>NC_045543.1:101482052-102082052 GCF_009769535.1 Thamnophis elegans | reverse complement strand
AAAACATCTTTTGAGGTTACATAGCCAAATCATTCATACTTAGGGTTATCTCAAGAAGCAAAAAAAGACATGGACAAAATGGGAGGAGGTGGATATACTATTTAATTTTGTTGACATTCATGAAAAAAAAAAGGATTTGGCCTACATGTTTATGATTAGGGCATCAAGAAGCAACTTAGTCACGCTTATTCATTGTAATGTCATTTGTAGATGAACCTTTTCTTTTGTATCTAATTATTATACTATCTTGATACAGTGCCTTTGTTTAATATGTAATATCTAATATAAAATTCTCTAATTTGGCCCAGTTTTACTCTATTACAAAAGCAGCTTTTAAATCTATGAAAACAGCAAAAAGTTTATTTTTCAGGGAAATAGATATTTCCTGCTAGATACATTAATCAATTGTTGACCTGCCTTTTCTAAAAGAAGCCTGAATATTTTTTAAAACAAAACATTCCTCCAGGTAAGAAATCAATTTTTCATTTAAATGTCTTCCATAAAGTTTTCCAGGGATCATTGGCCTATAATTGGCAGATTTTTTCTGTAACTGCATTCTTATATATAATAAGAGGACTTTTATAGCCCTATTCCATCTTGACGGGATCAAACCAGCGCTACCTACAAATAGTCCTCAATTTACAACAGTTCATTGAGAGACCGTTAGAAGTTACAGCGGTACTGAAAAAAGTGATATGACATGATCAAAATTCAGAAACTTGGCAACAGATTCATATTTATGATGGTTGCAGGTCCATGGGTCATGTGATCACCTTCTGCAACCTTCTGCAACCAGCAAAGTCGATGGACAAGCCAGATTCCCTTAATAACCATGTTACAAACTGCAGTGACTCACTTAACAACTCTGACAAAAAGGTCATAACATGGAACAAGTCACTTAACAATGGTTAAGACACAATGATAGATTTTTTTTATAAATAGAATCTAACAATTACTATCGCTTTAAAATAGTGGCAAATAGGTATTCAACATTACTAAATGTATTTATAGTGATGGGTGTAAATAAATATTGAATCAGTGAAACAAATTTTATTTCTTTCCAACTGAAATAACATTCCTTTAGGTTGTGGATGATTTATGAAGGCCAATTCCTTAAGTACAGGTTTAGGATTCCAGATTATATTAAACAATTAGTAATAACATTCTTATATTTACTGAATTAGTGGTTAGCCATAGTTGGATCTTCTGGAACTAATGAGCATAAAGATTGCTCTGTATCAATAGTTGAATATGACGAAGAGCTGGGTTTTTTTCTTCACACCAAGTCTAGTTGTCATTAAATTAGAAATATGCTGCTATTATTTTTATAATCTATGTTGAAACCCATTTTGGTTTCTTGTTTAACTTCTTATATCTTTCTTTTCCTTTTGGTTGTTATTTGGTGGATTCATAATATTAAACACCCTATTAAATTTTAGCTTCCCAGTAGTTTACTTGCTTTGTAGTTCTTTATATTTTTTTTTTACTTTTTTCTTCAGCTGTCCTTGTTATGATTTAAACCTTTTAAATAATTTATTTGTATCAGAATTATTTGAGTTTGAATTTTCTTTCCTTGAACTGTTAACTTTGGGCATTGTAAAAAGTTATTCCATTTCCCTGACCCTTTAAGTGTCCCATTTGTCCACTTTAGCCATTTGGGAAGCCAAAATAGTGGGAATAAACAGAAGGTCCTTACACTTTTTATTAAAGGAAGTTCTGCATCCCATTTCATGCTTCATTTGTTATCCTGTTGGGCAAGAGCAGATCAGAGGTAATATTCAACAGGTTCTGACCAGTTCTGGAGAACAGGTAGCAGAAATTTTGAGTAGTTCGGAAAACTGGTAAATACCACCCCTGAGTGGCCCCCATCTATTCTCTGCCCCAAAAGTCCCAGATGATTGGGAGGAAATGGGGATTTTGCAGTAACCTTCCCCTGGAGTGAGGAGGGAATGGGGATTTTACAGTACCCTTCCCCTGGAGTGGGGTGGGAATCCTTGCCCTGCCGTGCCCACCAAGCCACATCCACCAAATCATGCCATACCCACCAAGCCACGCCCACAGAACTGGTAGTAAAAAAATTGAATCCTACCACTGGAGCAGATGAGAGAAGGCAACTAGTGATTTTCCCTGGACTTAACTGGGAGAGTTGAATGATTAACGCTGGATAGTGGCAGTCATGTCTCCTTTTGATGAAGGGATACTTGTCTGGGGCCAAAGCAGGGGTGGGTTCCCGCCAGTTCTAACCTCTTCTATAGAAGAGGTTCCACAAATCTACATTGCCGTTTAGAACCAGTTCCAGCTCCTTCCCCCAGCCCCTCCACACATTATCAAGATGAAGAGCGAGAGGAGGAATTCTGGGAGTTGAAGTCCACAAGTCTTAAAGTCTCAAAGTTTCAAAGTTTAATACCACTTGTATGCCGCCCAATCCTGAAGGACTCCGGGCGGCTCACAATACAAATAAATCAAAAGGCATAGAAAAAAAAAGAAAAGATAGACTTAAAAACACACCATGCACTTCATTCCAAGTGGGGCTGGACCATATTTTGGGGTCAACAGCCCCAGGCCTGCCGGAACAGCCAGGTTTTAGTGGTCTTATGGAAGGCCGAGAGAGTGGGAAGGGTCCAGATCTCTGCGGGGAGATCATTCCAGTTGTCAAGTTTGAACACCCCTGGGGTTTTTTTCCCTAAAGGATTAGGGGTACAAGGGTCTTGTAACTTCACAGCTTTAAGACTTGCGTGCTTCAAATGCCAGAGTTTCTGAACCAACATTTTGATTGCTAAGCAAGAATGTTGTTAAGTGAGTTTCATCACATTTTACAAGTTGTCCATGCCCACCCAGTCACATGGTTGGCAAGCCACTCCCACCCATTCACATGGCAGGCAAGCCACTCCCACCCATTCACATGGCTGGCAAGCCACTCCCACAAAGCAGGCCACACCTACAGAAGAG
The DNA here is from genome assembly GCF_009769535.1 of Thamnophis elegans. Lineage (NCBI taxonomy): Eukaryota > Metazoa > Chordata > Lepidosauria > Squamata > Natricidae > Thamnophis > Thamnophis elegans. Next base: position 102,079,103 of record NC_045543.1, on the reverse strand, counting down.
GTTCTAAAAAAATTTGAAACCCACCACTAGGCTGAAGTGATTCTATCAACTATAGTAATGGCTTTAATCCTTTTACTAATATTTAATAAGTGTTGACAGTAAGCTCCTGTGACTTAAGAATAATTTTGGACAGAGAAAATAGATATATGAGTTAATAAATATGTAATAAATAACACATAAATAAATACATCAATAATATGACAACTTTGCTACAATTTGGTGGCTTTTCTATTTTAGTTCCTTTCCCTCACTTTGTAAAACCCCATATAAACATACATTTTATTGCCAGATATTCATCTTTTCCATGAAAGGTAGAAGAAATGAAACTTGGTGAATACTGTTCTTTGAGTTGAAAATATCAAGTAAGATTCTCTTGAATGCTGATTAATGTGTGCCAATATACCAAGCTGCTCCTATCCAGATATGTTGGTTTTACAATTATCAAGTATTTCATACTTGGACTGGAATTTTGGAAGCTGAAATTTCAGTATATTTGGGAGACATCAATTGGGAAAGTTGTATTACCTTTTAATAAAAATGATGTCTGTAATTCTCCACAAAATCAAATTATGTTTACTTAGCTCTGAAAGAATTTCCACGAAATCTAAGACAAGAATACTTCTTAGACTCACACCATTCATAACTTCCTCTCCTAGGAGCGGTCACACTATAGATCTTGAAAGACCTTTATTTCATAAATCTCACTGTTGCTTTCTCCCCCTTAAATATACACAAATTATGTGTAAGATTGAGATTGTCTTGGCAACGTTTTGGCAAGGCCTCACTCACCATCCTCAGGCTGGTGTTTTTGGCTTAAAGCTTTAAGAAAAGACCCGAATACAACAAGACCAGCATATATATATACACACACACACAAATATATATATATACATACACATGCATACATACATACATACACATATACATATACATATACATATACATATACATATACATATACATATACATATACATATACATATACATATACATCTCTCTCTCACTCACTCACTGTGTGTGTGTGTGTGTGTGTGTGTGTGTGTGTGTATTTATAGTGTAAGAGTAGATCAAAGCAGAGATAGTCAGTTGTTGAAGGAATATGTGACAAGAACCTGTGTTGAAAATGACTTTCTAAATAAATGTGTATTCATATTATTTCTTATAACAACTTTTCCCTTGGTCCTTATCACTTTCTAAGGATCTCCAGCATTGTATTTCCAATTCTGTCAAAATATCCTCTAAATGTGTGGAACTACGTGTACATCATCATCTTCTTGTATATATTAATGTACAAAATTAATCAGATGAAGAAACATGTTAAATTCCAAATCAATTGTTTCAAATTAAGCAAAAACAGTGAAACGTCTTTTGCCTTTGCTAATTAGGCATTTTAAAGGGAATTGAAAACTAGAAGTATTACGTTGGATATATTATTTGTCATTTTGCTCTTCTCCATAGGTTTCAGTGAAACAATAATTTTGGGGAGAGTAAAATTTAATTATTTACCTTTATGGACAATGTTGCAATCATCTTCAAGGAAGAAGTTTGCAATTTGGAAGCATTCCTGGACCTGGCTTTGCTCCCAGTTTTTCAGATGGAAGTTGTGCCAGCTGAGTTTTAACTCAGCTTAGCTTGGTGCCTCAACTATGCCTTTGTCTAGAAATGATGATCTTGGACAGATATACTTACATATGCCTCAATGTTTATGCTGTATGATTACTACATATATGTTTTGTTTGCAGCAATGAACTGAATATGAATCTGCTTTTGAAAAAAAATATTCATGAGCTTTCAGTTGGTCCAAATGTAGATAACTAATCTTAGCATGCTTCCACGCTTTCCCAACTGTAATTTTGCAGAGCCAATAAAAAAATGTACCCAAGGAACTGAGACTATGGCCCTGTGTATAAGGGGCTGTCGAACTATAGCACATGTCCTGTTACTATGTGTTCTTCATACTCAAGGATACTCCTCATCACTTCATACTTTATAAAAAATAACTTGGAAAATTCTGAACTTTTTAATGTGCAGTTGTCATCAGATCAGTATGATTCAGTCTCGTTGAATTTAGCTACAATTTGTTATTTGTACTGCTTATAATATTAGGCACACTTTGATTATACAAACCTGCTGTTGCTGCTGTTTCTTCTTCTTCTTCTTCTTCTTCTTCTTCTTCTTCTTCTTCTTCTTCTTCTTCTTCTTCTACTTCTTCTCCTTCTCCTTCTCCTTCTCATTCTCCTTCTCCTTCTCCTTCTCCTCCTCCTCCTCCTCCTCCTCCTCCTCCTCCTGTCCTTTCCCTCCCCTGTCCCTGTCTCCTCCTGATCACCATTATTACTATTATTATTTATCACAACAACAGAATTGTGTCCCAGTGGCCAGTTGTTTCGCCGGATTTGACATTGATTACTAGTCGGGCCCCACCTAGGGGCCTAGGACATCATAACGTATTTTCGTAATATGTGTGCGGATCCAAGCAGTGCGGCTTTTTGCATTTGACTGATGGTGATTTTGTCAATTTTTAACTGTTTTAAATGTAATTCCAGTGCTTTTGGAATAGCACCCAGTGTGCCAATTACCACTGGAATTACCACTGCTGGTTTGTGCCATAATCGTTGAATTTTGATTTTTAAGTCCTGGTATTTCATGATTTTTTCATGTACCTTCTCGGCGACCCTGCTATCACCTAGTATTGCGATGTCTATGATTGTAACCTTATTTTTCTCAACCAGTGTGATGTCTGGTGTATTATGCGCCAGTATTTTGTCCGTTTGTATACAGAAATTCCATAAGATCTTGACCATCTGATTTTCGGTGACTTTTTCAGGCTTATGTTCCTACCAGTTTGTTGCTGTTTTAATATTATAATTTTTGCACAAATTCCAGTGGATCATTTGTGCTACTGAGTTGTGCCGCAATTTATAATCAGTCTGCGCAATTTTTTTACAGCAGCTGAGTATGTGATCAACAGTTTCATCAACTTCTTTGCAAAGTCTGCATTTGGCATCATCAGAGGATTTTTCAATTTTGGCCTTAATGGCATTTGTGCGGATAACTTGTTCTTGCACAGCCAAGATTAGTGACTCTGTTTCTTTCTTTAATGTACCTGTTGTTAACCATAACCACGTTTTTTCACTGTCCACTTTATCTTTTATTTTTTCCAGAAATTGGCCATGCAGTGCTTTGTTCTGCCAACTCCCCATTCTTGATTTTATCACATCTTTTCTGTATTCTTGTTTCGTCTGTTGGGCCTTAAGTAGATTTTCTGAAGCTTCACTTGTAATAATCCTCTGCCACCTGATTTTAAATGTGAAATTTTTTCAGCTTCTTTGGCTGTTTGGTAGCCTAATTTCATTTTTTTTTAAGATTACTGATAGTGGGATCATTGCGATGATGAAGAGAAGAGGTGAAAGTGAATCACCCAGGAAAATTCCTTGCTTGATATTAACCATTCCGTAGTTCTCATTCCCTACTGCCAACTCAGTTCTCCGTTGTTTCATCACCTTTTCATTAAAGGATGTAATATTTTTGCTAATGCCAGTTGTTTCTAAGCATTTTATGATCCAACTATGTGGCATTGAGTCAAATTATCATTATCATTAATTATTATCATTAATATTATCCTTATTATTATTACCTTTATTAATTAAACATGAAACTCAGCCAACCAAACATTCAAAAATGCATCACAAATACCATTGACTGGTGCTAATGGTTGATACGGTTTGCTGCCAGCGTCCTAGATATCAACCAAGTACCTTCTTAAAATGTACGATATTCCGAGTAACACTTTTTTTGCAATTCCGCTGGTGTTATTGTAGGAAGCTGCAATTGTTGATGTATCTTGGACATGGTACCAAGTGCTCCGATGACAATGGCTATCACTGTTACATGTTTCATCCATAGCTGTGTAGTTTCGATGGCCAGGTCGCAATATTTTGTGAATTTTTTTCTAGTTCTTTTTCTTTGACTCTGGCATCTCCAGGAACAGCATATCAATAAACTGTATGCTTCAGCCCTCTACAACCATGATATCTCGTGTGTTGTTTTCCAAATGACGATCCATCTGAATTTGCAAGTCCCACAAGATCTTCACCTTCTCGTTTTCAATAACTTTTTCCACTTTATGTTCCCATGACTTTCTGGGTATAGGTAAATCGTATTTTTTACATAATGACCACTGGATTAATTTAGCAACTCAGTCAAGTTCTGTTTCTTCCCATATGATTTTTGCTATGATCATCTTTGAGACTTGCTCCTTATCACTTTTTAAGGATTTCTTTCATTACATTTCCAGGACATTAAAAAGCCCTGCCTTTATCTTTCTTCAAAAGCAGAGCAGAAACTTTTCTTCTGTCAAAAGTAGTATTTGAATTTATGATGATGTACTTCATTCAGTGAAAAGGCTGTTCCTGGCTCTCACATTTAATTGTGCATGTTTCTTCTGAAATTCTTTTTTTTGAATTTAAGACATCTCTTTAGATGTTTTTATTTGAAAACTAGTAATTAAACAACCCATCCGTAAGTACACAATTTAATAGAAATGTTCTGCATTGCCAAAATATGTTTAATTGATTGTTGTTACTCAGAGGTGGTTTCAAAAAGGGTATCACTGATAACAATTTAGATCATGTGGATCTCAATTGTAAAAGACAATATATGGCTAAAATTTACTTTATCCATGTTATACTAAGCAGTTTCACAGCAGCATTTTGCATTAATAAATAGTTTCCAAACTCAGACAGGAAATACTTTGGTAAAATATTGTATTAACTATTGTACAATTGGATACTTTCTGCCTTTCAAAATTCCTGTTTCAACACTTTGGTAAATGTAGCAAATATAGATTTAATTATGCAGAGGCTTCAACTGCAGTGCCACTGAGCACTCAAAATCCAAAGAAAGCAGTCCTGCTTGAAATGCATGCAAATCAATTCATTGATCTGAAGTGAGTTGTGCTTTAATTTAAAACTTAGCTTGCTAACTTGATAAAGTCCAACTTTCTGAAGCAGATTCACCATTGGGTGGATAATTTTAACTATTTCTTGAAACATACTTTGTTTTAAAACTATTGTCTTAGGGAAAATGAGCATGTGCGCGTAGCAATATTGGGAGAATTTTTCGGCACCAAACCAGTAGTAATGCTGGCAAGAACCCATCCCTGCCAATGTACCCACCCCACCCAAAAAATAATGCTTTAAAATATTAGACAAGAAGAATGGAATTATGATGAGTCACATTATGATCCCAGTAAAAGACTGGCGTACATTGATGTCTGTGTGCAGTTAATGACAGTGCTTTTAAAAACCACAAACAGAATAGTCAGTAATGATTTTAACAGTCTTTCATCACATTAAATTACATTTGAATTGAGTCAAATTTAATTTTTCTTCTAATCTTTGTTCTGGTCCTGTCAATTTTTGGAATATAACTATAGACAGTTGCTAAAAGATGAAGTTATGGTTCCCAAAATTGTGCACCATTGTTTTAAATGCTTTAAAAATATTTATCACAGATCATTGCTAGCTGATCTGATGTTCTTCAGACATATTAAACCAACTTCAATCCTTCCCCAGCTAGCATAATTATTCACCCTGCTTGATGGGAATGATGGGAAATGGACTCCAATATGATCCAAGGATTCGTTCTTTGAGCAGGAGGTTGGACTAAAAGACATCCAAGCTCTCGTCCAACACTATAATTCTATGCCTTGAGAATATCAGACTCAATAAAATATCTGACACCACCAGGGAGTCAACTGCTTGGAATCCCTGGAATAGCTAAGGCAGTGAGTTTGCTTTTTAAGAAAATGTCCTTTTGGTGTCAAGATCGGTCTGTCTATCAGTGTATCAATCATATAGTTTTTAGAGTAGCATCATGTATTTTTAAAAGGAATGTAACTTTCAGTGATGGGGGCAAGGGCATTAAGACTAAAAAGGTGGTCAAAATGATATCTAATTCTTATGTTTCATGCTGGGACAAGAAATGCTCTGCTAGATCAGATCACTGATCCATTTCGTCCAGCAGTCTGTTTTGACAGCGGCCTAATCAAATCAAATATCTTTATTATGTTCTTTGATGAGCCTTTACAATACAAGAGTACTGTAAAAAGAAAAATAGTTTATAGTACAGCAATTAGTTATTAGGGAATGGAAAAGTGGCTAATCAATTGCACAAGGAAATTCATGGGTCTCCCAGTGATTTTCCATAACTTTCAAGAATTGATCCACCCTTTTTCAGCCCAACCCAGCTACTAGCTGGCACCACATCTCATAGTAGTGAATTTCAAAGTTTAATAATGTATTTTGTGAAAAAAAATCCCTTTGTCTGTCCTTATTCTTCCAGGATTTCAATTTTATTGGATGATTTCTAACTCTAGTGCTGTACATAGCAAGAAAGGTGGGAGTTATCAAGAATGGAATATATTAATAAAGAAATACTCTGCTTCACAGTCTTTCTACTTCATAATTGAAACTTATTCTGTAACAGATTCTGCAAGGAGAATTGTAAAGCTACCTTATGTAGCACACAAAATCAGAACATATGTCCATAGGCTTATTGTAATATCACCACACAAGGTGAGAACATTATATAATTTGTATGTCATTTGCATTAGTTATGTTATGGTAGAAATTATGCATATGTATTAATTTGCATCATCTATAATGACAAAATGATATGCACAATATTGTTTATATTGCAGACACCGGTCTAAAAGTGTGTGATAAAGTTTCAACTCAGTTTCTCCAAAAGACTTTTTTTAAAAAGAAAACTCTAGCAAGCAGATCAAAACTTCTCTCTCCCCCCCCCCACATGCATGTTTATGGGTATTTATTTTTCTTAATGTGTTGTAAATACATTAAGTCAAATCTTAAAGACATCATTATTCACAAAATCCCCTATTTCCTTAATCTGCATCTTAAGGCCAGCATTTTCTTTGGAAATGTAGTCATTGTTTAAGAAAAATATATATAACAATACTGTACTAATAATAGTTTTTACCAGTCATAAACTGTGAATCTAATTGTAGATTACTACTATTACTGCTGCTCCCTTGGTTAAGAAATGGAAATGAGTAGTGCCTCAACTGGGACTGGACTGACATGACTGGACAGGAGAAACCTTTATCTTACTACTACTACTACTACTACTACTACTACTACTACTACTACTACTACTTCTGCTACTACTCTCAAAACATTTGGAGCATCAGTCAATTGCAAAAGACAGATGTACTTGAAGCAATTTACATTATACAGGATACCTTTAACATGATCAAACAACATCTGTCTGTTCCAGGTCCATGGGAAAGACTTGTTCTTTCCCATGGACCTGGATAAAAATGCCAAATCCAGTCTAAGCCTCTGGATGACTGTATAATCAACCAGCCATTTGTGTAGTGGCTCAGTCATATACTGGCAATATTGCACTTATCTATTATTATGACAAAGAATGATTATCATTTGTCATTGTTATTTACTTTTAAAAGACTAAGTTGTGAGTTAAGCAAAAACAGCAGCAGCTCTCAAGTATTAAGTCATCAGTAGTTCTTTCAAAGTCTCCCAATAAGTATCCCAATATTATTTATTATCACAATCTCTTTCAACTGGAATAGAGTTGGCCTTTTATTTTGCAACAAGAGCAAAAACTCCTTTCTGTCATGCAATGCTAGTATTCAGGCAGCTTTTCTTATTCAACATGCTCTACTCACAAGTCCCTTTCTCACTACATCCTCTTCTGCCTCTCTTTTAAAACTGCAATTTTGGGATTCGGCTTGAACAAAATAAAATCCAGGCAGCACAAATTGCCTCTTCCTTTGCCTTTACAAGGCTGTTCAGTTCCTCCTTCTACTAAGCAAACAGTGCCAATGAAAAGAGCACAGATAAAAACATCCAAGAGGGTATTTTAGTAGGGGAAAAAAAGACCCTGATTTTGAAATGAAAACTGACAGGCCATTTAGCCTTCTAGTTCTGGCTTATAGCTGGAATGGCACAAAGATTACTGGCAGTCTAACGCCATCCCTTTCTCAAGTCACATTCAGGGACACCACAGCTGTGCAGTAACAATGGTAGCTGCTGGCCTTGAACTGATGCCAGTGTCATTCCATGCGATGGAGCAGGTGAGCTAATGCTTAGTCCCCAGAGCCTCTGTAAGCCTTCCTTTATTACAAATGAATAAACATATTGTATAAAGATGGAGTTAGTGACCTTCATTAAAATTGAATCCTCACCAAAGCACAGTTGCATATGCAAGTCACTGCTATCACAGCCAGCTAATTCAACTGTTAATGTATCCACTCAGCAACTACCTGATTATTAATAAGCGCACCTATTGTATTTAGTTAAAGCCTAATTAGAACCGTGCATAAAATATAGGCAAAAGAATCCCATTGTGACTGTATAGCTATAATCACTATGGTGGGTTGAAATGCTTAGAAGTAGACCATTGTTCCACTAGAGGGGGCACAATACCTGTGCATTGATAGAAGACAGTAACATTTAAAAGAAGTCTCCTGTTTAAATTATTCTATAAAGAGCCAGGAGATGTTTGTCTGACAAAGTCAGGTATTTCTAGGGATGTATGTGTTTCTAGTTTTCTTTCTTCTACTATAACATGATGCTAAGGGTAACTCTCACCTTAGATTCCCCCTTCCTTTTTTTCAACAGTGCTTTTGGAAAAATTGTCACCACATTCACTCTTGTGGTTTTGAGAGATGTCAAGCCCTATAGCACAGAGGCAGTGGAAAGTTCAGTACATGCTTTGATATGTTTTTGCAACTTGTTCTTTGTGGTCCTTTTTGACTTTGAGGGGAAAAACTGTAAATAGCTAATTTTGCAAATTCCCCTTATCCAATCGGTGGCAAATTCTGTCCGGTATGACATGTTAATTACAAGAGTCCTTCAGAAATAATTCCAATATGATTTTTATGAATCATCTAAAATTACTTAATGTGGCGTTTCTGAAAGTAAACATTTTTTTCCATTAGAGCTTCCATGTCATTTTTACCATATCTCAAGTTTCTGTTGGCTCTAGAAAGGTGTATCTCCTTTAATAATGCTTCACATGCCTAATGCATTGGTTGCTAGAGTAGGCATATAAAAGCATTGTCATATGGTCGAAATCAGAGGTGGTATTCAGCAGGCATTGACCAGTTCTGGAGAACCGGTAGTGGAAATTTTGAGTAGTTCTGAGAACCAGTAAATACCACTTCTGACTGGCCTCGCCCCCATCTATTCTCTGCATCCCAAGCCCCAACTGATTGGGAGGAAATGGGGATTTTACAGTATCCTTCCCCTGCCACGCCCACCAAGCCATGCCCACCAAGCCACACCCACCAAGCCACACCCATAGAACTGATAGTAAAAATTCCTGAATCCCACCACTGGTTGAAATATAACTTGCACTTAGCATGGAAGTGTTTATCATTGGATGCTGTAGCAAGTGTACAAAATCAAAATACAGCACAAGCAACATTAACCCTTCCCCCCTCTCTCTCCCTCCCTCTCTCCCTCTCCCCTTCCCTCTTCTCCCTTTCCCTTCTCCATCCCTTCTCTCTCTTCTTCTCTCTTTATCTCTCTCTTTCACACACACAAATAACTACCAATGATGATCCTGATTTTCTCCAGCTGTTTACCATCAAAGGGTAGGGTTTAGTTGTTTTTTTTCTTTTCCATTTCTATGAAAAACCCAAGGTTTAACTGGAAGGCTATTCTCTGGAAGGCTGTAAGGCTACAGGCCTTTTTAAAAATCTCACATGATAAGCTTTTCCAAAGGACAGAGTGGTAACCAAAAAGGCCCAGTTCTATGAGTAGGAAACACCTGAGTCAGGTGGACAGCACTTACTTGAAATATGGGCTATGAATGAGTAAGTGGATAAAAATATGGCAGTGGATTTCTAAGCTTCAAAACAGTTCAATGGGCCAAACCAATTGAATTAATAGTTTGCAGTGGGATTATTCATATTACCAGAATGTAAAACGCATTAGCATGAATGAAACAGTTTTCTATGAAGTGTTCAAATATTTATTACCTTTGGAGGAATCTACAGGCTGCTTTGAAGGCTGTTTTTCCACTGACAGCTCCAGTGGAAGTGGTTTATGTATCTACCCATATGCCTAAACCCTTGGGGCACAATCTTAGAAACAGCTGCACAAGCCTTCTGAACGTTGCAACTAGTTTATTTGTTCACAGTCTGGGTAATATAAATGGATTAGACTTTCCTGTGAACCAAGCAGAAATTAAAGTCTTGGTTAATTCTTCTCTAAACTTGAAGCAGGAATAGAAAATGCTTTCCAGAATGGGGTTGCAATTTAGTTTCTTGATCCAGGTCCAGGACTGAAATATTTTGGACTATCTTTTCGTCTTTTGAAGAATTTGAGCAGGACTTAAAGATGAGAATAGGAGCAATTCACTTTCCAGAAACCATTACTTTAACTTTTAAAAGATGATACTAAAATCCAACAATGGAGGCAATATGATTTTGGGATGCTTTTGGGTAGATGTTGATCTGACTTAATAAACATCTTACATTCCAGAAGGACTATTCATACATGCCTAAATAATAATTTACTCCTATCTTGTACATTAATATTATTACATAGCTCAACATTGATCCAGTTAAAAATATTACATGAATGACTGCTTACAACTGATAAAGAGTAACATTTCAAAGGATCAAGATCCACTGAACACAGCTAGACTTAGTTTTGATGAAACTTGAATGGCTTAAATAACCCATAAGAAGATATAAGTATATAGTTCACTATACTTTCAACATGGACCCTGTACTTCAACTTTTACCAACAGATAAAATATCTGAAATCTAACCCCACATTGAATATGTGTTCACTGTTCCTGGATTCATAGAAAAATGTCTGGCACATCAGTCTACTAATGGCAAATTGATTATTGGATTCCCTGGACGAAGCTCAATCTATCTAAGGATGGTTGATAATTGTAGGTATTCAGATGGACGTTGGCATATGTGCAAGGGAAATTGACTCTACGAAGACCCAGGTAATGTGCCAACAGTTAAACACTTTTTCCTTCCATTTCTTAATGACATGTTAAAAGGCCATAGAGAACCAATTCTATCAAGGTCATATTGATAGCCTTTGAAATTAAGCTCTAACAGTACATCTGTGCTAAGCATTCAATAGAGGGCTTCACTCATGAGCCAGACCCAGGTGGCACTTGGAATTCACTTCTTAATGTATATCCTAAACTCTGTTTAATTTAGACTAAAAGTGCTGGTTAAAACTGCAGCTTTGATCTTTTATTTACCAAAAAGAGAAGCAAATGGAGGAAAAAATGGTCATGCTTAATAGACTAAGTATGTTTATTATGGCTTGCATTATATGAGTTTATAGTTATACTCATATATTATAACCACCATATGTATTTTTTTCTTCACTAAGCAGAGAAATAAATGTGAATCGTACTTATTCAATTCATTAATTTCTATTTCATTTATTAATTTAGCTGCTTCTTAAGCAGTATAAGAAGCTACAAAGAGTGGCCCTCTATCTTTCTCTCTGTCTCCTTCTCCCTCCCTCTCTTCCTCCTTCCCAATTTCTGAAGGTTAACAACTGATCCTTCAACTGAAAAACAAAGACAGATATCATGACTGGTTTTAGTCAGTCTGCCCAGCCAGCGGGGACTGTTTTGTTGGGAATATGACTTAACCAGCACTTCATTTCTTCAAAACCTGTTGATCAAAAAGGACAGTTTGATCAGATCTTTAGATTCAATTATATGTTCTGGTTACTGCAGTAAGAAGGAGAATCACTGGGTATTGAAGGTAACTTTTCACACTGCATCATCAGTCTTGTTGCCATCCCATTGCTCAGTCAGAGTCTAAACTCTTTCAGCCTGAAAATAATGTTTTACTTGCTATTTTGATAGAAAACTGCACTTAAGGACGTTCCACTGCACACAGAGTGCACATGTTGCCTCATGTGCAATAGATATTAAGTTAAAGTGGCTTCTAAGGCCATGTGTGTGTGTGTGTGAATGCACGTGTGCATATAGAAGCACATAGACACATATATAGACACACACACATAATTGCACACAAATATATCTGTTTACTTTTCTCACAGACAACACATCCTCCATTTCTGAACTCGTTCTTTTTTTAAATAAAAAATCATATTGTTACCCTGTTTCCCTGAAAATAATACATCCCTGGATAATGATCCCAATCAGGCTTTTGAGCAGATGCACTAAAATAAGCCCTCCCTGAAAATATTGCAACACAGCAGCAGCCATTAGGTGACCACACTCGCCGCCTCATGTACCTCAAAAATAATAAAACATCCCCAAAAATACGGCCAAGTGCTTATTTGGGGGGGGGGGGGGGTCAAAAGAAAATATGACCCTGTCTTATTTTTGGTGAAAAATGGTATATGGTAGGAAAAGTCTTGATGAAAGAAAAAAAACCCTCTAAAAAGCAAAACATCTAGTCTACAAATGTTAGAGGAAAATGTAAGAAAATCACAAAGCTAAAACAGACTAGAAAAGGGATTGTAGTGTTGCAGTTGGCAAATATTTATTCCTGAATTTTAAAAAATCCATTCTGTGACTGATGGGAGAATAAACGATTAAGAACATTCCTGTTGCTTTCCCTCTTGTGTCCACTTCAGCATTGGAAGTAGAAGGAATATCTAGTCCTTCCAATGCAACTGGGTGAACAGACAATTATTGCTGACCCGATGGGAGAGCTGGCTTTGTATTATCCAGTGTGTGTGTGTGTGTGTGTGTGTGTGTGTGTGTGTGTGTGACAGAGACTAGTGGAAATTATTTTGAGACAATCCAATTGAATCTGTTCTCCCAGGGATTATCCAGTTTCCAGGATGCACTTCTACCTGAAGTCCATGGCATTGGGTGAAGCTGCATTGTCTGGGAGTCTTGTATCTTTTCTTTTCTCAGCTTTGGCTATGCTATTTAACAGTGATAAACTGGTTGCTTTGCTCAGCTTCCTTGAATTACTTTGCAAGCAGATTCAATAGAAGGAAGATTTTTAAAGCCGCTTTCTGGAATTGATGCAGTAAAAACAAGGCAATTCTTAAAGCAGCTGCCTTTCTATTTAAGGCAAGACGTGTAGGTAAACAGGTGCTGTGTTTACCTGAGACCCAAAACCCTTATTCCAAATCAGTTCTGATGTGTGCATAATTTTACATTCAATCATTTATTTCCTTTTCTGTTCTGTGCTATGTTGACTATTTTTGGAGTTTTGATAATTTGTTGTTTAGTCTGTATTGCCATTGATGATTGGCAGTGATTATTCTTGTCAGAATGTGTATAACGAAGTCAGGGATTCTTAACTTTCTTGTGGATGTTCAACTAGAAAGCTGCCACTGGGGATGTGCACAAAGCTACTGATTCTGGGCTCCAAATGTATAAGTGATTCGAACATTTATATCTTTTTACCACCATCTTCTGGCCATCCAGATTTTTGCAGTCCAGATCTGGTTTTCATAGCTATGTAAAAATGGACAGATTATCAAGAGCTAATGCAAAACTGTTCTTCATAAAGACTTGTCACAACAAGTTAAGTATAAAAAAGAAGGGGTCCCTTCTATCCCAGACTATGGTATGCAAGATACAACCTTAACTATTTTGGTTTGATTGATCCCAAGTAATTTATACACGTGTTGTTTAATAAATCATTCCTTTCTATTAGTTCCAGCTTGAACATGTGCAAGGAGTTTGATATATATAGTGAATAATATCTATCATTTTATCAAGAGTACAAAGCAGGAATTTGCAGGGGGTGGGGAGAGAATAAAGTTGGGATAGATTGTGTAGGATGATCAAAGCAGAATGAATAGTTTCAACATTAAACAAAAATGACTAAAATAAATTCCTCTTTACTATGATAGCATTTATTTCCTTTTCCTTTGCAAATGTGAGTTGAAAGGAACGAAGTATTTAAAGGGTAGCAGGACACCCTCCCCTTGCTTTGTACATTTTATCTTACAGTCATGATTTGTGCTGAAGGATTTTGGATCACACCAAATAACTCAAAATAGACTGCAGGTGTTCAGACTGAACAGTTTAGGAAAAATTAAAGGACAACCCAGGAGAGACCTTTTTTTGAATGGACTCCTTTCAGTGAGTCATGTCTGTTCTTCATAATTAGTCTCTCTCTCTCTCATACACACTCTCTCCTACCTCTCAGTTTATTATAGCCAGATGCTGAGGTCTACAAAGGGAATTTTAGTCCCTGCAAACAACTGTGGCTCTCATGGATACAAGTGGGATCCATAGAAGAATTCAGACTGGTGTATAAATTCAAATATGCCAGTGCAAGGAATATGCGGTGGTTATAGAAAGCCTCTTATCCTAAAAAAATATTTTTTTAAAAAAAAATCTGACATCTTCCAGTTGAATTGCACCTTCCACAATTGAAGGCATTATACACTTTAGACTCGTGATAACTACAGACCCCTCACATCCTGGACATAAATTGTTTCAACTCCTACCCTCAAAATGACGCTACAGAGCACTGCACACTGACAATAGACACAAGAACAGTTTTTTCCCCAAACACCATCACTCTGCTACACAAATAATTCCCTCACTACTGTCAAACTATTCACTAAAGTTGCATTACTATTAGTCTTCTCATCATTCCTATCACCTATCTCCTCCCACTTATGACTGCAGGACTGTAACATTTTGCTTGTATCCTTACAATTTATATTTATATTGATTGTTTCCTGATTGCTTATTTGTACCCTATGACTATCATTAAGTACCTTATGATTCTTGATGAATGTATCTTGTCTTTTTATGTACACTGTGAGCATATGCACCAAAGACAAATTCCTTGTGTGTCCAATCACACTTGGACAATAAAGAATTCTCTTCTCTTCTCTTCTCTTCTCTTCTCTTCTCTTCTCTTCTCTTCTCTTCTCTTCTATTCTATTCTATTCTATTCAGAGCCTTCTCTGTGGCTGCTCCGACCCTCTGGAACGAGCTCCCCATGGAGATTCGAACCCTCACCACCCTCCAGGCCTTCCGCAAAGCCCTTAAAACCTGGCTGTTCCAACAGGCCTGGGGCTAAAGAGTTTTTGCCCCCCTTCTCGAATGGTATGGTTGTTGTGTGTTTTTAAATTTTGTATTGTTATGTCTCGTCTTTTTATCCCCCTGTCTGTACCTCCTCCCCTGATTGAATTGTGAGCCGCCCTGAGTCCCCTTCGGGGAAAAGGGCGGCATATAAATGTAATCAATCAATCAATCAATCAATATTCTATTCTATTCTATTCTTCAATAGAAAAATGTTCCTGTTTAATTTTACATAGAATTCATAGACTTGAAAGAGCCACTTAGACCCAAAGAAGAGTACAGTATCTATTCCAGGCTGTGATTACAGAGAGAAAAAGGGGATACAGCTTTATTAATCTCTCATGAAGATCTGGTCCCTTCACAGCCTAGAGAACATTCATACAATTGTTTATTATGTGAGTGAAACTAAGATATGCCAATCCTTTCCCACTTTGGTGCTGTCCAGATTTTTTTAAGCTTGTTATGAATGAGTGAAATTGTAGTCCAGGAACTGTTTTGTGACTGGCTGAATTAGACAGGGACAAAGTGTCCAAGAATCTTATGAACAAAGATTCTTCCATGCAAAGATTCCCATGAAATCCTCAGTACCCAAATTGTTATATAAATCATTGTGAATGGTCTCTAATGCTTTATCCTGAATGTGAGATGAAGACAAGGATTTGCTGGTTCAATGCAAGGTGCATAAAACAAACAGAGGCAGCCATGGAGCTCAAGAAAATAATTCAGCCATGGGCTCCTCTGTCTGAATTATTAATAAAAACATTGCTTTTTAAAACCTGCCCTATTTACATACATAACCATTTTAAAAGGACAGCATTTGTTGGTGGCAAAGTCAAGCATTTACACCTTAAAGAAATGTTTTATTTATAGTAACAAGTGGAACTATATTCAGTCCATTCCTTTGTTCATGCTGTGAAATGAGTAGAGAAGTGCATACGTTAGAATATTAGATCACTTGACTGCCTTATATCCTTTGGATAATCAAATGCTACTCAGTGAAACTACTTAAATATTCTCTTTTTTTCATTTTACCCGAGTTTTCAAGCCACCTGAACATAGGGAGAATTTGCAGTAAGGCTTATATTGATATCTGCATAGTCTCTTACTTGGTTAGCATACCGTTGTTTTTTTTTTTTGCCATTGGCCATAGATGGGGTGCAGGTTACAGGGGATTGTAAGTTTCCTGCTTGTACACTGGGAATCTATTTTATGTTGTTTTATGTACAGGAGAAATAAAACAATTAATCTGTGCTCCAAATAGCCCAATGCAGGAACAAGAAACCTTTTGGGACTAAAGAACCACAGTTAACATTTTTGAGTGACAGACAGTCACAAAATGGATGGAAGTGTATCACACATGAGAATGAGAGTGGAGTTTTGGAGAAAGTTTGTAGGGAAAGTTCTTTCTTTACAAAACCCCAAATTTGTAGACTTAGCTTATGTAATAGTTTTCATCTGTTTTTTTTTAAATCTCAGAATGCAAGCAGCTGTACTGCCATTTTTCCTGTACAAAAATGTCTCTGAAAACAAAAATTGAGGTCTTTCTGGCTGCTCAAAATTATGCAGTAAAAGTGCATTAAAGCCTGTTCTTTTTATCCTAAAAACTGACAGATTTAGTCATCCTAAAACTAGAACTTAATCCTAGGGCTCCTTTGAAAAGCAGCTTGTTAGTGTCTAAATATCATTTGCTTGATATACAGAAAAGTTGTTAAGATTAATTTGTTGATTATTTTTAAATTATTTAAGTTTACATTTTTTCATTAGTAGAAACTTGTAGGACTATATTTGTAGTTCACGGTTGATATGAGGGGTTCTTGGTACTCCATTAGCTTGGATATTTTCTTGCAGACATTTTGTTATACAACTAGATAACATCATCAACTAGCACTTGTGATGTTACCTAGTTTGGGTAATGAAACATATCAAGAAAATAATTAAGCTCAGAGAGCACCAAGGACCCCTCACTATAGAAAATGCACTTTTGAACTATTGTGTCTTCCTGGAAGGTGAAGCATCTGAAAAAAAATCTGTATTGAATTACCTAAACCTGGAGAACCCTAAATAAAGATATGTACAATAAACCCAGTTGTTATTATCCCAAGTAATTTGTACTTCTAAGAAAAGGAAAGATTAATTGAGTAACTGCTAATAAAAAGGAAGAATACAAACCTATGTGTATATGTACCTTCTATCTTTTCCTTTTTTCAAAAAAAAAAAAAAGTGGGATAACCAGGATATATAAAATGAAAACCAGTTTGGAGTAATGGTTTAAGCACCACACTAGAAATTGGAGGACTGGGAGTTCTAGTCTCATCTGAGGCATGAAACCAGCTGGGTGACTGTGTGCCAATCTCTCTCATCCCTAAGCAGAAGGAGGCAATGGCAAGCCACTTCCAAAAATATTGTCAAGAAAACTGCAGGGACATGTCCAGGCAATCTCCAGGCACTGGAAATGACCTGAAGAACTAATATTTCAATAGAAACCAGCCAATAATTCTGCTATTACTGCCTCAGTATCTCTGCAGGCCCATAGGCTATGAATTAGAGAGCCCTGATCTAGTGTGATATTACACTGGATAATTCAGAAACCAAAACATTTTGGATTTTCCTAAGAAAAACATTTATCCCTATACAATTCTGAGTTATTCCTCCCTTTAACCAACATAGCTAAGCTATCAGGATTGTTTAAAACCTCAAAAGAGAGGAGAGAGAGAGAGAGAGAGAGAGAGGGAGGGAGGGAGGGAGGGAGAGAGAGAGAGAGAGAGAGAGAGAGAGAGAGAGAGAGGGAGAGTATTTGGAATGCACACAACTGCATGCAAAGGACTCTTTGTTCTGAACTCTTTAGGCAGCTAAATCTTTTTCAAGACTTGTGTGGCTGTTTTAGAAACTGCCCTAGGCGGGGAAAAGTAGAAACCAAGTATGCATATATTAAATACACAGAGAAGGTGGCTGGAAGTAGTTTTTCGAATAGCTATACAAGTCTTGTGGGTGGGGGAAGGGACAACTTTAATGATTGAAGAAGAGATGCTTCGTATATCTTCCACACATTCTGATTTATTTCTTTCAAAAGATATAAATAGCCATATTTGTCCTTTGTTTTTTATCTTTAAATATATTTATTTTATTTTTTATATTATTAAATTTATATTGCTATTCAGCCATGGCGACTCAAGGTGGCTTACAGAATATAATTATATAATATAATTTCCATTTTGTTAAGTAAAAATTAGTTATATGTAGTAACTCTATAGTAGTCTATACTGTATGTAGTAACTTTGTATAAGTGTAACTCAGATGTACTATCCAAGTGCTTTCTCTTGTTAAGTAAACTGTGTTATATGTAGATACATGATACAAATGCATAAGACCAGTTTTGATACACTAATATTGTAAGCTTTTGCTATTTGTCTCTTGGCACACAAAATAACAAAAATATTGAAAAAAGGATCCATTTCCCTTGCATACAGAAATGAAGAATTGAAATAGACAATGAATAATAACAAGAAGGGATGGGTTTTTTTGAAGATGCATATAAAATGTATTGTTCCAGGAATACCAAAAATTTGAACTAATGAGTCTTCTATTCCACTTCTGGATCGTGCCGGTTATGAACTTTCCTTTTCCCAATGCATCTGGTTGGCCTTTGGTGACATAGCAATGAACTAGATATGTTAAGTCCTCGGACTTACAACATGAGTCGGGCGGAACCAGCTGGGTCTTCTCTGATTGGTTCAAGTGCGCCTGTTGACAGGCGCGGAAATTGCAGCCCTCAGATTGGTTGCTCGCCTGACAGCTGTCATATAAATAGCTGTCAGGTGGCCCCTGTTGTTGCTTGTTGTTTCTAATGTTGGTTCGTTAATAAATAAGTCAACCACAGCACGGCGTCTGTCTTACCTCAGCTTGCGAAAAAGCATTGGCAACGAGGATGGCGGGATTCTCGACCACACATTTGTTCGCTGAGTACAGCCCTGACCACGAATCATGGGACGCTTTCTTAGAGCGTTTTGAATGCTTCCTTCAGGTGCAAAATTTGGCCAACCGCTCCCCTGACAGAAAAAGGGGAATTTTTTGGAGCTCCTGCGGGCCTGAGATATTTGCAACCGCCTGTGCACTAGTCGCGCCTACCCCAATTCATGCTGTCACTTGGGAAATTCTATTGAACAAGTTAAAAGGGCACTATGCCCCCAGTCTCTCCCATTTTGCCCGGCGTCATGCTTTTCCCCAGTGCCTGCAGTGCAAAGACCAATCTGTCAATCACTACATCGCTTCCCTCTGGGCATTGGCGGTGCACTGTGAATTCACCAATTTAGAGGAAGCCCTGCTGGAGCAATTCATTTACAGCGTTAGGGATATGTAGTTACAGAGGTGTTTGCTGTCCCAGTCTGAACTGACTCTTACCCTGGCTGTGGACAAAGCTTGAGCCTCAGAGATGGCTGAGCGCACTACTTCTGTCCTTCAGAAGTTCCAGCAAGCTTATGCCCCATCTGTCCGGCCATCCTCCATTCACCACCAAGACGGAGATGATGACTTCACCTCTGAGGGGGGCTCTGAGGTCAGCTGCCTCAGGGCAAGGGGCTGATCTGCTCAGCCTCAAGCTGTGGGTGGAAAAAATTGGCTCAGTTGTGGTGGAAAACATCTCTGCTCACAGTGTAAGTTTAAGGCTGCAATCTGCTGCCATTGCAGCAAGAAGGGGCATTTGGCTGCTGTTTGTAGAGCTCCACTGCCATGCCCACCCCTGGCTACATTGCCAGGACGGTGTCTACTCGGCCCGCAACGACAGTGACTGCATGTCTGAAAATGCTTGCGGTTTTGATGAGTGGTCTGTGAGCTCTGCCTCCATTACTTGGCGGGGCCACTCAAAGATCCATCTCGTAGTCTTAATTGAGGGGCGTGAATGTGAGATGGAGCTGGACACTGGTTCTGCGAAGTCCATCGTGTCATGGGAGATCCTACAGAAGATTCTGCCTTCCATCTTCTGAGACCAGCTCGCTCCCTGCCCATGCTGCCTCCGAGACTACCAGGGCAATGGCATCCCCATCCTGGGTTGTGGACAGTTTAATGTACAATACGGAACTTTCAAGGGTCAACTTCCCTTGATTGTAGTGTCCCGGCTCTTAGCTTCGCTTCTAGGGATGGATTGGTTCAGGGCCTTGGGGTTTACTGTTGAGGGAGCCATACTCTGGGCCAAGGGGATCTGCATGAGTTCAATGTTTTCGATGACTCTTTGGGCTCCTACGCAGGTACTCCTATTTCTCTCAGCCTCGACCTCCGGTGGCGCCAATTCGCCTCAAGGCATGGCACGTTCCTTTAGCACTATGGGGGAGGGTAGATGCTGAGATTGACAAGTTGTTCTCTCAGGGCATCTTAGAGCCCATGGACCTTGCCCCCTGGGAAAGCCCTATCATAACACCGGTGAAAGCTGATGGTAGAGCGTAATTATAGACAACTCGATAAGGAGGCTTTGGCTGCCGTTGTGGGAGTAAAATGTTTCCATTACTACCTTTATGGCCGGTCATTCCACCTAGTGTATGACCACAAGTCACTGCTTGGTATTTTGGCGGAGGATCGGCCCATCCCATTGATTATATCCCGTGGACGTTGCGGTGGACTGAGTTCCTGGCTTCTTATAACTATTCCCTGTCTTACCAGCCTGGTAAGGTCATTGGGCATGCTGACGCCCTCACTATTGCCCATTGCCCACCTTGATATCGGACCCCGCCCCAGTTTCTAATGTTTTCCTAGTGGACGATGGTGACCTGCCACTTACGGATTGAAGATAAAGCAGATTTTAAGCAGATGTGTCTGAAGGTTCTGATTTAATGTTTCATCTACGTTTCTAGTTGTTCCAGCAACCTTAAAGTGAAAAAAGATTTTAAACAAATCAAGGTTCAAATGGAGCCAGCATGATTATCATGCTTGGTATATATCCTGATGTATTTACTTCCTCTGTTACTTGCATTTTCTTTTGTAAACTATACATTTAAGTAAAACAGCCATCACTGGTTTCATCTATAATTGAATATATGCATATATACTATGGGAACATGCTGTAACAGAGTGCTCATCAGCAATTTGCTTAAAGTGTGTGAAATTGGCTCTTGCTGAAGTTCTGCATTTTTAGCTGATTTCAGTTGTTGTTAATCTCCTTTCAATGGTCGCTTTGACAGACAGCAAAGTAGTAGTAGTTTTTCAGTGATGCCATCCCAGGAAAGTGTTGGCTGAATGTGAATGATGCAATCCAATTATCAGTGTATTTCCATACGATTGGTATTTAATCAGGCAGTAGCTGCTACTAATATGAGAAAAACTACTGAGATACAATTTGCCCTTGATTGGGGCATGCCACAAGTAAAATTATACTTCCACAACTAAGATTGTGTGTGAAGAACTCACAATCAATTGTGTCGTATCATCTGAATCTAAAACCAGCTCTGTATCATATCACGTGGTCAGAGGTGGTATTCTGCCGGTTTGCCCTGGTTCGGGCGAACCAGTAGTGGCAGTGGTGGGAGGCTCCACCCACCCACCCAGACATCATCAAAGATGTTTTGTGCATGCTCAGAAGCGCGCAAAGCATGCACACGCTCCCAGTTGAACCGGTAGTGAAGATTAGAGCATTTCATGCCTGCAAGTGGTGTATATTGCAAATAATTTCAGCCTGGTCTTTGCTTTAAAATTATGCAGGCAGTCTCACAGACAAAATCAGACATAAACATTACGACACTTTCTCGCAGGAGTGTCTATAGGAATTCTAAGTTTTAACTCTATCTAGAGGTCACAAGAAGTTTGGCAAAACAGTTATAGTACAGTATACTTTATGTGATAGGCTGCTCAGGTTAAGTCATGACCATGATTTATTTATTTTGCATGGTGTAACAGAATACAGCATTAACCATTGTTTTTACAATATTTTCGATACTCATGCTGCTGCTGATTGCAGGGAGGTCTTTATGAGGTCCAGCAATCAGAATGTGTAGACTATTTAGCTGTGACAAAGTCAGGTTGCTCGGGTGCACCACAAGGAAGCTAGCTTACATTGCACCCTATGACTATAATAAAAGCACCTGATAAAATTTATTTTAAAATCCATTGTAATCTAGTCGAAACTCATCAATTGCATTTGAATTTAGCAATAGGATGTAGACTTATATACTGCTTCACAGAGCTTTACAGCCCTTTCTAAGTGGTTTACAGGGTCAGCATATTGCTCTCAACGATCTGTATTCATTTTACTGACTTTGGAAGGATGGAAGGTTTAGTCAATCTTGAGACAGTGAGACTCAAACTGCCGAAATCTTGGCAGTTGGCAGCCAGAAGAATTAGCCTGCAAAAACTGCACTCCAACCACTGCTATTTAAGCTATTTAAGTTGCTCTATATTCTGAATATCTGAAAGTTTGCATCAATATATAATGTTATATGAGATTTTTTTGCATGGACAGTTATATCCAGTATATTGAAGAAAAAGTACCATTAGCCTATAATTTCATCACCATTTGGACAGCCCTGGATTTTACCTGATATGCTCCCTTCTTCTGCAAACTGTCCTCTTGATCTGGCTCAAAACTGGTTCAACCTTAGGAGGTAAAAGGAGGTCCAACCATACTCATAATAGCAAAAGAAGAGAAAAATTGTAGTTTAGGATTGAACTGTGCTATCCTTGGTGCTTTCTGAGATTGTTTGTTTTGCTGCAAACATTTCATTACCAAATTATATTCTCTCACTGATCATGTTACCTAGTTTGGTAATGAAATTTTTGCAAGGAAACAACCAAGCTCAGAGAGAAGAACCCCACAAGGCTGATAGCTTTGGGAGATTTTTACTTTCTATGACACAATGTAAAGTTTGACGCAACTAAGGAATTCATGACTACCATGGCAACCATCGATTTGACCTAAGATATTGATAGACCAACACAAGTGGCAGCATGCTTGATTTGATTTCAGTCTCAGCACAGTTGTAATATGCAACTTTACTATCACTTCTTTGCTATCGTTAGATCACTGCGTGTCTGTTTTTCAGCTTGCTGTTGGTGCCTCTTCTCCCTCTTCAATTTGATCAGCTTTTGGGGACAAATCTTGTTTTGGTTTAAACTTGGAGAAAAACTCCCAGCTACCAAGCACAACCTTCCTTCTCTCCTGTCATTTCTGTCCTGTAATGACTCTTTTGTGTTTATTTTGTAAGCCAGTTTAAAAAGTTATACCACTGAGATCTCAACCAAAATGGTATGGTAGGAATCTCCACTTTGTATTACTCTACATCAGGGGTGTCAAACTTGTTTTCATTGAGGGCTGCATCAGGATTGCTTGACCTCGGAGGGACTGGGGGGACATGGCCAGGGTGGGCATGTCTAGCTTGATGTCACTCATGTTGGGGAGGCACCTGTGATGGTTCGGTCAGGGCTGGGGGGATCTTTCAGTTCTCTGCCAGTGAAAACAGAGCTTGGGAGGGCTGTATGTGGCCCTCCCAGGGTCTGTTTTCAGCTACAATGGCCTCCTGCAGCCCTCTACCAGCAAAAATGGAGTCCTGGAAAGCTCCTGAGCTCCATTTTCTCTGGCAGAGGCACCATCGGTTGGTCCTTTACTATTTCCAGGGTGGCCCTGTGGGCCACATTTAAGCACCCAATGGGCTGGATTTGGCCCGCGGGCCTTGAGTTTGATACCCCTGCTCTACAATATAACAAAGGTATGTCTTCTATAAGAAATGTAGTCAAAGTAGGATTCACTTTGTGTTTTAGACCATAATGTCTATTATTTTTCAACCAATGACCAGTTATTATTGGAGTTGCAGTGAAAATAATTGGAGATGCAAGGTTGCCTAATTATGCCATATAATCTTATTTCCTTAATGTATCATGTTAATGTAGTGTTGCTGGTGAACTCAAAAAAATAGACACACAGATAAAGGATAATGGTAAAGTAATTTTCCAGAGAGAAACTAATGTATTTTATACAAACCTATGAATCCATATAGAATCGTATATTGCTACTGTTTCTCTCCTAATGCCATATTTGTTCTGGAAAGAAATATATGGCATAAATTTCCTAGACTGTCACTGTACCAGCTATTTATAGGGCACAAAAGGCACTTTAGGAATAAACTTTTTTCTGGCTCTATTCAGTGACTTTAACAAGAGCTTTGTTCTGTCTTCTGACTGTAATAAACAGGTTCCCCTTTTTCCTCTTGGGTTCTTTTTATCTACCAGTTCAAAGTGAGATTTGTACTTTTCATGTGTCAGATTACCCTTTGCACACATAAGCTAAACTACTAAATGGAAGAAACAATATTCTAGGGATCTAATTGCTGACAACATAGGTTTTCTTCAGGATGATGTACAAGCCAAGGCTTCATAGGCAATATATATCTAAGGTAGCTTCAGGTTTATGTATTCTCCGCTTGAAGGGATTGCAGGGTGGGGGAAGGAAACATACACCAATAGAAGGGATAAGATAAAGGTATCTACACTTTCACCACCTGAAATTGGCTTCATAAAATTTTTCATCATGGTACAGCCCCAAAGTAGGGATGTCTGACAACATTATAGAATTGAAAATTTAGACAGAGCTCTTGCATCTTCCCAAGAGCTTCCCAATGTAGTGTTTGAATGTTAGGAGTTGGCATCTTTAACTACAAGTCCCAATTAGCCCAGATTCCTGTTCCATATTTTTCCCTCCTTTATTCTTTCTCCTTCTGGTTGAGATATGTCTAATTTTCTTTTAAATAAAGATGATGGCAATAGAATCTTTCACAATTTCCCCCAAATAGCAAAATGTTTGTTATGATTATAAAATAAAAAGTTGCCTGGAACAACTTTGGGCTAAATGTGGTTTTCAGACGGTCCTTCCTGCGGATCTGAACACAGATCTTCCATTTTAGGAAGCTTGCATAAACACATAGCAGACAGAGGACTTTTAGTTCATGATGTCCTCTCTGGTGTTCATAGCCATGTGGAACCCAATAGATTGAAAAAAGAGATGTTAAATTCTGGATTTGATCCTTGACTGTAGATTTCCAGAAGGACATGTTATAAAAATGTAGCCACATCTGAGATGGAGCAGAGAGATAACAATCATAAGCATTAGCAGTAACCCAAAAGTGGTTTTATTCTCCTTCTTAGGTGACAAAGCCATTAGCAGAATAGTCCTCAGTTTTGGTGAAATGGGATACTTGATGTCTGCCCACTTTCTCATTAAAAATATATCCTCATGAGTGATAATTAAGTATTTTGGCTCCATTTCCTTGCTAAGTAGAGACAAAGCTATTAAAGTTACTGGATTGGAGAAAGTCTAAAACTGTTAATATGATAGTGAGGGTTAACAGAAAGAACACCCAGTGTATTTTAAACCACCTGAAATGTGCTTCATAAAATTTTTCATCATGGTACAGCCCCAAAGTAGGGATGTCTGACAACATTATAGAATTGAAAATTTAGACAGACCTCTTAGACAGTGTTTCTGAAAGTTGCAAGACCAATACCAAAATGACATGTAAAGCAATGGGGTGAGAGATTCTTGCTAAGTACTTTGTAAAATCTCAAAACTAAAATGTGGGCAGCATTGTGAGTTGATATCATGTCATAAATGATACATCACCAATGTATCAATGTATCATTCAGACCCAGCAGGATGTCTCCCATAACTGAGAAAAAAGAAAACAAGAAACAAAGCAAAAATGTCATTCCATACATTGCAGGAATATCTAAACAGCCCAGGAGGATTTTCAACCAGCACAGCATACATGCACACTTAAACTCAAGAATACAGTAAGGCAGAAACATGTCCACCTCACCAATAAAACACCCAGACACAAACAAAGCAATGTTAAATATGCAATACAATGCAGTGAGACATATGCAGAGCTGTACATTTGGGAAACCAAACAACCACTTCATAAATGCATGGCACCACATAGAAGCCATCAGGACAAGATTCAGCAGTCTATCTGCATTTGTCACTCTTTTGAAGACAGCTAAGTCCACATTTTGGATGGAGAGGACCATTGCTTTGAAAGAGGAGTAAAAGAGGCCTTCTGTGTTAGAATTGAAAATCCCTCCCTCAACAGAAGGGGAGGAATACAACACCTACAATGCAGTCCTTTCAGCAGTTCCAAGAAGATTCCACACCCATTTGCACTCTGATTCAGGTGATGCTGAAGGCTCAGATAAACTCCCAAGTGATCTTAACAGCTCTCAGAGAGACTGCTGATGACCAGACAACTGCAAATAAATATAATCCTTCCACATACCCTCGCCAACTTCCAGCCAGAACTGATGATGCTTCTTGAATGAGAAGCAAAACATCTTCTTCTTCGTCAAGGTAAAAAAAAAACCACGTAGTCCAGTTGCCTTTTGAAAAAGCACTTTTGAGATACATCACCAATGTTTCCTTGATGGGCTCATTTACATCTGCTATGCCAGGAATTGTTTTGAGTGGAAACCTGATTCTTCTGATATACACAATAGAAAATAGAATCTCTATAGACAGATGCATGAGGTAGTCTGAATTAGTTGTGCTTTTGTTTATAATTCTTTTGTGTTTGTTGTGGGACATAAGGTATTGTCTATTCTTGCACAACTGTACTGCCAGTCAGCTCAGATTTTCTTCTTTAGCTGTTTATATTCTACCATCATATAGATTATATCAAAGTAATGTCAACATTACTTTGAGAAGGTGGGGCTAAATGAATCAAAAGTTGGAATTAAGATTGCCTGGAGAAAAATCAACAACCTCAGATATGCAAATGATAACACTCTAATGGCAGAAAGTGAAGAGGAACTAAAGAGCCTCTTGATGTGGGTGAAGAAGGAGAGTGCAAAAGTTGGCTTGAAACTAAACATTAAGAAAACTAAGAGCATGGGATCCGACACTTTCAATTCCTGGCATATAGATGGGAAAGAAATGGAGGTAGTAACAGATTTTATTTTCCTGGGCTCCAAGATCACTGCAGATGTGAACTGCAGCCAAGAAATTAAAAGATGCTTGCTCCTGGAGAGGAAAGCTATGACAAATCTAGACAGCATACTAAAAAGCAGAGACATCACCCTGACAACAAAAGTGTGTATAGTCAAGGCTAAGATTTTTCCAGTTGCAATTTATGGTTGTGAACGTTGGACCATAAGAAAGGCTGAATGCCAAAGAATTGAGGTCTTTGAACTATGGTGCTGGAAAAGACTCCCATGAGTCCCTTGGACTGCAAGGCGAACAAACCATCAGTCCTAGAGGAGATCTATCCTGACTGCTCTTTAGAAGGCCAGATTCTGAAGATGAAACTCAAGTACTTTGGCCATCTAATGAGAAGTAAGGACTCACTGGAGAAGAGTCTAATGTTGGGAATGCTTGAGGGCAAAATAAGAAGGGGACAACAGAGAATGTGGTGGCTGGATGGAGTCACCGAAGCAGTAGGAGTAAGTTTAAATGGACTCCAGAGGATGGTAATGGACAGGAGGAACATTGTTCATAGGGTCACAATGGGTTGAACATGACTTTGCAACTAACAATAACAACAATTTGAACATATATTTTACCTACTATTGTATTGTAATTTATTCTTTCTTATAAAGGGGCAGCAGTATTTAAGTGCTATTCCCATTCTGCTAATCAGAGAATCAGTCAAGTTGAATTTTAATAAAAATTAGTAAAATAAAAAAGTATCATGCCTTTTATCACAGCCAATATTTATATAATTGCAGGTTATACCATAATGTTAAGCTCTGGTGCATTTGGATGAAGAATGATAATAACACAAGGAATACGATGCTGGATCAAACCCGAGGCCTTCTTAGGACTTTATAGCCATCATTCACATACCCCTGGGAAACTCACAAACAGGGTGAGATAATAATAGCTCTCTTTTCTTTGTCTCCAAGCATCCAATTATAGGAAGGAAGTTCCCAGAATGTCAAAGATGCATTTCTATCTTTCATAGTAATTGTTATCAGTGGACATTTTTACTATGAAGTTAGGCGATTTCTGTCAACGATTATTAGAAGGTCATGTGGCAATTTCTTAGCTAATTATTTGTTTTAAAGTAAAGAGACACAGAGATATCAAATTTAGTTTAGTAGCCAAGTCTGCAGTTCCAGGTGGTTCCAAAGATATCTTAGTTTTACTATGTTGTGCAGATCCAGAGCAAGATTTAGGGGGAAAAAAAGTTCCATCTTCCTATATTTAACATAAATGTTTCCTTTTCATTGAAATGGGATAAATTTACTGGTATAACTTAGATTTATATACCACTTCACAGTGCTTTACAGCCCTCTCTAAGCAGTTTACAGTCTCAGCATCTTGCCCCCAACAATCTCCGTCCTCATTTTACTGACCTCGGAAAGATGGAAGGCTGAGTCAACTTTGAGTTGGTGAGATTCAAACTGCTGAACTGCTGACAATTGGCAGTCAGCAGAATTAGCGTGCAATACTGCATTCTAACCATTGCGTCACCATGGCTCATAAAGCTAAAGCATTATGAGGAACTGACATATGCAAACTTTCACATAAATTAGTTCAGAGATTTTCAAACAGTATTTCTTGACATTTGCTTGTTTTTAAGTGATTTTTGCTTTGTTCTTATAGGATAGACTGTAATTCAGTTTGCAATAGTGGTCATTCGTGTTGTAGAGAAACTTGGTGCCAAGTTCCAGACAGCCTGTGGAGTCAATCCATAAGGAAGCGATTTTTGTCAGAAATATAAGGCATCCTTTTAGAACAATGCAGAGTTGATTATAAAATATTGCTACACAAATATAAGAAGTAAACTCACAATTTCAATAAAAGAAATCAGTACTAGGTGATGTAGGAAAATTAAATACTTATTCCAAATAAAAAAATGATAACAACAAGATAATTCCATCTCTTAAAGCACTTTTTAAAACTAACGAGCCCACAGTCTTCACTCATATCTATATAGGCTGGATAAAAATGGTCTTATAGCAAGGATCATTCTGATTTGAGAGTTGACCTCAAATTACCAAAAACATAAACTTTACCAAAGTAAATTACCAAAAACATAAACTTTTCTGATTTCCTTCTCCCTCCCTCCCTCCCTCCCTCCCTCCCTCCCTCCCTCCCTCCCTCCCTCCCTCCCTCCCTCCCATGCTTCCTTCTCCTATGGGAAGTAATTATAAAGTAGCTATTTGCAATGTTTTATTTGAATCTACTTTTTTTAAAATAAAAGGAAAACAGAACACCCATAAACTGATAAAATGTTGATGGTCTAATTATAATTTGAACTGAATTGTGTATCTGGTCCAAATGTTTTATCTGTGTTTATAAATGGGAAGCTTGGAGACAGTTGTGTGTGTAAACCAACTGAAGCTGCTGCTTTACAGATTGCAAAAATGAAGTAGGAGATACAAAAGGGATTAAAGTTAAAGTAGAAGCAACAAACAAAGGCAGGAGGAAAAAGTACAAGTTCATTTTCAAGGTTGAATAGAGAAGTTATTTTAACAGCTAAATGGATTTTGAGTCTATCAGAAGGTGGCAAAAATAGAAAGGAACTACAGTTCTTTTTTGTTTACCCTAATATTTAACATATACAGTGGCTTTAGTTTTAATATAAGCTATCCATAGGTAAAGGTAAAGGTTCCCCCGCACATGCGTGCTAATTATTTCCATCTCTAGGCAGTGCTCATCTCAATTTCTAAGCCGAAGAAACAGCTCTGTCCGAAAAATGTTCTGTGGTCACGTGGCTGGCATAACTAAATGCCAAAGGCATACAGAACGCTGTTACCTTCCCACCAAGGTGGTCCCTATTTTTCTACTTGCATTTTTTACGTGCTTTCAAACTGCTAGGTTCGCAGAAGCTGGAACAAGTAACAGGAGCTCACTCCATTATGAGTTACTGGGGATTCGAACAGCTGAAATGCTGAACTTCTGATCAACAAGCTCAGTGTCTTAGCTACTGAACCACCACGTCCCCCTCAACTACTAGATCTATAAAAGCAGTTTCAAAGTGAGGGTTTTTTTTTTACACTGTCTTATCTATTTTTGTCTTTCCTTCTGTGTTTTTCTTCTTTCACTTCTGAGTATACTTTTCCTAGGGCGAACAGGAAGAAGAATGAGAATGATTTATTTTCTGGGCTTTTTGGCTTCTAGAACTTTTGACAAGTTGCTCTTGGTGACATCTGATCCATTATTCAAAAATTATCATCTTTCCCCCTGGTCATTTTGCTCAAAATATTTCTCTTCGATATACACAGCATTGCCAGCATCCATTGGACAAAACAGCTATTGGAGTTCCTGGAAACTTCCTTCTCCAGTATTCTCCATGGTGGTGCAGTGGTTAGAGTGCAGTACTGCAAGCTACTTCTGCTGCCTGCTGCCTACTGCCTGCCTGAAATTTGGCAGTTCAAATCTCACCAGGCCTTCCATCCTTCCAAGGTGGGTAAAATGAGGACCCAAATTGTTGGGGGCAATATGCTGACTCTGCAAACTGCTTAGGGAGGGCTGTAAAAGCACTGTGAAGTGGTATATAAGTCTAAATGCTATTGCTGTTGCTATATTCAGTGCTTCTGTCCTTTTATATGTTTTCAGCTATATGACAAGTATTTTAGAAGCATGAAACTTCTAAAACCTTTAGCCATGAAGCCATTGCATCATTCCAAATTGACCATTGCAATTCACCCTACGTCCGAGTCCCAAAATAATTAATCTGTACAATTTATGAATCCTGACAATTTCATAACAGCTTCAGTACCATTTTATTTGGTATTTGCACAAAACAATAATCTGCCTACAGTATCTCCCTATCCCAGGTCCTTGAATATTTAGTGGTCCAAAGTTGCAAAATAATAATAATAATCCTGATTGATTGATTATGTGCCATCAACTTGATTCTTGATTGATTAATTGATTAATTAATTATGTGTCATCAAGACTATGTCAACTCCTAGCAACCACATTAATAGATTTTTCCCATGGTGACCTGCCTCTGAATTCACCTTTCAAGATTTCCAATAGTTCAGCCATCTCTGTTGTAAATAAGTCCATCCAAATTGGTGTTGATCATCCTCTTCTGGTTTCTTCTACTTTTTTCAGTACTAGAGTCTTCTCCAAGGGGAAAGGTTTTGCATAATGTACAAGTGTTTAAATTCAAATTAAATATTTTGACTTAGGTCTAGACCTATTTCTGTATGCAAGATGCATTGGCTTTAAGCAATTAACACATTTCTTTCTTAACCCTCCTGAAAAAGTAAATGCCAAATAGTTATTTTTTATAATGGAATTAAATAAAAACAATCATAGCGCTTTTGTGGGTTCCCCCCTCCCCCAATGTTTATAAATCAGTAGTAGAATCCTAGCATTAAGGACTTCTTTTAAAATCTATTTGTTCTTCTTTCTACTTATTTTTCAAAAACAAAGTTTAATGTTTTTATAGCTGGTTAAATTACTTAAATGGAAAAAGCGAAAATGATGATTCTTCCTCAGCATAATACATGATGTAAGGCAGAATAATAATATGCACGTGTACACACACACACACACACACACACACACACACACACACACACACGGATATCTTCAGGAATGAAGTCTTTTAAAATCAACAATAAAGGAAAATACTTCCCATTTCTGCAGAGTATTTTATTACTACTAACATATTTTGTAAACCACATTTTTGTAATCCTTTGTAAAATTCTACTGTACCGTTATACAGTAAAATTTCATTATACATTACAAAACGTAAAAACAGATTTTATCTTCACTGTAAAAATAGAAAATCATGTACTTGTGCAATTCTAGTTCACACATAATCATAAATAAAAATATTTTTGCTTAGTATGCCATACAGACTCACTAAATACAGCTTTGTATTTTATGTATTAGATTTATAAGTGATGCTATCTATGACTTGTTGATGAAACCGTGTGTAACTTCAGTTTTTTTCCTCTGCTATTCTGCTTTTTTATTGTCTTTTCATTCCAGTCAACCACAGAAATTCTTTGGAGAGAATTCAACCAGTTCAAATGTATAAAGAATTAAAGGAATATGAAAATAATATAAAACAGCTTAACACCAATATCACATTTGTTTCAGCCTTGTATAGCTTGGTTTTTCCTTTATCCCCAATGAACAATTTTTGGAAGTGATTGTCCTCATACCTTGCCCATAGGGACATTCAGCAGGTTATTTCTGGATATTGAATTTTGGGCCAGATAGAGGAAACCAATTATTTTATGTAATTTACAGTCAGATTTGGACATTGCAAACAAATGTAGGGCACCTGGATTGATTCCTAGCACAAGGAAATGCCAGGACAAGACTATCAAAGAAGTAGAAGAAATGAATTAAAAGATCACAGCCAAAAGAAATAAATGCCATCCAACTGACAGCCCTCTATAACTTTCTCAGAATGGAACTCAGGAATAAAATTCCCCTGGGGGGGTGGTGGGATGTCTTAGGGGAGTGCTAAGGGGTGGCAGGGGGGTGGCAGGGGGGTGTTAAGAGGCAAGGGGGGCAGCAGAGGAGTACTGGAGTGTTCTGCTGTATTGTACTCCTGACTCGCCTAGTTTAGTGCGCAGGTGCAGAAGGGAATGTGATGGGACCAAAAGCGAGATTCCTTCCCTGCACGGCTTGTGTGGAGGTGGCGGCTCAGTCTCGCCTCTCCAGGAACCAGAGACACTGTGCCTTTGGGAAGGCTTGAGTTCCATGCGCGCCTCCAACAGGTGGAAGGGCTGGGTTATTCTTTGTTGCGTGAGGCTGGTAGTTAAAACTGCTCCTCCAGCTGCTGGGGGCAGCGGCCGTGAACCCCTAAATATAGCGATGGAGTTGTCTTCCCTGCTTCTTGATGGCTTTGCCACCTTCCTTCCCTGCGGCCCACTGTTATTTAACGAATGGGTGTGTGAGTGAACAACTTCACAAGAGCCGAAGTTCCTGTCCACCCGACATGAGTGCACGGCGATCCTTGGCCGGTCTGTCATGCTGTGTAGAAACTGAGCTGCTGCCTCCGTAAAAATTTGCAGGGGAAGCTGAAATTTTGGAATGCGATTCTAAGAGGAAGAGCGTCTACTCCGCTTGAGCTACTTTCTTATGTAAATAAGGATTGAACAGCGTACAAAAGATGTGGATTGTAATCCTTTCATGTTGGGGCAGAGCATGATTTTGCAACTACTCCATAGATGCACGTTTTTTCTATATTATTAGTATTGTTAATAGGATTCTTTTTAAAATCAGCTGGATTAATAAAAAATCTTAATCTTGCCCACTGCTGGAAATGCTCCAGAAAATGTGTTTTAAATTAGTAATAATTTTTATAGCATTAGCTGGCTGGCTGATCTGCTGAAAGAGGGAGGCACATTTTGTTCAGAATAGTTTGTGGAATTGAGACAAGTGGTTCTCAAGCATTCACACACCTAATAAAAGTAGCTTACGGTGCAGTTTAACATCATGTCCTGACTACATCCTTGTATTTTCCCCCAAAATGAATTGTCATTGCCCTGATCTCATTCCCAGTAATAAGTGAAATATCTTTAATCATTAGTTGTACTAGCTATAAAGTGGCATTTTTCCTCCTTTCCTAATGACTTTGCTTGTCAGAAGGTCACAAAAGTGATCAACATGACCCCGGGACACTGCAACCATCATACATATGATTAAGTTGCCAAGTGTCTGAATTTTCATCACATGGACATGGGAATGGTGCAACAGTTATAAGTGTGAAAAACAGTCATAACTCAATTCTTTCAGTGCCATTGTAACTTTATACTGTCACTAAACTAATAGTTGTAAGATAAGGACCACCTGTATTTCACAAATTGCTAGGGAAGATACAAACTTGCTCTCTTCCTGCCTACATTCCAAACTCTGCTATCTCTTTGCCCTCTGAAAAGCCTTTTTCCTCCTGCTGCAGACTACAAGTTGTCCTTAGATTATGACTATAATTGAGCCCAAAATTTCTTTTGTTAAGTGAATTTTCCCTATTTTATTATCTTTTTTGCCACTTGTTAAATGAATCACTGCACTTGTTACTAACGTTGTTAAGTGAATCTGGCTTCTCCATTGACTTTGCCTTGTCAGAAGGTTGCAAAAGATGATCATATGATCTTGGGACACTGCAACCATCATAAATACAGTATGAGTCAGTTGCCAAGAATTCAAATTTTGAACCTACGACCATGGGGATGCTACAATGGTCATAACTGTCAAAAATGGTCATAAGTCACTTTTTCAATACCTTTTCAATGATGAAGATTTTGATCGTTTGCTTCTTCATACAGAAGTTCATTGGCTATCAAAAGGCAACTGTGTGAAATGCTTTTACAAACTTTTTGACACTGTTGTGGAGTTTTTTGAAGAAAGAATGCCTTGCTCAGTGGTGAACTCAAAGAGATCAGGCATGACATTGCTTATTTATTGCTTATTTTATTTGCAAAGTTCAATGAAGTGAATTTGTAGTTGCAAGGAAATTAGGTCAATTCTTATTAAGGCCAAATCGGTCATCTCTACGTTTATTTCAAAGTTAACTTTATTCAAGCGCAATATAGGCCGTCGTGAGCTATGCCAATTTCCGAGCTTTTCTGAGCTAGAAGAGAAAGGTGAGATACAAGATGATGATCTTCAAGTTTGTGACCATGCTGCATAAAGATATGTCCATTTTCAGATACTTAGAAAGATGGGGTAGTGGAGGAACAACTCATAAAGCTGCAAAATGACATTGAGCTGAAGCCAAAGTTTAAGAAATCGTAGCAAGAGTTTTGGTTACAGAAAGAAATTTCTGGTCGCTATCCTGCACTATGGACAATGGTTAAGAAGTTCCTTGTTTCATTTCCAACATCATATTTGGTGGAACGTGGCTTCAGTGTGGTCATCCAACTTCTCTCCAAGCAAAGAAATCGACTCCAGATTACTGAACGTGGTGATTTAAGACTCCTGCTAAGTGACTTAAAACCAGACATCGGGAAACTGGTGTCACTTCATCAAGCCCATCCATCACATTAAGAATTTACTAAACAGTGAAGTAGTTACTAAATTTTACTGAGTTTACTAAGTTACTAGTCACTAAGGTTCTTGATAAATGACTATCAGACTTTGAAAACCTGGTATCACTGGATCATGTTCATCAATTTTGTTGAATTAACATTAACTAAAAAGGTTTTTAAATTGGATTTTGAATAAATGTGTAATTAATTGTTACAGTTTTGAATTTTACTGTTACTATCTTCCTTCCATTGTGCAAACAGCCCAGTCACATGACCCCCCCCCACAGCCATGGTCACCAAGCCACGCCCACAGAAGCGGTAGAAAAAAATTTGAATTCCACCACTGAGTGGGGGGCATTGAGGATCAGTTTGTGAACTGAAAAAGTTTGGGAACCACTGTTCTAGAATATATCCTGCATTTTGACTGCCTATTGTTCATAGTAATATTTGGCTTGGTGGTTGCTCTTGCAGGTCTCTAATTTCTGCTATAGCTACTATTAGTGATGGTGTCATCTTAGACCTGCCCACAGAAAGTAAAGTGACTGAGAATTCTTTTACTGCCACAAAAAGGGAGGGCACAGCAGCAGAACAGAATTGTCCAATGGGGTAGCAATAGCCACCCATCTTGACTGAACACCTGGCATATTGCTGCTGAACTTTGGTTTTGATGGCTGGATCCATTAGGCATAAAAATATAACAGATAGAGCTGAAAGGAACATCCTATATACACATTAACTGGTACATTAGAATGTATGTATAAATGACACATTTATGTGACCATCCATTTTAACCAATGAAATTCTGGGCACTGAACAAAAAGTCTAAAACACTATAAAATGTTTCTCAAGCAATGTAAAGACGCCCGTCCTGTTAACATCTGTTAACATCTCAGCCTCAGTGCCCAGGGAAAATACCAGGTCTTTCAAGGCCCTGGAGCTGATAGGGCAATGCCTCGTGTGCCCTCAGAAATGGCTCCGCATGCCACCTGTGGCACATGTGCCATAGGATCGTCATCATGGTCCTAGGTCATACCAAGTGAGACTGCTTCACTGGAGGCATTTGAAACATGTGCAACCTGCTGAAGCTGATAAATTAGAATATATAACTCACAATAGAATTACCTATGCCACCAGGCTTGAAATTTTGGGCTTGGACAATCTGGAACTGCACCGCTTGCAGTTTGATCTGAGCATAGTATACAAAATTGACAATCTCAAACTGTCTGTCAGCATTCCAAGTATCATGCAAAATTAAATCAGAGTTCAAGGCAAAACTATCCTTAAAGTTCCAATTTATTAAGTCAGACATCTTGGTACATCTGTGGAATCCCAAATCTGAAACTTCCTGGGATTCCACCCCGTTGAAAGTTCATAATCTTATCCCCACACCCATAAATCCATCACATGGTCCAATCTTCTTCGGCCACACTGGCATCTCCACCCAGCTGTTTCCGATCAGGTGCAGAGGTGTGGAGACAAAATATGACCTTGGGCTTCTAGAAAAGAATAACAACAACATATTCCACAATTCTACTCCTTTCTATTCCACCCTCCCAACTACTACACTAATGAAACAGCATGATGAAATAAGAGAGAGTGTGGCAGGCCAAAGCTCCTAAGAGGGATATAACTGCAGGCCTGACACTGTCGACCATGGACCTCATCCCATTCTTAAAAGATCTGTAAAGGGGCCGTGTATAAGAGCACCAGGGTGCCTACCGTCCCTGTCCCACTGTCCCCATTTATCTGCATTTACTTCCTTTGTTCTTGTTTATGTTCCTGTTTGTACATGTTTGACTGACAAACAAACAAACAAACAAACAAACAAACAGACAGAGGCCAGTGGGACAGGAGGGACTCCAAGTAAACTGGCCCCATACCATAAAGGGTTTTAGAGGGGACAACCAGCACTTTGGCTTGCTCTCAATAACTTATCGGAAGTTTTACCACTATAGAACCTGTAATTAAATGAGAGGTTGAAAGAAGTCAGTTGTTAAAGCTTAAGGTTAAGGAAATATATAAATAGATTTCAGCAGTAGAGGTTTATGAGAAAGACATTTCAGTTCTGTCAAATTGAGGTTAAATGTATTTAAGATTGCAGCAATCCTGGTTTTTCCTAACATACAATTATAGTATTAAATTTTATCTGATTTCTTAAACTTGACAAATTTTGAATATCAGGCAGAAATCATTGCAACTTTTATTTCCTTTTATAACTTATAATTTGAGTAATATTGGCTGCAGTTGTTAATGGTTGTGTAATAACATACTTTTAACATTGATGTACTTTAGTGCTAATTTAAACCTTCAAATTAATCTCTTTTAATATGCAGATTTAACTCATGGCTTTTTTCAGACTTTATAGCATAGTTATGATGCTTTTCATAACCATAATGTATGTTTTTTTTATTTTTTTCTCTCTTCTCTTTTTCTTCCTTTTATGTCCTCTGATTGTGTTTGTAAAATAAACAAATTATAATAAGAAGAAAATATAAGTTTGTGGCAACCAGAAGTATACACGAGACGGTCAATCCAGTTCCAAAAATGTTTTACCCACTAAATTTAATACACATTTCAAAAATAGGTATATTTAGGCTAGGGCAGCACTTTTCAAAGCTAGATAAATGCAAAAGTGGTGTTTCTTTGGGTAACAATGCACACAAATCTCTTACTATCGGTAATCACACTAGGGACATTTAAATTGATTTAAAGATGATCATGTGTACTAAAATATATTTGAAAATCTCTGAAATACCTATTAAGATGAACATCAGTAAAATACTGATGGTAATTTGTTGAAACGGCATAAAGATTATGCAATGATATTATTTTTATAATATAGGGTATTCAAACTATGATCATTTGTTCAGCAACCATTTGAAGTTTTGATGGCGCTGAAGGAAGAGACTTATGATTGGTCCTCAGATTTCTGATAGCAATAGCATTTAGACTTATATCCCGCTTCATAGTGCTTTTTCAGCCCTCTCTAAGCGGTTTACAGAGTCAGCATATTTCCCCCAACAATCTGGGTCCTCATTTTACCTACCTCGGAAGGATGGAAGGCTGAGTCAACCTTGAACCGGTGAGATTTGAACTGCCAAACTGCAACTAGCAGTTAGCTGCAGTACTGCACTCTAACCACTGCGCCACCTCGGTTCATGATAAATTGATTTTGGTAATGAAAAAAATATTTAGGAAACACTGGACTAGGGGCAAGCAATTGTTTCCGGGCTCAGGGTGAAATTTGATCTTTGAGTGGTATGGAAGTATTTGCACTGGTGGCACAGTAGTTGGAATACAGTATTGTAGGCTAACTCTGCCCACATTTTGGAGTTTGATCCTGATGGGTTCAAGGTTGACTCAGTCCTCTATCCTTCTGAGGTCAGTAAAATTAGGACCCAAATTGTTGGGGTCATGTACCAACATTGTAAACTGTCCAGAGAGTGCTGTAAAGCACTATGGAGCAGTATATAAATGCTATTGATATTGCTATTTGCATTCCAACAAGTAGTTCAGGAAACCTGGTTTGTTCTCCTTGGTTAGAAATACAATTTTGGGAAAGTTATACTGAACATGTGTCTGTAAGAGCCTTGATGGCACAGTGGTTAAGTGCAGTATTGCAGGCAAACTGTCTACATCCTGAAGTTTGATCCTGACATGGCTCAAGCTTGACTCAGTCTTTGTGATCTTCAGTCTCATCTTTCTTAGGTTGGTAAAATGAGAACCCAGATTGTTGGGGGCAATATGCTGACTTTGTAATTCACTCATAAAGTGCTGTAAAGTATGATGGGGCAGTTATAAATCTAAATCTAAATCTAAATGCTATTCCTATCTCTTTGTGTATCCAGCAGTCCTTCTATTCTAGAGGTGGGAGGTGTGCAGATAGAAATGGGAACTTTTAGCAATTCTGTATGCAGAATTCATCCCCAGATGAAATATTTGCTCTTTGTTTTTGGGTGAGATAAACTCCCTCCCCCAATTCATTATTCAGAATACTTTTTATTTTTAACAGTGAATAATGTTTAATGTAAATTTATTTCATGCTATTTCTGGAATAAAGGCTTTCAGATTATTTCACATTCTCTAACTACAGCCAAAAGTGATGCTGCTTTCAACCTTTTAACTCTTAATGTTCTGGCCACAAACCTGGCTGACTCTGTAAACTGAAATGAGTCTGCATCATGTTCAGTGAATATCTGTCCACATCACTGAAGCAGAAATCCAAATCCAAAACAATATGGCTAAGACACATTTGGTATCTTAGTCTAAGATGCTAAGTGTATCTCAGTTTTTGTAGCATCTATGAATACTTTGGCTGCTATCTTTAATTACTTTTCAACCATGTATTAGTTCAGGAAATAGAGATGGACACCACTCCAATTTGCAAAAAACCATCTCTTGCTGCTGTTCTATAAGCACACTCAGATATTATCCTTTTGGACTTTCATTTAAGCAAGGATGCAGGAAGTTGGTGAAGCTGCCATTGATTGGGGCTTGACTCTTAATGGCTATATGGACAATTGCTTCTGATGCCAAGCTGATCACAGAAATATCTTGTATCTTTTTGAAGAAAATGTTTATAATTGATTTAATCTTGACCATGCACTTATTCATTGCCTTCCATTCTTCTAGTTCTTTTAATTTTGCCAAGCAAATCTACTTTTGCAAATCTGTCGTACATTTACTTCACTTGCCTAAAATAACTAATTGGTATCATTTTTTTTCTCTAAATTAGTTTGTTCTTTTGGTGATCCATTATAGAGTTAGTGACCATCTCTAAATCCAGAATTTGAAGATGTCTTTATCTCATTGTTTCTTAGCTGTATGGCTCTGAACGTATAATTAAAATGACACCTGTATGACAAATAATGCGACACCAACATGATACCTAAAAAAACAGATTAAAACATATTATTGGCTTCAGCAAGGGGAAAAACATTCAGTAGCAGGGCAAACTACACACCAAATGGACTCAGTCTATTTTAGACCTTGGGGGAAAGGCTACATTTTTAAAGGTCTAAACATCTATAGTGTTCTCAGAGTATGTTATTCCAGAGAGCTAGTGCTGCAACAGAGAAAATATGTTTTGAAGTTTCATCAATGCTATTGCTTAGAAGTGGGACACATCTCATGAAATTTTTATTATGGTTCAAGAAGAAACTATATGGTAGATTATATCTACAGATTTCATAGTAGATGATCTGAAGAAGACCACAGATGTATCTCCAATGATATTTTTTTTATTAGGGTGTTTATCATTTTTTAGCTGGATTCACAAAACATACCAAACTGCATTTTGAGCAGAATGTGATTAAATATATTTTGGAAAGCTAGACATTTTCTTAATGTGAAGAAACGTGCTTGAATCATGTGAAAAGAAAAGATAAATAGAAGGGGTTAACTTCAGTTAAGGAGAAAATGAAAATAATATTGATTGATTGATAGGATAAACAGACTATCAGGATGATGGATAAAAGTCAGTTAACTGATCTAACTGAAACATTGTATTTTTGCAGAAATTTAGGGGAGGGTTATTGTATTATTTTAATATATGTGGACCCTTTAATAGAAAGTAATCAAATTTCAGAGTGGTGCCAGAGCAACTACTGTAGTACTTTCCAGCTCTATATCTGATATGAAGAAAATACATAACAACACAAAGCTGTTTTGGGAACTCAGGGCAGTGAAGAATGGCAACATAATTGAAGGCAGTTTAGAACATGGGCAGATAAAAGGATTACTCAATGAAATGAGAAAACTTGTAAGGAATAGTTAAGTGGTTAAGGGCAGATTGAGGTAAAGTGAATATTGATTCTTTGATCAAATAGAAACACCCAATTTAACATGATGGGGGAATTTCTTTAGCTAGTGGGAATCAGGTTATTATTAGTTTTGTTGTCATAAATATACTGTTTTTTTAAATGAGTAAATTACAGGGCTAGCTCAGGTATTCTAAGAATTTGGGGTATATGGTATTATTACTGCTTCTTAAAATATTCATGTAATACTACATACATGAGGGTAAAAGGGATCATGTTTGAAAATGCAAGAGGCTATTTGTCTTTAGATATGTTCAGAAAAAAAAGCACATGAACTTAAGCTAAGGGGCTAAAATGTCTAAGAGCTTTCAATTCCATTTAATTCCATCATATGATCTGTGGATAACATAGAGCTCACTCTTAGAAATAAAAGTACAGATAATAATCACCTACGAGCAGCAGATTGTAACATTGAAATGAGAATAAAAAGGGATTTTACTGCTCAGCAGTTTTTTTATACTGGAGTAAAATGTAATCTTTAAAGGGGTATACCGCCATAGTTAAAAAAATTGGTAAAATATTGATATTTAGAGAAAAAAGAATTTTACACAAAAATCCATAAGAAGTTTGCAATTGCCAATACATGTAGTAGTTGGGAATAATTTCTAGGAAACGTTTTTAAGAAAATGTTGTATATTGTAATAAATAATGTAAAATTCCATGTTTATTTCTCCCTTTCAAACAAATTTCTGTTAATCAAGACTGGCAATATGCTTGAGAGTAGGTAAGGACCAGAGGTGGATTACTCCCGGTTCGGCCCGAATTGGGTGAACTGGCAGTAGTGGTGTTGGGAGGCTCCACCCACCCACCCGGACTCGTGAGTACGCCTGAACTGGTAGTAAAAAAATTGGCAACCCACCAGTGGTAAGGACTATTCAGAATCAGACCATAATTGAATAAGTTTCTAGTTATTAGGACAGAAAAAAGTAGTACCCAATGTAGAATCTAGCTTGTCTCACCACCACCACTCACCACCACTAGGAATATTTATAAAATCAAAGTTTCCCTGGCTCTTTAATTAAAATAGGACTTTGAGATGGAAATGCATGTATACATAGTTTTCAATAGTTTGATGTTTTGTTTTTTCTTTCACATACCAGGACAGCTAATGTGATATAATTTGTATCAGAAGAACAGCTTTGGGACCATGGCTTTTCCTGTACTTTTCCATATTATTTACTCCCCAACTGAAAAAACTGTATCTGTACTTTTTTTCCACCTGAGAAAACAGCTGGAATAGTGACTATCAGTGAAAAATGAAAAAGGTTAGGAAGCTTCAAAAGCTTCATTTTAGCAGCTGCATGCTCAGCAAAACCAATTATGAAATGAAAGATCAACGTTATGACTTATCTACAGCGCACGATTTCTGCTTCACAAGAATGCGTAGGTATTCATTTCTGGATGGCAGAAACAGACGACAACAGCTTTACCATTAAAACAAACTCAGAGTGCTATTTATAAATGGACTCAGAGGTCCATTTATGAAGTACTCCTTTTCATTTTATGTTGTCTTCTGCCCATTTTGGAGAATGTGTCAAACACATTCACACAGTAAGTCAAGGTTGCTGATTCAAAACCTACAGAATAGGTGGTGTTCAAACTATGCTTCTTTCTTTTTTCAAGTTTCCTACTTTCTTTGCATTTATAAGGAAAGAAGTGCACCATTTCAACGTTTCAATGTCACCTCACCTTCCAAATAGCATAAATAACCTGTCCAGGTAAAGCTGGACAGAAGAAGGAAAGGATAGAAGGAAAGAAGGAAAGAAGAAGGATAAGAAGGAAATTCATCGGCAATGGCTTTCCAGGATCATAAAGGTGGGAGGGCATGGCAGAAGTAATGAGTAATGAGAAGCATGGTAGCCTTCAGTCCACACTGAATGTCTTTTAAGCTGTTGTCAAAGAGTCTGTCCAGACTTTTTTTTAAAACTGATTCAAATTGGCATGAATACACGACAGGAATTGCTCAGACAGTACATATGGATATGCCCTTGTTAAGTTGACACATAATTTTGATTCTGTAACATAGGGTAGAACATTATCACTATCTGCGAGACCATTACATGAAGAAAACAGAGGAAGATGAAGATTCTTTTTATAGAGGAAGAGATAATGCAATGAGATTTTAAAAATTAAGAATTATTATTATTACTGTATTTCCCTGAAAATACAACAAGGTCTTATTTTCTTTTGACCCCCAAAATAAGCACTTGGCCTTATTTTCAGGGAGGTCTTATTATTTTTGAGGTGCAGGAAGCTGCAAGCTTGGTCACCTCATGGCTGCTGCTGTGTTGCAGTATTTTCAGGGAGGACTTATTTTCAGGGGAGGGCTTATTTTAGCACATGTGCCCAAAATCCCGATTGGGCTTATTATCCGGGGAGGTCTTATATTCAGGAAAACAGGGTATTACTATTTTTTTTCCAGACATGGAAAAAAAAGTATTTCAAGCAGGCTCCAGTTTAATCAGCTCACTGGCTGGGAATTCATTTGTAAGCTTTCCAAGATTTATAAAAGACACGTCCCTCAAAATCCTGGTAGTTCCTGTTTCCATGGTTTGCCAACTTTGTGGGCTTGATGCTGTCCAAGTGCCCAAAGCTACAAAACATCTTGCCTATGTGCATAAATATTTTCCTTTCATAATATAGACAATGTTTGCCTTCATCCCAAATACTCATTTATTTTAAAATATGATGAAAAGATCTACATACACATATACACATACCATATACATACAAATATACACATACATACACACATACATATGTGTTAAAATAGCTACTAAGAAAGAAAAATCTGTGTGGGGAAATTAAGGATTTATATGAAACAATGCTGAGACTGTGAATGGCATTGGCTTTCCATTGTCCATATTTATAGCCTCTAAAATTAATATTCCATTGAAAGTGAATGTACATAAGTCAGTTTAGATGAAATGGGTGGAACATCAATCAATCAAACAAACAAACCAACAAACCTAATGCAGTAACAGGATATCCACAAATCCATAGAAATGGATGGTGGTGATAAATATACACTATCTTCAGGTATTATAATAGGGTAGCAAATAGAAAAGGTAAACAACTTGTGTTTCTTGTTTTCAAGTTAGATTTCTTTACCCTCAGTCTTGTAATATGGTCAGACCTGGATAGACCCAGACACATGTAAAATTTAGTACAATATGGAGGAAGAAGAGTTCAGGCGATAATGCCAAGCTTGGTTTTCCTCTCTTCCCAGGGACTAGATTTTGTCTATTAGTTTCAGCAGTTTTGCTAGTTTCAGCACTGGCAGCATTATCTTGTATTCATGAGAGTCAGACAGAATGTCTTTATGTCGAAAAAGTTGCTGGCTAAGAGTTGTAAGTGGATGTCTATCTTCATATGGCTACCAAATTAGTCCTGTGCCACTAAACAAGCCTATTGCTCTCTGGTAATTATGGTAACCATGGAGCCTTCTTCAGCTATAGAAGATACAGCAGTTACCATAGATACCTGGAAAGATAAATGCTGGCTTTTCAAAAGAGCCAGCAATGTGAATTTGAAGGAAAGGAAATGACCGAGGAAGCCTATTAGGGAATAGAGTTGATAGGACAGCAATCTTCCTAGAGTCTTTCTCATCATAATGAGATCCATTTTCCTTACAGAAATTTAATACTATAGATAGCCAAGAACATTGAAGGCTATGGCGCCCATTCACACAGCTTTTGTGTGAGAGAAAATATATAATTAATGGCCTAAATAGTGAAATGGCACATTGAAATACTGAACAGTGAAAGCACAAAATGTTGGTTTCACTATGTTGAGTATTCATCAACAACTTTGCACAGATCCATTTCAAAAATGCTAAACGCTGTTATTTTACATAAAAGCAGATTATGTATCTAGTTTATTTTTCATGTTCATTCTGTAACTTATATTCTGAGCAAACTACTGCCAGTCAGCACAATAAATCTTGCCCTCTATTTTCAAGTTGACATTTTTCTCCTGACCTTGTAATCATAATCACAAAATGGCAAGTGATTTGCAGGGGATTACCATTTTAAAACAATAAATGGCAATGAGGGAAGAAACATGATAAAAATACGTGTTTGAAACTGCTTTGGATTTCATTTTTGCAGCTGACCTGCTATGGAAAGAAAGCTGTTGCTCTGAAACATACTTTCTTTTAAACACAGAACATCTATTAAACTCTACCTGAAAGCAGTCACA
Source organism: Thamnophis elegans (assembly GCF_009769535.1). NCBI lineage: Eukaryota > Metazoa > Chordata > Lepidosauria > Squamata > Natricidae > Thamnophis > Thamnophis elegans. Next base: position 102,034,104 of record NC_045543.1, on the reverse strand, counting down.
GTCTGGAATAACCTAACATTGTGCACTTCCACTTCATCTCTGCTTATCTGAAACTCTTAATACTTCACCAAACAATGCTTTCTGCTCTTTCCCCTGAAACCTAGCTATCAGTAAGGAACTGATTGGATTGGACTAAGATTTAGTCTAAGACAGGAGTGTCAAACTTATGGCCCCTAGGCTGGATGTGTCATGTACTGACCACACCCACCCCCGATTTAGCAAAGGGGGAAAAATCACGATACATCACGTAACAATGATGTGATGATACAAGTTTAACACCCTGGTCTAAGAGATATCAACAGTGAATTCCTCTAATAAATTCAACCCTGGTTAATTATCAGTGTTTGAAATAGTGGCGAATATCTGTAGCTTGGGTGTAAAATGAGATTAAAGGTTCATTCTCTGAGTTTGTGGTGTTGCTAAATTTCTGTAGGTTGTGATATTAAAGAGAGTAAATTATTTGGTCCTTAGCTTGGATATCCTTTAAAAAGCTTCAATAAAATATTTCAGGCAAAGCATCCTTTATAAGAAGAGACAATAGATTTCTAAAGCATATCCTGGGAATAAAGTTTATATATTATTGTTCATGGTTATGATAATCTTGTTAATTTCGAAGAGTATTTTTATGGTTCCTATCCAAAAAGAAAACTAGGAGGGGCTATCAGTGTTATTAAAGGATTTTACCCTTTACTATTACACTGTGAGTCCTATTGCATAATTAACTATTTTTAAAAAGTTAAAAAAAATTGTATGATTCCTTCGGGTCTGGAATGGATTGATCGTATTTATATACAATCCAATGGGAAAATTTGATTCGGGTCACAGCCAAATATGGTTGCAACCAAGGTTGTGGAATGAATTGTGGTCATGACCTGAGATCCCACTGTATTGTGATGGGTCGGGTGATAGGTCAGGTATGGGTTGTATAAAATGAGGGTCTTGTGATAGATATTCCTCTGAAGATGTTACCTGGACTGGTAATGAAACATTCAGAAACCAACCCACAAGCTTTGAGAATGAACCTCTACCCAAGCTACAGATATTTGCCACTATCACACTTCTACCCCTTCTTTCAGGGTGTGTATGTATATATATATATATATATATATATATATATATATATATATATATATATATATATATATATATATATATACATACACACACACACATACACACACAAATATTTTATATCTTTTATTTTTTTACATTTTAGTTTTTATTCTTGACATATCATCTTTATGCTTTTCAAAAAATGACTGTACTCCTTGCACTAGTAGATGACTGTAGTAAAAAGTTTGATTTGATATTCAGTTCTCTTTATTCAGGAGACAGAAAAGTAGAGGTGAATGTCATCAGCATATCAATCACTTCATATTACCACTTTCAGTAGCTTCCACTTGATGAGAAATAACATTGGAATGTGACAATCGACAGCATAACTAGTAAGGTGAAGAGACATGGTTAACGAGTACAATTTCCTGACTTTGTCACTGAGAGACTATTCTCACGCTGTTGTAGGCCTTCAGACTGTTAATCTATGATGACAATTGCAAGGTATTATGGTTGAGGGGTTAAACAGAATAAACCTAATTGGTTCTGTCTGCATTTTACACCTAGGTAATACTTCTATTAGTTAGATTTCCATTTGTACTTATAGAAACATAGATGTGTATATACAGACATATGTAAATGGAATAAAGGTAGAAACTTTGTAGTAGCATGGAACCCTTTTTATTTGAATGATTGTAGTGATTGTCTCTAGAACATACAAAAGGGATTTTTAAATAACCAGGCTTGAGGCAGTAGTAACGGTTTTCACAGCTTTATTCAATACAGGTCTGGTAACTAGGAGGATTCAGAACCGTCGGCTGGCACGGGAGGACTTAACAGGGATACATAGAGTTAACCCTCGGGCAGTTTTAAACCAATAGATGAGATGAGTTGCCTGCTTAGTATTGCACTTCATTTACTATTGCAGATGGTAAATTCAATGCTAGAAGTGATAAACTCCACTATCATTCATCCTGATTTTCAGACCTGTAACCTTGAAAGTTAGATATGCAGTTGTCTTATTTTTGTTTCTGAAGTTTATGTGACAAGCTAATTAAAACCATTCTGTTTAATAAATTAACCTTGATTAGGAATCACTAATCATCTTTAAGTTCATTGTTAAGTGTCACAGCTTAAACAAAGCAATGAATACCCCAAGAAGAGCATCTGCCTAAATTCCCTTAATGATCAATGCCTGTGCTTCACAGGTACTACAACTGTTTATAAATGATAATAAAATGTGGAATGTAAATAATTTCCAACAACTGAGTGGTTATGTTTACCTCATTAGGGAGGCATAATGGCATACAATCTGGAATACATAGAATGAGATTAGGGTGATGGAAAGTGTTTCCTAGCAATTTCAATGTCGGTCAGTTAGGGATGGAGTATTAATCTTCCCAGGCAGATATCCAGAAGTATTGCCTAGCCTGTTTATATTAATTCAAGTTTGTCCTCAGGCAATAATTCGACCAGTTTGTTTTAAATCTGAGTCCTGATTTGTAAATCTAGCAACCCAGGTTCTAGTATTGACCTTTGTTTATTCATATGCTAAATCTTATCTGCATTTCTTGTAAAACTAGACCTTCAAGGAAGACCTTCAAGAGAAATACATTCAGATTTACAGCACAAAAAAAAATATATCAGATCATAGCAATTTTTCCTCCCAGTTAAATTTCTAGTAGTTCCATTCAAGTAACTGTGCTTGCCAGCATGTTGAAGCAAAAGCAAAAATCACCTACCATTGGTGTTACCAATTTAATTACATTTTTGCAGCATTACTCCATGGTAGATGATGGCTATAATATGTTCCCTGCTGCATCTTTATTTAGATTTATTGTTGCTCTTCTGTAGTGATTGTTTGCTATTAGACTGCCTGATACATAAAGGCAAAGATAACATCCATGTGGATAAATGCTACTACTAGTTCTTTTGATGCAACTTAGTTTCTACACAGAAGTAAGAGCATTCTCCCAGCATTCTCCCAGCAAAGTCATCCTCTGACTTTGTAGCATTGATCCTGAATTTTTCAAAGAGAAATAACCCAAGGTAGCAAGCATATCATTTATTCTTTCATTCTCCTATTTTTCCCACAACAATAATATTCAGAAGTGGGTTGGGCTGAGAGGCCCAAAGTCAGCCAGCTGCCTTCCATAATAAGGTGGAGGTACAACTCAGAGTCTCTTGGTTTCTAGCATGGTGTTTTAATCACTAGACCAAATTGACTTCCTTTTGTTCTACCAAAAATCATCAAACTCACAACATGAAATTCAAAATTAAACAAAAGCAAATCAAGTGTTTTGCAAAGATTAGAGATAGACTACAATTGCACAATCACTTCTGCCATCTTGATCCTTTTGATTACACCCCTGTTTCTCAACCTTTGCCATTTTAAGATGTGTGGCCTTCAACTCCCAGAATATCCATGTACTGTCTGGGGTATTCTGGGAGTTGAAGTCCACGAATTTTAAAATGGCAAAGGTTGAGAAACATTGGACTACACTTTTCCCCAACTCTGTGGATACCCCTTGGCAGGGTTAAAGCACATATCAAGGAGTGGCAAGAGACAAAAACCTGTTTGTCCCCATTTTCTTTTTCCATTTTCTCTTTTGTTTTGTTTTTCTTTCTCTACATTTTTCTGACATCTTTTTTTTTCTTTTCTCACCTTGTCAGAGAGCTGACTGCCTGGTGTAGATTGTTATTAGCATTAAAATGCTGTTGAAATTTGGTGCAGGGACATAGGGCAGGCATTCCTGTTGTAGAAGAGAGAATTAGGAAATGGTTGGTAAGAGAAAAGAAACCCCAGTTGCTCCTCCTGATTGAAGTACTGAACATTTGATACCTGAAGTCTGCCAAGGGACTCTATTCGATAGCCTAATAGCAACCAGTGAAACTCAATGGTGGGAGATACAGGACAGATAACAAATTTAATTGTACAGCTCAATTTATGAGGAATGTTAACAAAGAGAAGGGAAAAATCATACTGTTTTAACAATCAGGAAAAAACAGGTGGTTTCACTATAAATGAGCCCAGGGCACAGCAGGGGACCGGAGAGTCTTTGACAAGATATAGTATTATTTGACCAGGACGGTCAGATCTAAGTGGAAGAATACCAATGTTAAAGAATCCACCTGATCCATATTTCTTCAATAAATGGGCTGACAGGAATTTATACTTCAGTGTTTGCACTTTGCAATGCAGTTTTCAGACATTTGTTAGTTATATTGTTAAAATACACATTTGAAGAAGTGTTTTGAAGACTGGAACAATCATGTATGATTCTAGAAAGAAAAGAATGATGGCTACAATTGCCTAACAAATTGCCTAACTAAATTTCCTAACCAAAGACAAATTCCTTGTGTGTCCAATCATACTTGGCCAATAAAGAATTCTATTCTGTTCTGTTCTGTACTATTATATTATATTCTGTTTTAACATACTAGAAATGTTCCTGTTTTTGCTTGTAAAATACTGAAGGTTAATTCACAGTATTACCATTCCTTACTCCTCATGTATGCAAAAGATTGTGCCATTCTACTCGTAAGAACTCTTTGAGGTTGGAGATTGTTTTCTTTTTGGGATAGTTGATGTTTTGGGAAGTAATTGATTCTGATGTTCAAATTGGGACCAGTTTGAAATGTTCTTCTGGGTATTTGCAGATACTCATGTTGGTATTTGGGATAGATATTCATCCATCCATCTATTTATCTAACTCCAATATCTGAATCATCACCAATACCTTTTTTAATATTAAGCCATTAGTTCAGATTTCTGTTACAGTTTAAGCTATACATTAATTCTTGTGTGTGCATCTAGGACTTTCAGATAGTTTAGAGACAGCAGGTGTTGGGGCTTGAAAATTGAGAGAGCAGGTCAAATTATTGTCATTAGTTTTAAATATCGCCTTCTAGCATTTTAGCTTCACTTATACTCGTGTGAGCTAAGAGTATGGTTCTCTCCTTCTTTGCGCAGCAGGAGAATCCAATAGCATTCCCAGATAAACTTTACTTTTTCTTAGTGGTGAAATGAAAGGAGAAAGTCGTGGAACTTTTGTAATTATGGGTGTAAATGGTGGCTCCCTCGGCTAAGCACTGGTGGTGAGTATCCCCCATCTTGAGTTGGAAATGACTGGACAGGGGAAACCTTTACTTTATAGTATATTTCAAAAAAGGGGAGGGGGAAATCAAAAGAAATGCTTTGGATCTTATATAAGTAAAATACTTATCTCTACCTCATAAAAGCTTCCCTACCAGCCTGAAAAGCAAGGCAAGTGGTTGAAATAGTTGATTTATCAAGTTAATACATCTGCTAAAGTAGCCACTAGTGGTTGTCTTCTTTCAGTCTTACTTAAAGTATTTGAAAATATGGGCATCTTTAAAGAGAGCTGCTGTGCCTACATTCATGCAAGGTTTGACATACTTCTGAATAAATTTTTGAAGATACACAGCTCTTATTACATGTGCAATCCCTGGGTTGCTATATCATTCACCATGTAAGACAAAAATAGCTGCCTATCTCTTATTCTCATTGAATACATACAAACTAATGGAATCTAATGGTGGGTACAACATACAGTATGTATTTGCCTGCAATAGATATGATTCTATACTATATCACACATTAGCATTAATGTGTCCTACTTTTAAATTTGTAGGTTGCCAGTTGGTTTTTAGATGGGCATGTCTAATTCATATACGAGGATTTGGACCATTGTATGCATTTAGTTAAGTCAGATAAGACTATCGGATGCCTTTTTACTTCTTTTTGAGATCTTCCTTTCTGTTTTCTCCACCCCTCACTAGCTAAATCATGCATCATAGGAGGATTCCCCAAAGAATTAAACAGAAAGAATCTTCCAGATGAGGCAGTTCCATTTTTAAAGCAACCTTAAATTCTCTCCAGAAGAATAAGTGGAGGTAAAATGAGAATAATGCTTTTCCTATTGCTTCAGTAAAAATCTACTTTGCAGTTTTTAGAAAATTTTCCCTCCTGTCAAAAAGGTTTTAGTTTTATTAGGTTATTTTCAGGCTGCTTGAGAATTTCTTTTGAATTCCTTTTGATGTTGCTTTTGGGTATAGATTCCTGATGGATATGGTGAAGATGCTATGTTGATGTTTATATTTTCTATCATACCTTATTACATCACTTTGAAGTCTTCCCAGACCCACATTCTCCTCTCTGAACGAGCCTCATAGGAAAAATTCCTTTATGAACCTTCCCTTGGGAATTAATTAGTGTGTGTGAAGCCAGAGCTGGAAAGGTGATTGTGCAGTGAAAATCTGTTCACACCTTATAATTAAATAAGTGTATAAGTACCACCCTTCACCTATGAGAATTTCATCAAACTTTTCCTTTGAAATAAATTTTGAAAGCAAAGTCTAACATTGAAAATTAGTAGGGGGGGGGGGAAATGTAAGAAAAGATTTCCTGGACAGTACTACAGGGGTCAGAGATAGTACCATTTGAGCCAGTTTTCATGAAGAGAAGTAAGGGATAAGTGAGTGAACTGATGAATAATTCCTGATGTGAGATACATGTAAGTGCAATGATTTTAGTTGCAAATTTTCTTCACAGGATCTCACAGGAAACATGTGTTCTCACATTGGGGAGAAACAAACAGCCAGTCTGTAGCTCACTCTCTGGTTCAGTTTTCTTAGAATGACTTGTGCCAGATGAGTCAAAATGATCTTTGCTTTGGGGTTTTCTTTTTTCCTCTTTTTAATGTTTGCATGGTTATTGATGGCAGCGGGAAAGAGTTCCTCTAGGCTAAGGCAACAGATGCAGAGAATTTCTCACTGCCATCATGAAAATGGATATCTTCTGTTCAGTGTATGGAACCTATCACCCCGCCTCCTTACAACATGACTTGCCAGCCCCTTGCAGGCATTTTGCTTCCTGTTGCAACTTATGATCTGGTTCCCTTGAGGCATTTCTAACTGTGTCATCCATATTTTCTTTCTATTGAGTTTTCTCTTGTTGCCTTTTCTTATTTTGCATGTACCAAATAAGCACTTTGAACTTTACAGGGTCATTCTTTGCCTTCAAAGAAAGTCCGTGGCAATTTCAGAAAAGGAAAAAAATAATCCAGAACCAAACTGTTAATAGACTTTCCGGATATATTTGTAGAATTAAATTTCTAAATTTTATTCTTTAGTTCCTGTGTTAATGTTACTTGTTGTTCCTTTCCCTCCCTCCTCCCTCCCTCCCTCCCTCCCTCCCTTCCTTTTTCCTTCCTCCCTTTTCCCCATAAGAACACATTTCAGAAAGCTGCCATGTTATGAATTAAGAGCCTATAAGTGATTTATTAACCACTAAGGAATATTAATAAATATAATAATTCTTTTAAAAAGAAACTGCAAATTGTTGGCTACTGTTAATATAAGGGAAATCATTCAATACAAAAATAATTTAAAGAACATTTCTGCTGAGCGTGTGAGATGAATCTTCTCACTGGTATCTCCCCACTGCTTATTAGGATAAACTTTACTCATGAAATTTCTGAATCAGGAACCAATTGCCCCCCTGGTCCTTAACAATGTTTAACAATCTCATTAGCCTAACCTTGAACATCTATCAGAGTACATAAGGTAATGGTTAAGAGCATATTACACAAGGAAGCATGTACAATATTACTTGATTTCTGGATTTCCCCCCACCTCCTCTGCCATATGCAAAAGCCAGACAGAAAATGCATTTTAAGAACAAGGCATTACAATGCAAAAACTGATCTATGGCAGCTCCAGGCAGGAAGATTCTTTGAAGATTTTTTTTACCATACTAAATAAAAGCCCACCTGCCATTACATCACATATTATTTTTGTCAGTGGCTAAAGTAGGAATTTCCCCCCGGTATTAATTTAGTCACGACTGAAGCTTGAAAAAATGGCTGCAGCGGCATTTCTAATAAAAACTAATATATATAATCTTTTCTTTCTGTTGTAGTCAGCTATTACCTTTGTTACCAGCACACTCAATCGCAAATGTTTCCAAGTGATGGAGAGGAGATAAAGAAATGGTACAGACAAAAACTGTATAACTATGAGACATCGTCCAAGGCCTTTGTGTGGAAGTATAGTAACCTTTCCATTTCTCCAGACACCTTTCTATATTATTAACAGTGGCTTTGTATGTAGGAAGAAAGAACAAACCCAGTCCCTGTATTTAAAGATTTGTAGTTGTTGAATTGCTGTGCAAGTCCTGTACTGTATTAAAGGCCAAGAGCCTCTCTAAAGAAATAAAATCTTGTCAATCCAGGTGATGGAAGATGTAGGCCCTGTAAAACACACAAACAACAATTAACAAGTACTACTTCCTCCAAGCACAATACCACTAAGTCAGGATGGTGGTTGCAACTGTGTGGTAGAATGGTAGACATACTGACATATGCTGCCATGTTGCCTTTTTTAAAATTATTCTCAACACTGCTGGATGTCAAAGCAATAAGGAATGGTATATTAGGAGCCAAATGTTTCTTGGGCTTCAACTTTTACATTGGAGAGGAAAGACCCAGAAAACTGTGGTAGAGTATTCAGAAAAAGACACTCAGAATATCAAAGGGCAAACCCCAATGTTTGAAGAGTTATATGGATGTGGGAAAGGAAAGATGCGGAAAGATGTGGAAAAATGAAGTGAATTGTGCTGGTGTAAAACAATTTAATTTTAGTTCTTAAATTTTTCTTTATATTACATCTTTCATTTCTTTGATTTTCTATTTCTACTTGTCCTTTTATACTCTTACTACTATTGTTTATCTCAAAAGGAAAAAATGTGATGGGTATGTGCATGTATGCATCCACAGGTTCCTATCAAATTTTCTGTCTTATTTTTGCTTAGATAATTGCAGCTTGATTTATTTTGTTCTATTGGCATGACCTTCAACAATTTATTTTATTTTTAACTTAATCCATCACTGCTGTGGAAGTGAAACTGTAACATTGAAAGATTGAACTGTGGTGATGTTTCAGACCATGTAGTTTTTCAGAAAACAAAGTAATTTCCAGTTTAATTTGTCAATTTGGCTGGATTAAAACCTCATATAGGTACAAACCAAAGTGATGTGGGAGGTTCTAATCTGAAGTTTTTGTGACATGGACTAATGTCATAATTGGAAAATCTTATATAATTACATATGGGTTATCAACAATGTAAGTTTATATTAAAAGCTCTTGTCACGGTAATTGGATGATACTGGTAAAGTCTGAGAAATATCAATTTTGATTGAATTGTGCCTATCAGTAAGCTAGACACAATCACTGTGTCTTCTTGTTAACATAAAAAGTGATTTGAAAGCTAGTGTCTTGTCCCAGGTCAAGCACACATACACTTGTTTTCTCTATTAAATGAGCTTGCAAACACAGACATTTGCAGTGTAGACACACATTTTCCTGCCCACTCCCCAGTGGTGGGATTCATTTTTTTTACTAGTGGTTCTGTGGGTGTGACTTGGTGGGTGTGGCATGGCTTGGTGGACATGGCAGGGGAAGAATATTACAAAATCCCCATTTCCTTCTGATCAGCTGGGATTCGGGAGGCAGAGAATAGATGGGAGCAGGGGCAGTCAGAGGTGATATTTACCAGTTCTCAGAACTACTCACATTTTCTCCAGAACTGGTCAGAACCTGCTGAATACCACCTCTGCTGCTCCCCAAATATGGCTTACAACAGTTCCAAATCAAAGCGGTATTTAGAAGAAAAGGCAGGCAAAGTCCAAGAGTCAGAGCTTGTACTAGATTTGTCAGTGAGTCCAGGTTCAAAATCAGGGTTGTGAGGTTCATAAATCAAGGCACATGAAGTGGGAGTTAATGGGAATTCTATTGTTGTCAATAGAAAACGTTGCTCTCAGCTCCATTTTAATAGAACCAGTTCTAATTATTATTTAGTGGGGCGAGATCATTCCTTGCAAGCAGACTTGCAGATTGCCTTTGATCTACTCTCTCTCCTGTCTGCTGAGCTCTTGAATTGGAAGGGCATAATAATTCTGCACCCTCATCTTCAGAGAGCTATGGCAGCTGTGTTTGCTAGATCCTGATTTGAGTCATCTTCTCTCTTTGCTTAGATGGCAGTCTGTCTGGTGGTGCCAGAGTTGGCTGCTCATTGTCTTTTCAGCCATTCTGGAACTGACTGCTCATAATCAATCCCCTCCTCTGACTCAAATCTGAGTCCACTATGATAGCTAGAACAAACTAATCTTTTTCTCTCAATCAGCTTAAGTATGTAATCCCAATTATTTTAGATTACATATCTTTAAAAAAAAATACAGTGTTAAAAGGTATACTAGTTGAAGGAAATGGTATGTGAGGATGATATTGGGGGATGAGGGCAAGAGATGTTGCCATAGAAACAACCAGAAAAGAGAAGGAGGATCCTACAGATGCTTAACAATGAGAGGAAGAAACTTAGGAAAGATCTGCCCTGTTACTTCAGACTTGCAAGATTGATTAAGCAATCATTAATCACAGGCTGTGCTAGTGGATATTCATAAGTATCTCTATGGTGGAGGAAGGCTAACTAGGTTATGTGGGTGGCAGGATCAATCAAGCAAATCCTTGGCACATCTTTGAACGTTCATTAGAGGTGCTGGATCTTTGAAATATTGTATCTATACATACCTGAACAACCATGGAAATGGCAGAGCAATGTACTGTACTAACTGGATCATTGAAAAAGTTATTGATTGATTAATTTAAGTATAACTTCTTAGCCTTAGTCCATCATGGTGATAGCTTCATCCAATAGGTTGGCTACATCAGTTGTTTGACTAACTAGAGATAGTTAGGAATAAAATAATGAATACAAATATGAGAAATGAAGTGCCAATTTCAAAGGGCTTTTTTTTGTCCTATGACACTTGAGAAGCTTGTATGTTCACATAATTAATACTAAGATCTCCTATAAATTATTCTTCTCAACCAAAACAGCTTATAAAGTGCATACAATGAAACAGTGTACACTGTACCCCCGCCTAAAGAAGAAAAGAAAGACGTATTCAATAGTAAAGGGGATAGCAAAAGGAAGAAAACATAATCCCAGCAAAACAGTAAACTTCAGTTCCTCTAATTCAGAGTTTCCCAACCTTTCCAGTTTTGCAGACTGGTTTTGCAATTGAGGTCCCTGCTTAGTGACCCATGGCGATTTTTTTAATGACTGTAACCAGGGACTGTCAGAATTGCTGTTGCTAAGAGATATATTTCTTTGAAGTTGTGCTGTATGACTGTATCATTTAGTATTGGACATTCGAGTTTCAATTACTACAGTTAAGCATAGACTACCTGGACTTATCTTTTTAGGGGCAAAGGAGGGGTGTGTGTCATATGATGAATTTAATTATAAAGATACACATTCCCACCCTAAAATATGGCTAGCATATGCTACAAAATTAGAGTGTGATTTATTTTTCTTCTCAACAATCCACAAGCAGCAACCCTTTCTGACATCTGATGTTGCTGAGTTGTTTCTAAGAGTTGATTCACACAGAATGTATTGTGGTCCTACACTGCACTTCACTTTATAAATTGTGATGAGAGATGAATTGGCCAGTAACTAATTATATGCAGTCTCACTGTTTTTCAGAGACTAGACAAAGCCATAGAAATGGGCTCTGGGTCATGTGTCTTGAACCACTCTGTATGACTTCTCTGCCTCTCTCTTTCTCTGTCTATTTTATGACCTTCATGTCATCTATACATCAGAGAATTGGCACTTTCTAACTCACAGAGAAAGCTTAGGCTATAACTCTCTCCAGTCTATTTGTAAAATGAGAACTCTTTAAAAAGAAGCCCTTGCTCAAAATTTCTGAAGACATTCCAGAAAATATTGTGACTTGTCAATGTCCAAGATCTATCATAAATTTATTTCTCTTCTTTGGAATTATTACTTTTTAACTTTTAGAATGCACAAATGTAATAATGTCTGAAAAGTACCACCTCGACATCAAAAATTCAGGAACCTTCCTTCCTTCCCCCCTCCCTCATACTCTATCATTTTTTCTGCATATGGTAACTTAAAAAGATATATATTTCTCATTCATACTGAAAGCAAAATGAAATGTGTCTTAAAGGTGTAGATTGTTAGCGTTCCAATTATCATGCAAAATTAAATCAGAGTCCAAGGCAGAGCTATCCTTAAAGTCCAATTTAATAAGACAGATATGTTGGCACAAACTCTGGAATCCCAAATCTAAAAGCCTTTCAGGATTCCACCCAGTTGAAAGTTCATGATCTTATCCCCACGTCCATACATCCATCACATGGTCCAATCTTCTTTGGCCATGCTGGCATCTCCACCCAGCTGCTTGTGGTCAGGTGCAGAGGTGCGGAGACAAAAGATGACCTTGGGCTTCTAGAAAGGAATGACAACACATTCCACAATTCTACTCCTTTCTATTCCCTCTCCCAATTACTACAGTAACGAAACAGCATAATGAAATAATAGACAGTGTGGCAGGCCAAGGATCCTAAAAAGGAATATGACTGCAGGCCTGACAGGCAGCCTCTCCTCAGAAGAAAATGTTTCCTGAAAAGAGAACAACATAAAAGTTAACATAACAAAATTAACCACCTCTCTCCCCCCCCGCCCCCGGGAGGACCCTTTGGCTTGTTGGGAAATTTCTCATGGAATTGTTTTACTAACTCCACTTTTAGGTTCCAACTTTTCACCCAAGTAGTTTCAGACAAAGGGTAACCCTTCCAATGCACTAAATACTGTAAGTGACCCCTATTAAGCCTGGAGTCTACGATTTTTTCCACCTCAGACTGTGTTTCTCCTTCTATCACCATGGGAGGAGAGAAAGCTTGGGTGGATGGTCTTATGATGGACCCAATTACTGGCTTCAACAAGCTACAATGAAATTCTGAGTCAATTTTCCCTAGACTTCTGGGTAGACTGAGTTGAACTGTAACTGGGTTAACTACCTTCACTATTGGGAATGGACCTAGAAATTTTGGACCAAATTTCTAGCTAGGCATTCTTAATCTCATGTATTTGGTAGATACAAAAACTTTGTCCCCGACATGAAAGGGGTTTTGGAGCGAGCGGTGTTTATCAGCTTGCTTCTTGTAGGCTTCTGCCATATCTGCTAGAGCCTTCTTCATATTTTCCCATTCTTTCTTTAGTGTGCCCATCCATTCATTCAGAGACATGAAGGAGGGAGGTTCTCTAGGCAACTCAGGCATGGCAACAAATTCCATGCCACTGGTAATCTGGAAAACTGTTAATCCCGTGCTGCTGTGGACCGTGTTGTTGTACTCCACTTCGGCGAAGGATATCAAGTCCGACCAGTTGTCTTGCTGATAGTCCACATAACACTGGATGTATTGTTCCACCACCACATTGACCCTCTCTGCTGTGCAGTTTATGCTGGGATGAACCTCTGAGTTCAGTTCTTGTGTGGACCCAATGGACCTCAGAACCTCTCTCCTGAACTTGGCTGTGAACTTGACTCTGCAGTCTGAAATGATCTTCTTGGGCACTCCGTGCAGGCAATAAATGTGTTTCACAAATATTTTCGCTAATTTCTTTATGGACGGCAACCCTGAGCAAGCGATGAAGTATGCCTGCTTGAAAACAAAATCAATAACTGTCCAGATTACTCTGTTCCCACTGCTGTCTGGAAGTTCCATGATGAAGTCCATTGCGACCTCTTCACATGGTTGGTTAGGGCTGGCCACTAGTTGTAGTAGTCCAGGGGACTTCTCTGGCAGTGGTTTCATCGTTGTGCAAGTAGCACAGCTTTTTACATAATTTTTCACCTCCAATTTCATCTTTGCCACCAAAATTGATGCCTGGAGAGGTGGAGCATTTTTAGGAATCCAAAGTAGCCTCCCAGTTCCGCATAATGGCTTTGCTGTAGAACCTCCAGCCTCAACTCCGTGGGGATGTACAGTTTTGATCCCTTCCAGGCTAATCCATTTTCCATCGTTAGGATATCCTGGTTATTGTTGAGCCACTGGTCTATTGGGAGTGCCAATTTCATAGTTGTCATCAGCTTATCATGGCTTCAGTTAGTGATTTGGACTGCCTTTTGATGGGAGGAAGAAATGATGGGGTGAACAACTTCTCCCTTCTAATGGTCGTCCTGTGGTTTTCTCGACAAAACATCCCCCAACAAGGTTCTTGGTACTTGTTGGACCCCTGGGGTTTTTGTTTCTGCTATAGGTGCTGCAGGTTCTGGGCTCTTGGGTTCAATCGTCCCAGGGTGGCTCTTCTCCTCCACCAGTGGTAGCTGCCCAAATACAATAATCAATTTCCTACCGCCATCTTCCCACTTTATCTTAGGCTTCCACTTTTTAAGCCATGCAAGCCCCAAGATAATATTTTCTGGCATCTCTGAAGCCACAATGAATCTGAGCAGCTAATAGTGGCGGCCCACTTGTAACATTACCAGTTCAGTTATTAGTGTGGCCGGGGCCCTCCTATTAGCGTTCCATGTACTTGCTCAACCCAAATGGGACAGGCTAGAAGTTTTGTGCATATGCCCAGTTGCTTTACAATCAACATGCTGATTAATCATCGAGTGTAACAGGTGTCCATGACTGCTTCAACTTCCCCTTCCAACCCCATTTCAGATGCTTGGAGGTTGACTTGGAAGGCAAAGGGATGGATGGATGCATTCACCATTGAGTCATCTTCAGCATTTTCCTCCTCCGAGGCCTCCCCCTTGGTAGGACTCTTCATCACCTTAAATTGGGGATCTTCTTCCAGAGGTTGTTGGCCCTTTTCCTCCTCCAAGGCCTCCCCCTTGGTAGGATTTTTCATCACCTTAGGTTGGGGATCCTCTTCCAGAGGTTGTTGCCCCAGATGAGTCTTTTCTGTTGGCATCTGAGGCCTTCTCTTTACCTCCGTGGCAGTTGGTGTGCATGTTTGTGACTTTGGGGCTGGAGCCAAGCACTCTGACACTCTGTGGCCAAGTTGACAGCAATGGTAGCATTTTATTGGCCCCCACAAGGGAAGGAACCTAGTTCCATCTTTAAACTTAGGAGCTGCCTCATCACATTGTTTCACTATCCATCCTGCAATTTCCCCCCTTATTCATCCTTTCTTCCATTGGCAAGAATTCTTCTCTGTAGGAAGGTGGGGTAAGAACCTGTTGGGGCCTTGCAGGTGAGACTGGACTCAGGGGTGTGTGTAAATCCCTGGGTTGGCCACTGCCCAGTTATCTACCATGGTGCCATCTGCTGAGGGAGGGCAGGATCCCACTGGCATCCCTTCCACCCATGACCTGGGGTTAAAACCCATCCCGGGGTTGCCTGATTCACAGGTTGCAGTTCAACCAATGATGGCTGGCGTGGGGGGGGGGTATGTGCCAAGGCTCTCTTTGCTGGATTGGAGGAGTTATAGGCCAAGCCCCCTCTGCTGGCTTGGAGGATTTTCCCATGTTTATGGCCAAGCAGGTGCCCACTCGCATCTTTTCCATCCATACTCTGGCAAGAAAGCCCAATTTGGTGGTGCTTGATTCACAAGCTTCAGCCCAATTTCCAGTGACTGGTTAGTGAAAGATGCTGGCCAAATCCCTTCTTGCTGGCTGGGTTTAATTTCCCATTTTGATAGGGAATCTGTCCTCAACTCAGTTGCAGGGTAATGGGTCATTTCATTTATCGCTGAAATGAAGGAGTAATTATCTCCACTCCAGTCCTCCAGTCCATTGCAGCTTTTTTTAGTGAAGGAGGGGGGAGGGGAGATTGACTCACATTTGGCTGAAGAAGTTGGTCTGGGATTCCAAACATCTTGTCACTTCCAGCTGTGTGTAGAATCTTTCCCCCACTGCATTCCTCCAGATGCTATAAATCTTCAACCAGAAACTCCTTCACACTCCGAGGCTTTGCAAAGAAGCTTCAAACAGAAATTCTTTTGCATTCTGAAGTTTTGCAGAGAAGTGTCTTGTCCAGCTTTTCTTCACTGATATTTTATGCTGACCTGGTCAGTCAGCATTGGGAAATCAGCACCCCTCGCCAGCCCCCGTGCAGGGTTTTGCTGATGATTTATTTTAGTAGGAGATTTGGGATAATGTCAGCGTTCCAAATATTATGCAGAATTAATTCAGAGTCCAAGGCAGAGCTATCCTTAAAGTTCCAATTTAATAAGACAGACATGTTGGCACAAACTGTGGAATCCCAAATCTAAAAGCCTCCCGGGATTCCACCCAGTTGAAAGTTCATGATATTATCCCTGCACCCACAAATCCATCACATGGTCCAATGTTCTTCAGCCATGCTGGCATTTCCGCCTAGCTGGTTCCAGTCAGGTGCAGAGGTGCGGAGACAAAAGATGACCTTGGGCTTCTAGAAAGGAATGACAACAACACATTCCACAATTCTACTCCTTTCTATTCCCCCTCACAATTACACTGAATGAAACAGCATAATGAAATAATAGATAGTGTGGCAGTCCAAAGAATCTAAAAACGAATATGACTGCAGGCCTGACATAGGCTTTCCCTAAAATAGTAAGACACTGGCTTCAGAAGATCAATAAAGAAAGAGAAAAGATGGTCCCTCTAGCTCAAAGAAAGTAAAAGAGAGAAGTGTTGCTCTGGAATTGGAAGAAGTAAAATCTCATACTTTGTTGAGCACTCACAAATCTTATTTTGCTGTGTGATTATTATTTTTTTGCATATTTCTTGAAATGTAAGTTAGGAGATTAAAAACTAAACAAAAGATGTTATACTGGGAATGATATTTAAATATAGGAATAAAGACATTAATTTGACAGCTAACAATATTACTTTTACATACAAAATTAAGGACTGATTCCTTGCATGAAAACTATGTTCATAGATTTAGATTTTCTCAGTACAGAAGGAAAATTTGGGTAGCATATTTTGGCATGCAGACTTTGTTAATAATTTATTTAACTTTAAATTGGTGTATAATATTATTTATAAAGTGAAGTATGTGGGATAAAAGGCTATGTATATATTTTTCTCTCTTTAATAATAAGAATTGGGAGACCTGTATTTATTGAACTAAGTAAACCTTCATTGGCCACAGAATGAACTAGAATGATGCCTTCCCAAGGGGTCATACAGTTTATGCAAGCTTATACTAAAGTATACAACAGTGTGAATACATTTTGTATCAATTCCTTAGAAAGATTTAAGGTATCTCATGCAAAGTCTCACTGGAATTGAGCTTGATTCCAGGTGATTGTATTAAATGGAATATTTTTTATTTCTGTCCAGTAGGGGTCAGTAGTATACCAATACTATGAAAATCATTACACTATATTTACCATATATTCCCTTCAGGCTTATTTGGCGGAAAAAAAACCATACTCCTCTCAGGATGATGAATGTAGTTCAATACTATACCCTTTGGAATTTCTAGTATATTTTATGCAGAATAAAATCTAAACATGTAACACACAATGGCTTTACATCATCTCCTTAAAATGTAAATGCAGGTACAGAAGCTATAGATTTTATGCATCCGAATAGCTTTCTGGAGCCAGAGTACTTTTTGCTATTTCCCTCTTCAGCAGTTTTTCTGTATAGAAATAACGACAGAGTCGATTTTTGCTATGCCTTGCTTTTGTCCTTCTCATCCTTAACTAAATCAGCCCCTCTTGATAATATTTCAGATTTGTGGAGAGGCAGATGTCAAATGAAGAGCAGAACGTATTTCAACAATTGTCTTCCAGAAATCCACTAAGAAAATACTTGTATCTGTGGTAAAGTGTGACACCTGTTCCTCTGGCACGTATTGTTGCAAGACAATTCGGCAGTATTTTAAATTCATTAGGAATCTCATTCACTTAAGAGCGTTTTGATTTTTGATTTGTCCAAATCATTCCTATTTTGAAATGCCAACAACCAGATGTCTTCACACTATACTTTCACCGGGCCTTCTTACGCTGGGGAACATTGTCAATACAGCTGTAAATACTTTTGAATCTGAAGTGAGAAGTCAAAGTGACAGTAGAGTGGAGACATGGTAAAAATGGAAGCTGGAGACAAAGAAATGGTGCATTGTTTTACAATATGGAGTTCATTGCCTCATGCTGGGGCTGTTTTGACAGCTTAGAAGTAACCGTAGTTTAAGGTGCTGTGGGAACCCAGCTTACATTTTTACCAGTCTCTTTGGGTAAGTGTGCTTATTATTGCATACATTTGTACCTAAATCACAATCGTCTTTTTCTTTGGCAAAACAACAGTCTGTCTCACCCAGAAGCCTTTCAAAGATGTTGGATGGAAGCTCCAGTCCAGGCCAAACAAATGACCATTCCCTAAATAGGCTAGACCAGGGGTAGTCAACCTTTTTATACCTACCACCCACTTTTGTATCTCTGTTAGTAGTACAATTTTCTAACCGCCCACCGGTTACAGAGTAATGGTGATTTATAAAGTAGGGAAGTAACTTTATAAAATTTATAAAGCAGAGTTACAGCAAACCCCTACCGCCCACCATGAAAGCTGGTATGCCCATTAATGGGCAGTAGGGACCAGGTTGACTACCACTGGGATAGAGTGGTAGAACTGTATGAGTTGGAAAACAAAATACATAAAATGTCCCAATGGAGATGTAAAAGAAATCTTCCTCCATATTGCTAAGAGACAGAGTTGCAAGAGCCAACAAAACAGGGGAAAATGCACCGGTATCTGCTAGCATTTCTTCTTTTTTTCTTGTTTAGAAATCTTCAGAGGGAAAAAAAAGCCCACACCATTTGGTAGTAAATGAGATGTCTGAAAAAAGAATGCTAACTTCTGAAAGTTAGGTTAAAAAACAATGGCATATGAGTTTACATTGGGAAACTTTACACTAAGAGCATTTCTGATACAGCCATTTGAGTTGAATAAATATTTAATACTGCTTTATCCTCATTGCCTTCATCATCAGAGAGCAATTACCTTTTTCCCATCCCAGACAACATCAAGATATATAGACTTCAATTACTAGAATTTTCAGAAATATTTGAGCTAGTTGGGGAATCCTGGGAATTATTCATGTGCTGGAGAGCACTCAGGATGGAGAAGGCTCTGTATCATCCCATTGACATGTGGAAAGGAAATGAAGGTTGATATAGATAATGAAATTGCCTTGACTGTGCTATTTCATCTAAGGATGATTTGATCATTTATATCTTCCAAGCAAGTGGAAGAGATTTTTTTTTAACCATACATCAGCTGCAAGGTGTGATAAAAAAGTGGTCTCTATAGTATTAGTTATCAGTAGTGTTTTGTGTCAGGAGAGGTCTAAAAAGATTGTGGACACAATCTTTCCTTTGGGCTTGCTTAAAAGATCCTGTGTTCTTGTTTCATAAACTCATGTTTCAATAACATTTTGAAGAGTCTCAGCACTTCCTAGAAGATAAAATGACTTGGATCAGGCAGTGAGCCCATGGGCAGTCACAGTAACATGACTGTCCAAAGCATATATATATATTAATTTGGGAAAATTTTCTAGATGAATTGGCATGACAACTTCCAGGATCCAACCTGCATGAAAGAAAGTGAATAGATTTAAGAAACTGTAATTCAGAAACATTGGACTATCTATCTATCTATCTATCTATCTATCTATCTATCTATCTATCTATCTATCTATCTATCTATCTATCTATCTATCCATCCATCCATCCATCCATCCATCCATCCATCCATCCATCCATTTAACATTTATTTATTTATTTATTTGCCCATTTCACCACAAGGTGACTGGATGGCTCACAACACTAAAGCTATAGCTTCTTTTCCTTTCCTTAGGGCAAATTAAGAAGTTTGTAATGTTCAGTTACATTGGCACTCAGATCTGTGCCCCCAATAAAAATATTTCATACTTACTTTCACAACCATTCATACGTATTTTTTTTAAAAGGTTGCTGTTTGCTAATCAAGACAAAATGGAAGTCTGGGAGAGTTATTTTAGAGTGGAACCTTAATAGTGACTTTGAATTTCTCTTCCTTCCAGATTTTTTTGTAAGAAATGCTTCAGCTTCATTATTGCACTACCTCAATATAACAGATCAAAATCAATAGTTGTCCATCTGATCAAAATGTATATGACCATTGCATGAACAAAGAGATTATATTTCATCTTATTTGAGAAATATTTCCTTAAATTCTCTACCAACTCAGAGTTTGTGTTGGAATATGTTGTAGTTTAATGCAGCTTTGTACATACATTCCTTTAATCTCCTCTCGTTAACCCTTTATTATTTGGTCATTAACCCTCATCCCTTACCAATAGAGGAGAATATTTGTAGCTCAGGGTTGAAATGAGGGATCCCTGATGCTCTCTGAGCTTGGTGGTTTTCTTGCAGACTTTTCATAATCCAACATTATCAGTACTAGTAGGGAATACAACCTAGTTCAGGAAATACCAACGCCCCATCACTTATCCCTTAATCCTTGAGTCCTGCCCTCTTTGGTGGAGTTCAGCATGCCAAACTTGTTCTTGACTTCACACATCTTAAGTTTATTCTTCAGTTCACACATCTGTCTTTAGATTTTTACTATACTATCCCCCGTCTCTCTCCCTCCCTCCCTCCCTCCTCCCTTGCTCCCTTTCTCTCTCTCTCTCTCTCTCTCTCTCTCTCTCACACACACACACACACACACACACACAAGGTACTATTATATAGTCTATATGATTATCTTTTTCAATATTTATTTGATTATTTATCATGATGTGACTAATTTAATAGTACTTTTATTAAACATTATAATTAAAAAGACAAAACTAATAGGAATAAAAGGAAAAATGAGAAGTGCAAAAAATAAAAATAGAAAAGAAAGAAAAAAGAAAATGCAGTAATGAAAAAGAATGATCTCTTCTTCCCACACTTCATTTCTTGTGAGGTAGCTTTGCATTTGATCCTCACATTTTAAAACAAAGACTTACTTTAAACCTTTTCTTGCCACAAAGCCTCTTTCTTGTTTAACATCTGGGTAGATTTTTGCACATTACTTTTCTACATACTTGCACACTCCTACTACCACCACCTATAGAGGGACTGCTTTTATTTAATTCTCCTTCCAGATTTTGGGCTTCTAATGATTTTTGTCTAACGTGATAGATATCAAGTCAGCAAAGGAAGAAATGCAAGCTGTTTCTACAGATAAAGAACTGGACCTTGAGGCAAAGCAATTGCCGACATTGCTTATTGTCTTATGGCATTGAGAGGAGGGCAACAAAGAGGAAAAATAGACCACTTGAAATCTAGAATCGTATTTACAAGAGAATCATCTTTCATGCAATACATAAATATTGCCCATAAATGGTAATGAGGCAGAATCTTCTGCTTCATCTGAGAATAGCAGGTTTGCTCGGAGTGTGTACTGGATTATTTATGACCACAATTTGCCTTCTAATACTTTGCCTCACTTCATTTCTGTTCTCCCTGGTTTGTAATCTCTGTGTCTATATATATGGACCTCCACCTTCCATCAAAGCTTTGGTCAACTTTCATATAATGCATTTTAGTAAGTAAGAGAACATATAGACTAGGTTACCACTCTTAGTGAGTTCATCATCCATTGACTCTTAGAAAGTCCATGCCCCATGTCTCTTAGTAAGCTAGAGAATATGTAGACTAGGTTACCACTCTTAGTAAGTCCATCATTCATGGACTCTTAGTAAGGCCATGTCCCATGACTCTTAGTGAGCTAGAAAACATGTAGAGTGTGTTACCACTCTTAGTAAGTCCATGCCTAATGGTATTTTTGTACATTAGCAAGGAAAGTATAAATTAGTTTTAGTATATTTTCTTAGTGCAAGCATACCCAAATTCCAAATTTAGCCCCATAATTTATATGTTATTATATGCAAGTTAGAATGTACTTGAGAGACCGCCTGCTGCCAATTACCTCCACTAGACCAATTAGATCCCACAGACTAGGCCTCCTCCGAATTCCATCCGCCAGCCAGTGTCGACTGGCGACTACCCGGAGGAGAGCCTTCTCTGTGGCTGCTCCAACCCTCTGGAACGAACTCCCCGTGGAGATTCGTACCCTCACCACCCTCCAGGCCTTCCACATAGCCCTTAAAACCTGGCTGTTCCGACAGGCCTGGGGCTAAGGATTCGCTGCCCCTATCTCGAATGGTATGATTGTTGCGCTTTTAACTATGTATTGTTTTGTGTTGTTGTTAAACTGTCTGTATCCCCCCCTTCCCTTCTTTGAGTTGTGGGCCACCCTGAGTCCCCTTAGGGAAAAGGGCGGCATACAAATGAAATAAAACTCTAAACTCTATATTCTCTGTGTAAAATAAAAATTCTGTATATTCTGTATATGTATACAGGTGAACACTTAGAATATAAAACTTTTTACATTATAGCACAAGTCAACTTCTCTCTGGACTTCTCTGCAATTCTAAAGACTCTTGTCTTAGATTATTTTCTCTTTGTTCCAACTTAATGGAATGGATAAAAAAAAACCTAGCACTATTATACTATAGAAATTACGTCTTGCCACTGATGGATATTTTCTAAATAAAATCCTCACATTTTCAGTGCAATCATTAGAATGTACTTTAAATGTTCTGAAAAACATGCCTCTGAGAAAACCCCTAGCATGATACAATGGAAAATATTTCAGGAGACAGATTTAGTCATGTAGCACATGATTTGCAATGTACTAGGTCTAGTTTACATTTTTAGCAGAATCCATTAAAAGAAACAAGAACCAAAGGATTATTATTATTACTTTGTTAAGATTCTGGACTGATGCTACCAATCATGTATGAAGCCATATATGGTACAGATGTACGTCTATAGGTTTCCTGGTAGTTGGCTTGAGAAGACAGCAGTGAAAAAAACATTCCCAAAATCTTTGCAGAACAGCTGAAATTTTTTAGTGCTCTAGGTAGAGTTAGAGGACTTAGCACCTGTACAAAGCAGAGGGATATCTCAGCCACACTGAAAGTTCTCTGGTGTTCTTTGGGTGAATAGGTTACAGAGATCATTCTTTCTTGATACTTGCTTATACTCATTTAGAAGGGTTCCGGGATAGAAAATCAAAATGACTTTAGAAAAGTCTTTGTCCTGTGAAGGCATGAGAGTGATCTGACCTGTGAGGGCTCTTCTTTCTATTGACATTATCATCTATGGTAATCCCTATCTTTGGGTAGTAAGTTATGCATTTACCTAGATGGCTGACACCTTGCACAAAAATACTGATAGCAGTGCATTACTCAATAAAATAGGCACTTGAAGGTTAAGTCTTATACAATGCAAATTGACCAGAGCAGGCTGAGCTAGGCTAGTGAAGAGGAGAAATGGCAACAGGACAGCAGGGAAGAAAGACATCTACTTAATCCCTTCCTTTCTACTCGCATTCTAGTGTTCCTGTGTGTAGCTCAGGCATGAAATTCTCTTATTTTTTGTTACTGGTTTAGAACTGGGAGCGTGCATGCACTTGTTTCACTTGCGTGCAGCGCTTCTGGGTTAGTAGGTGGAACCTCCCACCGCCGCCACTACCAGTTCGCCCAAACTGGGGTGAATCGGCAGAACACCACCTCTGGTGTAGCTACTTCTGAAAACAGCTTGTTTGGGTTGGGAGGAGGCAAGGAGGAGCAATGGCTATGCTGAACTGCATATGATCAATGCTGATAATTACAAGGGTAAGAGATTTATATAGGTATTATTTCTTGTTTACAGCTTTATTAGCACTCCAAGGGTAGACCTTTTTATCTGCATACAGATGGGTAACAAGTGCTGAGTTATTAGAAACTTACTGACATTTACCCAGTAGCAGTTCTGGGATTCAGAACTCTGTTCCCTCTGGTCCATATTTAATTAAAATAATAAATTGACAGCCATTAAGGTTACCCATTTCAAGGAAAACAATGACAATCCTCATCAACCAGTTTTTCCAAATTTGAGAAAGACACACCTGCCATTAGATTTCACACAGCTTATGAACTTTATCCAGTTTTTCTTTTCAAGCATATTTCTGTTATATAATCAAAGCCTCCTTCTATAATGATGGTTGAACACAGTATGAATCATCCATAGGGAGAGAACTAAAAATTGATATTTTGAAAGGTTAAGAGAAAAACAGCTTTGCTCTCTGTGATCAATAAAAAAGTATTTCAAGTAATTAAAACCTCTGATGTGAACAATTCTTTGCTGGTGCCTATTAGGGAAAATATAAATAAGTAGCCAGACACAAGCAATAAATATAGATAAAACAGGTCTGCTCCTGAGAGAACTTATTATTTACAAGTTTAGCTTGGGTGCTTATGAACTCTCCAGTTCAGATTGTAAATGAGCTCTGAAAAATATTATTATGTAGGATAATGATTACCCATGCTTTGTCTAAAACAAAGATTTGCAACCTTATTTTTTTATCATGGATAAAAATAGGCATGACTTGAAGGATACAATGCTATATGCATTCATCGAAATAAAATTTAATTTAACTTTATGGGGCTTCTCTATAGCCCTGCACAGGTTTTTTTTTTGTATGTTTATTGTGTCCACCGGCCATTTTTATCTTTGTGTGTTTTAAATCAATGTCTGGTTTGGAATGAGTGTGGAAAGTTTTGAGTTGATTCAGATTGCTGCCTTGGGCAATTGATGTAGGGTATTATGAGAATCAGCACTTACAGGATCATTTGTCTTAGGGGCAAAATAACTTGGCTTTGTGCACTATGTGTACTTGGTTTCATCACATATGAAACTTGGCTTAACCAAAAACTAGGAGATTGTGAATTCTAGTCCTCCTTTAGATATGGAAATGAACTGGTTGACTTTGGCTATTCACTGTTTCTCAGCCAACCCATTTCACAAGGTTCTTGGTGTGAGAAAGTAAAGTTAGGGCATTATGTATACTACCTTGAGTAGTGAAAACTAAAGGTGGAATATAAATCTAATAAATAACGAGTGAAACTTGATTTTGAAATATTAATTAATTTAATATTATCAGTGATGTTGCAAAATGTATACATCTAAGTGAAATATAGTAGTGCTGAAACACTACTATATTTGGACAACATATCACATGCCTCAAGTTCAATGTTCTAAGTTGCAGGACTAATATCTTCAAAGCACAAAATAGTAAATATTTGAAGGATATCTGACCTTTTCGGTTCATAACATTTGTGATATCACCATAGGTCCACTACCTAGTATAATTTCCCTGATGTTAAGTATGGTGTTATTGAAAACTTGGGTTGTAATGCTTGGCAGTTCAGTTTACTTTTTATTTTTGTTCCCTGTATTTAATAATCTTTCATATCGAATATCATGTTGGTAAATAATTACATAAAGAACTACAGATAGCCCCCTGGATACAACTGTAATTGAGCCTGGCAATAGCAAGCATGATTTTACAGTGATTAACTTCCTTTCTTAGGAATCAGTTAAGTTGGTCACAGTAGGGAGTAGTTGACTCCAAGTCTACTGCTCTGTAGGGTTCCTCTAGTCTTTAGTTTCTCCCTTTTTCTATTTAACCTCTCCATAAAGCTGGAGATAGGACTACTCCTCAACATCCATCCATCCATCTATCATCTATCATCTATCATCTATCATCTATCATCTATCATCTATCATCTATCATCTATCATCTATCATCTATCATCTATCATCTATCATCTATCATCTATCATCTATCATCTATCATCTATCATCTATCATCTATCATCTATCATCTATCATCTATCATCTATCATCTATCATCTATCATCTATCATCTATCATCTATCATCTATCATCTATCATCTATCATCTATCTATCCAGTGTTGGAATTCAATTTTTTTTAACTACTGGTTCTGTAGGCGTGGCTTGGTGTGTGGTGTGGCTTGGTGGGCATGGCAGGGGAAGAATATTGCAAAATCCCCATTCCCTACCAATCAGCTGGGATTTGGGAGGCAGAGAATAGATGGGAGAGGGGCCAGTCAGAGGTGGTATTTACCAGTTATCTGAACTACTCAAAATTTCTGCTACTGGTTCTTCAGAACTGGTTATAACCTGCTGAATATCATCTATCTATCATCTATCTATCTATCTATCTATCTATCTATCTATCTATCTATCTATCTATCTATCTATCTATCTATCTACCTACCTACCTACCTACCTACCTACCTACCTACCTACCTACCTATCATTCTATATTCACATTATTTTAGCTTTTGTCAGCTTCTTCTTCCTCTTAGTCTTTCTAAAAGATTACTATAAAAAGTCAATGTATTCTAGAACTTGGATTCTTAACAACTGCATTTTTTAAAAAAATGTCATTCCATTTTGCTGTCGTAACTGTGTCCATTATGACCACAAATGCAATCTGATTAATATTTTTTAACAAAATAGACTTGGCTATCTATATTATAAACCTCACGTTCAGATGTAGAGCCGTTGCAGCCATTATATCAAGAATATTTAGCTATTATTTGTAATAAATGTCAAGTGGGCTGAGCTGAATCCAGGAGGAAATGTTCTGGGCAGAAAACACACTGACACTCATTCATGCAAATCTGTATCACTAGGAGCATTAATCATAGACAGGAAAAGTAGTGTATATAATGCATTTATAAAACAGCTTTAACCAATTTTGATTCATCACAAGAAGAGTTATGGTTAAGCAATCTAACAGCAAACTGGAAAAGGTTTAAATTATGTTTGTAACTGAATTGCACAAATTTAACAGTCCAGTTAAATTTGTCAGTGCATGCAAAATATTTCTCTGTAATCCTTGTGCCAGGATGTACCAAGGTCCATATGCAGAATCCTAACCGTTGCAGCATCCAAAATCTTGGTGGAAATTCAAAACATTACAGGTGGTTTCTCAACTTACAACAGTTCATTTGGTAACTGTTCAAAGTTACAATGGCACTGAAAAAATGACTTATGACCATTTTTCACACTTATGACTGTTGTCGCATCCCCATGGTCACATGATTTACATTGGGATGCTTGACAGCTGACTCACATTTATGACAGTTGCAGTGTCCCAGAGTCATATGATCACATTTTGCAACTTTCTGGAAAGCAGTGTCAATGGGGAATCCAGATTCACTTAATAAATGTATTACTAATTTAAGAACTGCAGTGATTCTCTTAACAAATGTGATAAGAAATTCAGAAATTCACTTACCATACTTTTCAGATGCAGCTTTTTCCCTAAAAAAAGAGAATAAAAATCTGGGTGCTTCTTATACACTGAATACGGAATTTTGGACTCCCGAAAGCCTGCCCTCTTCCCCACAATGGCTGTGCATAGCCTTTAGGAGGCTTCCAGAATGCTGCTGAGGCCTGGGAAGGGCAGAAATGAGGGGAAAACTGGCTGTCTTTTTGCTCAATTTTGCCCCCCCCCCAGGAGCACTCTATAAGCCTCCTAAAGTTATGCATGCCCTTTTTTTAGACAAAAAACGGACCCATTTTTGTGAACAATGGCCCTTTTTTGCTCGTTTTTGGCCCCCCGCCCCCCAGGAGCACTCTACAAGCCTTCTAAAAGCTATTCAAGCCCTTTTTTGGACAAAAATGGGCCTGTTTTCACAAAAAAATGGGCTGTTTTTGGGAGGTCTGCAGAGTGCAAAAACTTATTTTTTAGTTTGCCTCTTCAATATCTTGGTGTGTCTTATACTCTGAAAAATATGGTATCACTGAACACATTTCTTTCTTAGCAACATAAATTTTGAGGTCAATTGTGCTCACAAGTCAAAGGACATCTGTATATAAAAACTAGTTTCAGTTTAATTTAGCAACTAGTATTTTTCTATCAAAAAATCAGGGAAGAGTATTAATGACGTCACTCACTAAATTAAAATAATAATTCAATTGTATGGAATGCTATAGTGAATTAGAGATATGTATATTGCTGTACAAAATAGCTTAAAATGTGTATGTATGTATGTATGTATGTATGTATGTATGTATGTATGTATGTATGTATAGACAGACAGACAGACAGACAGACAGACAGACAGACAGACAGAATGACAATTGCACAACAAATGAATTGTAGAAATCCAGAACATTATTATTGTTGATCACACAGTCATCCGAATGGTTAGATTGGATTTGGCTTTTTTATGCAGTTATAGAGTCTTTCTCAAGGACCTTGGCAGTTATTGTATCATGTTATTAATAGATATGCCATGTCTCAGGATATAAACTCTTCTAAATAATGCTGTCCTTTTCACTCAACCAATAATGAATTTTTCTATATCAATGGTGTTCAAGTGGTGTTCCAGATGTTTTGGGATTCTATAGAAGGTGCTTATTACTATGGGACCTATTTTTGCTTTCTTTTGCCACAATCATTCTACTTCCATTTGCAGATCTTTTTATTTTTCAATTTTCTCCAGTTCTTTCTTTTCTATTCTGTTCTTTCCAGCCACGTCCATTATCCAGACTTTTTGTTGTTTTCCTATAAACAGCTGTTTGTTGTTTGTTTGTTTGTTTATTATATTTATATGCCGCCCTTTCCCCCCGAAGGGGACTCAGGGCCACTCACAACTCAAACCAGGGAAGGGGGATACAGACAAAAAAATTAAAAAATGAAACATAACAATGCATAATTTAAAACACACAACAGTCATACCATTCGAGATGGGGGCAACAGCTCTTTAGCCCCAGGCCTGTCGGAACAGCCAGGTTTTAAGGGCTTTGTGGAAGGCCTGGAGGGTGGTGAGGGTTTGAATCTCCACGGGGAGTTCGTTCCAGAGGGTCGGAGCAGCCACAGAGAAGGCTCTCCTCCAGGTAGTTGCCAGTGGACACTCGCCGGCGGATGGAATTCGGAGGAGGCCTAATCTGTGGGATCTAATCGGTCTAGTGGAGGTAATTGGCAGCAGGCGGTCTCTCAAGTACCCAGGTCCAATACCATGAAGGGCTTTATAAGTGACGACTAGCGCCTTGAAGCGTATCCGGAGACCAATAGGCAGCCAGTGCAGCTCGCGGAGGATAGGTGTTACGTGGGTGAACCGAGGTGCACTCACGATCACTCGCGCGGCTGCATTCTGGACAAGCTGAAGTCTCCGAATGCTCTTCAAGGGCTGCCCCATGTAGAACACGTTGCAGTAGTCCAGTCTAGAGGTCACAAGGGCGCGAGTGACTGTTGTGAGGGCCTCCCAGTTCAGGTAGGGACGCAACTGGTGCACCAGGTGAACCTGGGCAAATGCCCCCCTGGTCACAGCCGACAAGTGGTGTTCAAAAGTCAGCTGTGGGTCCAGGAGGACTCCCAAATTGCGAACCCTGTCTGAGGGGCATACTGTTTGACCCCCCAGCCTGAGAGATGGAACACTTGGTCAATTTGTTAAGTCTGGGGTATTATATGCAGGTTCTTGTCTGTTTGAATTCTAAAAACAACCTATGTCAGGGATGTCAAACTCAATTTCATTGAGGGCCACATCTTGAGCTCCGTTTTTGGCTGCAGTGGTGTCCTGCAACCCTCTGCCAGTGAAAATGGAGCCTGGGAGTGCCTTGTGCAGCACTTGCAAGTTCCATTTTCACTGGCAGAGGCACCACGGGCCAGTCCTTTGTTGTTTCCAAGATGGCTCCGTGGGCCTGATCTATCACCTCATGGGCTGGATCAGGCCCTCAGGCCTTGACTTTGTCATCCCTGATCTCTCTCTCTATATATATATATGGCCTGGTCCCACTTCCCTACTTTGGGCATGGAAGTTCTTTGAGTTCATCTAACTACTGAAAGTCAGCTTTCTAGAATAAATTCAACAGAATGAGATATGGTTCACTTGAAAGCAGAGAAAAAGGCTGTTATAAAACCAATACCATTTGGAAATTAACACAGCTGAATAATTTCAGCCATTTAAGAGAAAACAGCAATCACCACTTTCAGGCAGCAAGAGAATCATTTTGCCCTAACTATCAAAAGTATCATTTAAATTCCAGAATGATTAAAGTTATAACCAAGATGACTTAATGCTACATTCTTTCATTCATGTGAAAGGAAATAAGAGCTGAAAAAGTATACTTAATCTGTGCGTAATAATTGCAGTTAAAAAGTTTAAAAACTCTTCCTGAACAGGTATAAAAAGCTTTTCAGTAGAAATGACACAAAAATTATAAGGTAACATCCTGTGATTTATGGTACCGAAGTTGTTTTTTTTTTAAATGAGAGAAAGAACTTCTGCATAAGATACATTATTTAGAGAAGGGGGGAAGAAAAGAAAACCTGTTCAGAATCATATAATCATTTCTTTCGGGCCAAACTAAACTCTCATATTATTTCTGAACTTCCAGATGACTGAGCTGTAAAGTGTGAAAAAAATATCTCCAAAGAAAGTTGCATTTGTCCATATGCTCACATTGCATAGATTTGAATCAGCTAAAAAAAGAAACAGAAAAAATATGCTTCTATGGAGTAATTTTTTTTGAAAAAAATTGAGAATATAATCTAGCTTGTTCATGGAGAAAAAAGGTGCTTTCTTCTAAATGATATATAAGAAGTTGCCTCTGCTTTCAGTCTCACTTTGATGAAAAATAGATAAATAAATCAATAAATTGCCTTTTGTTCTATTGTTAAGTTTTGCTTTGAATATACAAATCATAGCAATTACTTCATTCAGTTTCCTATTGAATCAATAGTGCCATGCATGGCCCAATCCTAGAATGAGTTTAAAGTGTTTACTATTTTAATTAAGAAAAAAGGCAGGACAGAATTTAAAATAAAATAAAATGATTACGTGCCTATCTCAGCTGCTTCATTTAATTCCTGTTGGTTTATTTAATTTCAATGGGATGCACAATTTGTTTCAAAGGATAAATGAAATTCCAATTTTGGGGAAAGGAGTAATCACAATTCATCTATCAAAATTTTGTTTATTTGGAGTAGTTGCAAATTGTACATAGTGGGAAGACATTGTGAATGGCCCTGTGATCAATAAAATGTGTGTGTGCGTGCACGCACCCACACGCAAAAAAGTTCATTGTCCTGTAAGGAAGGCAGTTGTGAAAGTAAGTTAAGTTAGAAACTGGGATAAGAGAAGAGAAGAACAATTAACTATTAGAGTACAAAGATTGGAAAGGAAAGGAGATAATAAATTTATACAGAATCAAAGAAAGGAATTACTCTAGAAAGTCATTCTGTAATTAAGCATGGAAGACTAGTTTTATTGACATGCTTCTTTGAAGAGAAATTACTTTCTATAATCTATACTGTCTGTTCAAACAATCTTAATTTTTCATGGTCATCTTATCCTCTGCATAGATAGGGGACAGAAATACACTCCTATGCCACACTATAATGCCCTATCAAGAAAAACAAAAACAAATGCAGAGATAAAAATTGACATCAATATTAAAACTCAGTATATGACTTCTAAGATTTGGGAGGTTGACAGTGAGAACCTAAAGAATTTTCATCTATCCTAAATTAAAGCTAGAAAACAAAGAAATCTAAGCTTTGCACTATAAAATGCGTTATAAAATTCAGCAAACAAACATGACATCTTTTTAAAAGAAAAAATCTTTGTGTATGCTTGATCACCTATTGGAATTGTTTTTTTTAAAACCGTTTGTGTATGGTTGTCAGTTTCCTTCTGTTTTTTTTTTTTGTAATTTGTGTAGCTTGTTATAATATATGAAGTCCTTGCCAAACAACTCCAACCCTATGCAGAATCCATCACTTCACACATACAAAACTCACTCCACTTCATAGAAACAATAAAAAAAAAAACCTACAACCCAGCGACCTAATCGTGAGTATTGATGTCATCAATAGTGAGTGAGCCGAGGTGGCGCAGTGGGTAGAGTGCAGTACTGCAGGCCACTTCAGCTGACTGCTAGTTCAGCAGTTCAGCGGTTCAAATCTCACCGGCTCAGGGTTGACTCAGCCTTCCATCCTTCTGAGGTGGGTAAAATGAGGACCCAGACTGTGGGGGCGATATGCTGACTCTGTAAACCGCTTAGAGAGGGCTGAAAGCCCTATGAAGCGGTATATAAGTCTAACTGCTATAAGTCTAACTGCTATATCCCTCTTCACCCAAGTGCCTATAAAAGAAGCCTTGACAGCTATACAGAACAAACACAACCCTCTTAAACATATCTTGGACCTGACCAACCATTGCCTAACCAACACCTACTTCATCCATAATGGACAAAGATACTAAAAGACAGAAGGAGCACCAATGGGATCACCCCTCTCACCCGTCATCGCAAACTTATACATGGAATATTTTGAAACTAACGCCTTAGATAAATCTGAACACAATCCCAAACTCTGGCCGAGATATGTTGATGACATTTTTGTGATTTGGCCACATCAGAAAGAAAAACTGTACAACTTCCTCACACATCTCAACAGCCTACACCCCAAAATACAATTCACCATAGAAATAGAAGCAAACAACCAACTCCCCTTTCTGGACGTCCTAATCTACAAAAAACCCAATGGCTCCCTAGGACACACCATCTACCAGAAAAAAAAACCACACACGTCAACTGCTACTTAAAGGCACAATCCCATCACCACCCTGCACAGATCAACTCTATAGCCAAGACCCTCATCTCCAGAACCAAACGCCTAGCTGACAAAGACCACCTGAAAACTGAATTGCACACTCTCACAAATGTATTAATATCCAACAGATACCAAAGAAAAACAATTACCAACCTAATCCAAAGGGAGACTCCCCCAAAAAACCAAGACACAGAACAGGACAATGGCATCACCCTCCTCCCTTACATCAAAGGCACCACAGATAAAATCACCAAAATTCTCCACAAACACAATATCAAGACAGCCTTCAACACTGACCCAAAAATAGCCAACATCTTAAGAAACCCCAAAGACAAAATCCATATAGAAAACCAAGGAGTCTATGAAATACCATGCAAAATCTGCCCTGCAACATACATAGGACTAATGAACAGGACAATAAATATATGAATTGCAGAATACAAGAATGCAGTAAGAAAAAAAAAGAAAAAACTTCCTCCCTTTTCCAGCACCTTAAAGCTACAGGACATGAAATTAATTTTGAAGGAACCAGGTTAATCTCCAAAACCGAACACTTCAACAAGAAAATAATTATGGAAGCTATCGAAATAGAGAAAAAAAACCCACAACATGAATAAACGTGATGATACCTTCCGCTTACCAGACATCTGAAAACCAGCCCTAGTCAACAAACGAGCCCCACCCGCCACCCAGGTTGTTACAACACAAAACAACAATAGACACACAGCCAGAACCAATCAGCACCAATCTACCAATCATGTTACAACCACACAACCAATCACTTACTGAAACAAAGTTAGCACTCCACACATCCCTTATTTGGGCATACCAGGGGTTGTGACACTAAATACATACATACTTCCCTGGCTCAGCTGATAAGGAGAAGAACCTTGTGGCTTAGTGGTTAACACATCTGCCTAAGATGTAATACAGCACAGGTTCGAATCCCAGTAAGGGTATGGCTAGCTGATGAGAGCTAAATAGCTTGAAATAGATCTATACTAGTCTCCCTTTATTTATTTATCAGCACAAATACAACATATATACATATATACATATATACATATATACATATATACATATATATATATATACATATACACATATACACATATACACATATATACATACATACATACACACACACACACACAGACATATATATATATATATATATATATATATATATATATATATATATATATATATATATATATATCATATTCAATGCATAAACATTCAAGGCAATTGGAAATTACATAGTAATATTACAACAGATACAGCATATGTTTAGACATAGTAATTCAACAATACAAAGTGAAATAAATTAAATAGGATCAGCCTAAATGCTTGGGAATACCAACAAGCTTAATGTCTCAAAATGACAATGGCTTGGGGGGAAATTTGCTAGAGGCCACATTCAACAACTAAGAAATCTTTATGTTCTCTCACCAGAGACCTCTTGCTAAATCTTTGCTATGAGGACATCAGTAGAATTTATATGATTGTTATCATAACTGGATCATCCTAGCTGGTAACAAAGAGTTATTGAAGACTCTCTTTGGGACATCTGTAACTCAGATATGAAAGTCCCAACAGCAACTTATTGGATTATTGCTGCTATTTTGCTTATACATTTTCCCCATAATTAATTAATGGTGTTAACTTATTAATTGAACATAATGAACAATGTAATAACAATGAGAGACAACAGCAATATTTTCCATCAAGACTCAGCATTCAGTGCAGAAGAAGCAAACTAATTCTCTTTTGGGGTTACAGTAGAACGATATGCTGTATTTGGAACAGACCAGATATGAAGATGTGATATTTGTTATGTGGATATGTGAAGACGTTTTTCATTTCTTTGATAACAAATTTTTCTGATTTTGGTACCTTAAGACATTTTTAAAAATAACTCATATGAATAGTTAGAATATATTTCCAGGACAAGGTTTGTTCTATATTTAATTCATATGCTAAATATAAAGGTCATATTTTAGCATTATTAGACTTAAGAAAGAGAGCCAGTTTGATTAAAGGCAGGAGGCTAGAGACTTTCCAAAACATCACCAAAATACCTGCATGGATTTGTCCAGTTTGTTGCCAGGAATCAAGACTGATTTGAAGAAAAAAAATAGTCTTCAGACATTTTAAAGAGTGTCAGGACTTTATGCAATGAAAGCATTTTCATCTTTTTAATTTTCAGTGGAATGTCCCAAGACACTAAATATTTTTATTGTGTTAAGGATTTATAGTGAATCTGGTATTCAGAGGAATTTCATCAATTATAAGAGCTCAATCAGGCCTACTAGGTAAAATGTATAAATGAAATATATTTTCTGTTTTCTATCTTCTACTGACCTGAAAATTCACAACTCTAGGAAAAATTCCATGAGTAATTAATGAATTTCTAAGTATTGTCTGGAATAAGGATATGAAGCATTGGTTCCAGAATGATGACAAAAATAATGACTCTATGAATACATCACATCAGAGTAAATGAAATGCTTTCAAGTCTGATAGTTAAAAAGATTCTGAAATAATGTAAAATTAGCACTGAAAAGCAGAAACAATCTGAGAAATAACTTTTCTACAATGGAGGTTAAGGAAAATCTTCACACACACACACACACACACACACACACACACACACACCGAGAAAGAGAGAGAGAGAAAGAGAGAAAGAGAGAGAGAGAGAGAGAGAGAGAGAGAGAGCGCTTAAATCCCTTATTTTGACAAAAGTATATAACAATATTTCAGGAAAAATAAATTATTTTGAATAACAGACATCATATAGTGATCATACAAATTTTCAACCCATAATGGAAATTATCAAGCATTTATTCCATCAATATGAAACAATATTTCAGCTTTCTAATTGCTAAAAGGTAAAACTATGGTTATATAAAACTATGGCAATATAAAATGGATCAGAACCGAAAGCCAATCAGAGTAGACTTTTTAAAAAAGAAATAGAAATGAATAAAAACATATCTGGATTTTAGATTTGAATATTTTCATAGATAACTGTGGTGTGATTTAAGATTTGAGCTTTATCCAAAGAAAACACCAATCTTGAATGGACACTATTAATTGTTTCAGCAGCCATGCAACCCATATGAAGTAAGCATTGGCTTAATGCAAAAGTAGCATGTTCCTCTAATACTCTTAGGTTCCATATAATTAGGCAGAATTCATTCAACAAGATACCTCATATAACATTTTCTTAAATGGGATGTAACCAAATGATGTGCTGATTGGTAACCATTATAATTATGCTACTTTTTCTAGGCCAAAGAATTTCTAGGCCAAAGAATTATATCCAGTCATTGGTCAGCCTTAGAACAGAAGAGGAAAAGTAAACACTGTGGGGACATGTGCGTCCCAAATGAAAAAGGAAATTGTTATAACTACCAAGAATACAACACACCAATGTACTTTAAAGAGGTTTTTTTTTGCTTATAACAATCTATAGTTATGATAGCTGTTATGAAAGTTGAAGGACTGATTAATCCATATTATCTTATCATCTTCCTTCATTCTGTAAACCAGACTCGGACATTTTAAGACTTGTGTACTTCAACTCCACTAGTTGGTTCACAAATCTTAAAGTTGCCAAGTTTGCAGACCCATGCTAAACACCAATGGAATTTGTCTCATACTTGTAGTTGTTCTCTCAGAAGAATGCAAAGCTATTTCTTGAGCCATATAACCAGAGTTGTGACAATAGCAACATTTGAAGGGGGGGGGGGGGAATTAGAAAAGAGAAAAAAAAGTGGTGATAGGCAGGGGGAGAAAACAAAATGTGAAAAGTCTGCAGATTTCAGTTTAGCTAACCAAGAAAAGACCTAAAATTAGGTCCATGCTAACTACACGCGGGTCTGGCCAAACTGTATCTCAATAAGACAAAACAGATTTGTAGAGTAAAAATTGCCACAGGGACCATAGATTAAAAGATGTTGATTTCAGATTCTACATTGTTTATACAAGCAATGTTCTGAAATGATAACTTTAGCCTTACATTTTTCAGTTCTTGGCTTGTTACTTTTAACACTATATATTAATATTATTGATCCAGGCTTTTGAATCTCAACATTTCATATCAGTGGAGATGACACCATTATTTATAGGTCAGGCAGATATTTACATGGCATTTAGTTTGGCCTCTTGTGTGATTCTCATAAATTCCAAGGTAGTAATAATGCTATAATGTCATTGTACTTCTTTGGCATATAATGCTGAGGAATTTTAAGTAGGCTCTAGGATGGGTAAGCTATAGATTGTTCATGCATCTTTGGTTGGTAGATTAGATTGTATTCTTACTATCAAAGTTGACACCAGCCTGAGCATAGAAAAACTCAAAGAAATAGTGCTAGAACAGAAGATATATAGAGAGACTTGGCCCATAGAATCACCAAGAGTGAGACTCAACTGAATAGATAACATCATCACTATCATATTCTAATATCATAGGTTTAAATAACTTCAGGTATGGTAGTATTAGTCTTAAGTCTAATTAATCTTGTTCTATAGTTTTATACATGTCACAGGCTCATCTATAATTGTTAATAAACAATTTAACATGTTAAAAGTTGTAGGCAAAATTAGAAATGGATATAGAAATCTAAGATTTGATAAGTAACCTTAGGGTTTTTTCCAATTTAATTATACATACATACATACATACATACATACATACATACACACATGCATGCATACATATATACATACATACACATGCATATATATATATATATATATATATATATATATATATATACACACACACACACACACACACACACACACACACACACACACACACACACACACACACACACACACACACATATACACCAGTGACGTGCGGTGAAGCTTATGGCTGGTGAAGCACGGTGCTGGGCTGGCTGCAGGCCGGGGCAGCAGGCGGGTGGCGGCATTGGCGGCGGCGTGAATGTTGGCGGTGGCGGCAGCACACTTTGCATCGCAGGAGCTGCCAAGCGCCTTTGCTGCAGACCTGGGTATGGTGCTGGGCAGGCCAGCCCAGCACCATACCCGGGTCTGCAGCAAAGGCACTTGGTGGCTCCCATGATGCAAAGTGCGCCGCTGAGGCTGCCGCCCACCCCCTGCCCCAGCCTGCAGC
Source organism: Thamnophis elegans (assembly GCF_009769535.1). Taxonomy (NCBI): domain Eukaryota; kingdom Metazoa; phylum Chordata; class Lepidosauria; order Squamata; family Natricidae; genus Thamnophis; species Thamnophis elegans. The sequence continues at coordinate 101,996,552 of NC_045543.1, read as the reverse complement.
CAGCCCAGCAGTTAAGTCTTTGGGCTTTACTTCTCAGTAGCCCCATATTCGCTTACCATGTTTGTTGGCCATAAATTCCCAAGTGGCTTCCATATGCAGATTGCTTTAATTTCCCATGTCAGGGATAATAATAACAATAATGTCTTAATGCAGACTTAATCATTCTTAAGGGAGAATTTTTGAAATAAGAGACCTCTAAGTCTTCTGACTATAGATGGTTCTGCTCTTGGTGGCTCCCATGATGCAAAGTGGAGAGTTCAACTTGCTCGGAGCATGAACTTTTCCAACACAGGCGCGTTTTACAAGCAAGGCTCCTGCTGCTAGATTGCGCAGTCGCTCAACTGCAAGGCATGATGCGTGCTCCCAGATCAGGAGGTGGGAGAATCACGTGCCTCTTTTGCATACAAAATTTTTCGCTTTTTAACCCTTGCTTAACTCTTAAAAGGTGAAAAATTCCTTATACACAGGAGGCCCATAGTTCTCTCGCCTCCTCCTATAGTTAACACTAAGCAGACTCCAAGTCACTGTGACTTGGAGTCTGGCAGCAACTACCTTGGCTTTAATTATTTTAAAAAAATTCTTTAAAATTCTTTCCTTTTCCTCATGACTGGTGAGGCCACGCTTCCCCTGCTTCTAGTGACTGCACGTCCCTGATATACACATACATACACACACACACATACACACACACGTACACACACACACATATGTATGTATGTATGTATGCATGTATTAATGGATTTCTAAAAAATATCTATATGGCCTTGACAGTTTGGACATGTATAATTTTTATTTTCATTTATAAAAAAAATTATAATGCAGTTGCCTATTAGAAGTATTGCTTAATTGTTGATAAAATAAAATTTTAAAATATGTGATCAAAATGAGCTTTGTGTATTTCTTTCATACCTATAAACTATGGCAGAGATTTACAAAATTTAGATAATTGCAGGGAATGGTTTGGGGATTTAAAATAAGAATTTACAACATTTGAAATCTCTTTACACAGATAAATACAATAATGTGCACCTGAAACTTAAAATATATTACAATCAGGTGGCTTTTAGTTGTATCCCAAAGAAACATATCCCCTGAAAATTCCTTCTTTTGGATTATCTTTTGGATTATCACACTTGATGGCATCAAAGACAGGGAAAGCTAATGAGGGATCTTTCAAACACTTATCACCTCTGGATATACATAGAATAAAGAGGAAAGTGTTGAAGTGAACATTACACCATCCTAACATATTAAGTACACTGTTCTTTGTGAACTTGATATCAGAATGCTAGCTTGTTACTTTGGCATCTTTGTGGATAAGAATAGACACCAATGATGCTAAGGCTGCAATTTTATGGTTATTCAGATATACTGGATCTTCCTTGCATTGAATACTACATTTATGGGGAAATTATGACTAGAGGTCATGTCCTTGTCCCTCCCATTTACAGACAGAAATCTAAACTAAAGTTTCTAGTTAGATATTGAAGCCAGTTTTATATCATAGTTGTCTAAGCGTAATATTATGTAAGCATGTATTACCATGTTCATCCATATTATGTACATATTGTTGCTATTAGACTAGATTGATAAATAATGCCAGCTTCAACCTCAAAAGCAAGTTCCACAAATAATGCCATGCTGGTAAATTTGGATTGCCACTTCTTGCATCTAGATTATTGTTCAATTCCTTGGCACTCAAACAGTCCTTTATTGCTCCTGTAATCATATTACATGGTCACTGACTTTGAAGAGATGGGGAATATACAATGCATTGCCATGAGTCCCAAAGTTAAATCTGAAAAGCATTGCTTCAATTTGTAACTGTCAATAATATGTTTTATCTTAGATTTTCTCAACCTTGTACTCTCCAGATAGTTTGGGCTGCACCTCCTAGAAGCTTGCTGTAAATTCTGGTGTAACTTTCCCAAAATCTTTGAAGGACACCAAGCTGGTGAAGGCTGTTCTAAAACTATAGCCCCTGTCATAGAGTATTGTGGTCTGTTGAGCTGGCAGCAGAGTCAGACAGTGAGGAGGTTGTGGAGGAACATGGCCAGTCCTGGAGTCTGGAGAAGACTCAGAGAAGGGCTCTGCATCGGAGGCAGAGAGGGAGCCAGGACTATCTGGGAATTATGTGCTGCGTCTGGAGCCTCTGGAGTCTGATATCAGTGAGGCAGAGGAACAGGGGGAGACTCTTCCCAGGGTACCCACGCACAGAGCTTCCAGAAGGCAAGAACAGTTAAAAGAAAAGGAGCAACTCAGGAGTAAGGGTTGGAGATGATTGGCTCCTCCTATAAGATATAAAAGAGGAGCAAATGGACGAGAGACTTTGCAGGAAGCAATTTTATTTGCTCTGGTCCTTCTGAAGCTCTGTTTGACTCTGTGCTCCTTTTGGTCTTGGAAAACTAATTGGCAATTAGGTATCTGACAGTGTTTCAAGGAAGATAAAGGTGGGTACTTATCAGTCTTATCCTGAAAGACTGTGGCAGACTTCTCTCGGACTCTTCACAGAATGGCTGTAAATCATTACGGGCTGTGAATGAACATAATTCACAGCCGTTTAAATAAAAAAGGGTTTGGGGGACTAAGTGTGTGATTTTTACTGTCTCAGAAAGCCTAGGTCAGAACAAAGTGTCAACTGAAGCTGCATGCAAATTTTCAGGTGACATTCCATTTTGTATTTCATTTCTTAGCTGAAACGCATATCACTGGTCACTTCAACTACTGCATGGGCATGTAAAATATAAGTGTGCACATGGCATCACTATGCCACATCTATTATAGAGTTGGCATTTTTAACAGTTTGGACAATGTATACTGTCATCTGAATAAAACCCCTAGGTCATATTGATGCTGACTGTATATAATGGCATAGAAATATTTTAAAACTGTCTTTCAGGTAAGCTTAAACACGACCCAAACCCTTCCTAGTCTTCATACTATTTCTTGATAAAATACAACGCTTTGGGGAAAATGCTGTCCCTGTAGGCATTTTGTAGTATCAGGCCATAAAAGATGGGGTCCCAAAAATAGGTGCTTATTAATGTCTTTGGTTTAATATGACTGCTGTGTTATAAAATATGTAAAGCATACCGTAAAATGTCTTAGTTGTGCACATTCTCAATAAAAGCTGACACTGGTATCTTGCAGTGGCTTTTCCAATGAGTTATGACAAGTTATTTGAGGACCATGCTGTTATTGATGCCATATGAAGTTCTTTGTTGCAGTTGTCCAATTAAGCCAGGGATGGAAAGACAGTTTGAGATTCTGTTTGACATACAGAGTCAGCTTGGAGGCTGTTTCAAAATCCATATTAGAGTGTTCCTGATGGTTTGTGCATGCCTAAGCATACTGAACAAAAGATAACTAAGAGAAGAAGTGTTCCACCTGAACCAGACCTTGGAGCTAAACAAACAGCAATAACTATCTGCCACAGCAGTCCTACTAATCTTCTGTTTTCCTTGAAGCTGGACGGTTTTGAGTTTTATTTCCAATAGCGTAAAGTTACCTGTTTAAACAAGTAAAATTATTATTTTAAAAAGTCCTTATCTGAAGACAGTTAAACAATATAAAATGGAAACTGTAAATATTACTAAAGTTTCCATTATGTATTGCCAAATATCTTAGAATAAGGAATTTTTAAAATAATGATTTTACTTGTCTAAACATTTGAAAATTGTATGTAGCAGTTTTTTCAACAAACACTCATTTCCTAAATCCATTCCCTTATGTAATTTTAGATTTATAAGAATTTTCTGCCATACTCTGTTGCTTATGGAAACTTGAATCCAGAGATAAAAATATAAAGATTTATCAACTGATAAAATCAAAGTTCCAATTAGCATCCAATAAACATAAACTGTAATGTCATATTAATTATTAACCCATAATTCAAAGAACAACAGTTTTTAATTGAAGAGAGACAAAAGGATTTTTTTATTTAAATGTACAAATCAAGGAAAAGATGTTTCATTGTTTGAGAGTATGTGTGTGTGAATGTGTGTGTATGTTTGCAGATCAGTAATAGCTTTAATTATAATTGCCAATTAAGTAGGAGGAAAACAAACACACACGCTAATGCCAAATCTATTTTGGGTAAAACAAAGAATCTATTTTAGACTTTACCTTACAGTTTATTTGGTTTTGTTCATTTTTTTCATCTCATAAACTATGTGATATTAGCAGGAGAACAAACACAACTTGATAGCTCTATCTATCTATCTATCTATCTATCTATCTATCTATCTATCTATCTATCTATCTATCATCTATCATCTATCTATCTATCTATCTATCTATCTATCTATCTATCATCTATCTATTATCTATTATCTATCATCTATCTATCTATTACACAGAGAAACTGAGTACCTTTCAGAAGAATGCAATGTAACCAATAGTTATTCATAGTCTTCCATACAAACATGCTGTTAAATAAAATAAATAAAATGTCCTTCTGTTTTCAGAAAACAGAAATCCTGAAGGCATTTAACATCATTTCTTTTTAAAAAGACAAAAAATCCAAGTAATTTTGATTTTTACCTGCGGTGCATCTGATTTTTTTTTCAAATTGTCAAACATCTTAAATGGAATGATCACTAACAGTGCAATTGCCACAAAGCATAATTTAATATTTACTATTCTATTAACAGTGTTTTCCTCTTCATTCAATGTCAATGCACCATTTCATGGATGGGTTTATATATACATCCTTCTAACATTGTGACATCATCCAGTTTTTGAAGTCAAGTCATAAACAAGGATTCTGACTTTATTTACAAACATTATTCTAAATACAGCAAATGGAGCATATAAGCAAATATTAGTTACTATTTCCTAAACATATTCTCCACATGAATGATTGGTTTTAAATAAATGTGATGAATCCGCAGCAAGTAGAGGAACTTTTTTAGAACTATTTAATTGCATTTATTCATATGGACAATTCGATGCTTGAGTGCTTTTCTTAACAGTTTTGGAAGTGCTGTGGGACTAAACAGAAGAAGCAAATTCAAAACATGCTGCTGTACTTTTTTCTCAGTAGGTTTTTAGAAATCATAACTGCATCATTCAGTCAGCAGTGTGCCTTCAAATGGTACAGTTCAATATTAGAAAATGAAATTGAAGCTGTTGTATATACATTTTTTCACAAAAAAGCGGTTACACCTATCCTCCGCGAGCTGCACTGGCTGCCTATTGGTCTTCGGATACGCTTCAAGGTGCTAGTCGTCACTTATAAAGCCCTTCATGGTATTGGACATGGGTACTTGAGAGACCGCCTGCTGCCAATTACCTCCAACAGACCTATTAGATCCCACAGACTAGGCCTCCTCCGAATTCCATCTACCGGCCAATGCCGATTGGCTACCACCCGGAGGAGGGCCTTCTCTGTGGCTGCTCCGGCCCTCTGGAACGAGCTCCCCATGGAGATTCGGACCCTCACCACCCTTCAGGCTTTCCGCAAAGCCCTTAAAACCGGGCTGTTCCGACAGGCCTGGGGCTGACAAGTTCCCGTCCCCGCTCGAATTGTGTGGTTGTTGATTGTTTTTAAATTGTTGTAGTTGTTTGTTCTGTTGTTTTCCTCCTGTTTGTATCCCCCCCCTTACTTTGGTTTGTGAGCCACCCTGAGTCCCTCTGGGAATAGGGCGGCATAGAAATGCAATAAATCAAATCAAATCAAATCAATCAAATTTTTAAATTACAGAACTAATTACTGGCTTTATCATTTTCTACTAACAAAGTCAAGGATAAATCTGGGTTTATTTTCCAATTCCTTAGTTAAGATAACATTTTTTTAAAAATAGAATTGTTTAGATGAATGAAAGCTAGTTGATCACCCATCTAATTTTCTTGATGTAGGCTTATTGACATTTTGAGCTAGAACTGACAGAGAAACTTGAATTAGATTTAAATTTTAGCAGCAGTTATAAATTTTCATTTATTTTGAACAACTCCTCTCTTCAATTAGACTGTATAAATATAAAGATAGTCCTTAGCTTACAGCCATTTGTTTGAACAGCCACTGTTCAAAGTTGCAGTGTCATTGGAAAAAAGGTGACATGACCATTTTTCATAATTATGACCATAGCAGCATCGCTGCGGTCATGTGAACAAAATTCGGATCGTTGGCAACTGGCATGTATTTATGACAGTGCAGATTCCTGGGTTATGTGACAGTTGTGACAGGTCACAAATTCTGTCAGCAAAGTCATTTGGAAACATGATTCACTTAACAGTCATGTTACTAATTTAACAACTGCATGGATTCACTTAACAATTGTGTCAAGAAAGGTTGTAACATGGGACAAAATTCAAAATTAACAACTGTCCTGCTTATCAATGGAAATTTTGTCCTCCATTATGGTTGTACATTGAGAGCTACCTGGATATGCATTACAATTTATCTTTCCTGAATTATATGGAAGTTTCAAGGAGAAAGGCCAAAGCAAATGGACACTACAAAAGAGGATCCTCTTGAGGATTTACTCCAACTTTTCTTCTGGCTGATGATGAGGGAAGTTTTAATCCAATTCATGTAGATAGCACTGTAATAGGGGAAAATGAATCCTTATTGGGAAACTTTAATGTATCACACACTTCTCCCTTTTCTGTTTAACTGTTCATAGAGTTTGTAGTTAAGTGAATCTAGAGTATGTCTTACTGAAATTTTATCATCACAATTGGAACCATTGAAAAACTACATGCTATTACCTTTGCTGTAGATATTGCCTCATTTTTAGGTAAGCACAGTCTTTTCAAAAGGAAAACAGAGCCAGTTATTCTTTTCCCCTGGAACAAATATTTTAATTCAGAAATGGAACTGTCCAGACATCCTAGGCAAGAAACAGATGAATCAAATAATCTCCCTGTGTTGTTGTTCTTCACATCAAAGGGCTTTAGTGTTGGAACACCTGTCCTCCCATGGGAAGGCAGACTGAAACTGAAGATATGCACTCAAATGAGGCAGGGGGTCAGGCCTATAAAAGCATGGTAACAAAAGCTGAGCTCCTAGGAAGGTAAAAAATGGTAAGTCAACACAACAGCCAGCTGTTGATATGCTGTGGCTAATGAATCTGACACAATCAGGGTTCCAACACATTTATTAAATAGTGAGCCATGGAATTCAATATGGCTATATAGACATGACAGCTTCTAAAACTGTCATAAAATATTAAATAAAATATTTTTAGATATACATTTATATGTACTTTTTAGATATATTGTATTTTTCGGAGTATAAGACGCACCGGAGTATAAGTTTTTGCACTCTGCAAACCTTCCAAAAATGACCTGTTTTTTTGTGAAAATGGATCCATCCCCCCCCCCCCCCATAAAAGGCATGAATAGCCTTTAGGGAGCTTGCAGAGTGCTCCTCGGAGGGGATTGAGGGGGGGGGGGAAATGAGCAAAAACCGGCCCGTTTTTTTGTGAAAAAGGCATGAATAGCCTTTAGGAAGCTTATAGAGTGTTTCTGGGGGCTGGGGGGGGAAAATAAAATTCAGCAAAAATGGGTCATTTTTTTTGCTCATTTCTGCCCTCCCCCAGGAACTTGCTAAAAGCTTCCTAGAGGCTATACACGGCCATTTTGGTGAAGGGATGGAGTTTCAGGAGGCAAAAAAAATGCTGTATTCAGTGTATAAGATGCACCCAGATTTTCAGCTTCTTTTTTGAGGGAAAAGGGGGTGTCTTATTCTTCAAAAAATATGGTACATTGTCCATTTGGGATGAGCAAGTCACTTATGCAACCCTATTATATGCATACTAGATCAAAAGTAATGCTTATGCATGCACTAAGCATCTCAGACAAATGTTGAGGAGTTCAACAATGGCACATCGATAAATGTTGCCCGGATAAGCATCTATATTTAAATTAATTTAATTAATTAATTTAATATTTAAATTAATATTGAAATATAGAACATTGTTATGGTTTCTTTTACCTAGATTTAAACTATAGGCACAGTATTGCTTCGTTCCAAACATATATTTCTTTGATCGATAAATTAATCTGATATCTCTGTACTTTACAGGAGAATATTTGTAGTTGAGGACTGAAATGAAGGGGCCCTTAGTGCTTTCTGAGGTTACTTGTTTTCTTGAAGACATTTCATTACCTAAACTGTACTGACCTGGATGATGGTGGAGAGGGGCTAGAGTCTTTTTTTTTGTTCTCTTTTGGGCTGGTTGATTGTCTCTTTTGCATAATCTATAGATGTTGTTAATGTATATGTCAGCCTCTGCTTTGCTGCTGCTTTGGTTGCCATTGAAACGGGGAGGGGGGCATGGTATTTGGGAGGGGACTACTAATTGTGCTGGAGGAAGATTCTGGAGTTTCTGCTGCCTGTCTTACTGCGCATGTGGAGGAGGTTTCCCGCCAACGGCACCGACATTCCATCTTGGTGATGCCTTTCGAAGTTATCTCGCACCTGACACTTGGGAGAATTATGATTGGACTGTGACTGGGATGCCAAGGGGTGGGGAATGGGTTATTCTATATATCATTTGCTTTCGCGCCTAAATAATCAGTCTTCACTTTGCTACGCTTCTGTTCATTTATAATTATCGTATATTTGGATGATATCCTTATTTACACGCAAACACATGACGAACACGTCAAGTTGGTCCGCACTGTCCTAAAGAAACTCCGAGCCGTGGAGCTTTATGCCAAGTTGTCCAAATGTGAATTTCACCAGGAGAAGATAGATTACCTTGGCTATCGTATCTCCCACGCAGGTGTGGAGATGGACCCCGCTAAAGTCAAGGTGGTCACTGAGTGGGAGGCGCCCCATACACGCAGGCAGTTGCAGAAGTTTTTGGGTTTTGCCAATTTCTATCATCAGTTCATCCCTTCTTTTGCCAAAATTGCACTTCCCATCACTAATTTGTTGAAGTCCAAAGGTGGGCCGAAACCCAAGCCTAGCAAGCCGTTGAATTGGACCATGGAGTGTCAAGCTGCTTTTGAGAAGTTGAAATGACTTTTTGCCTAGGAGCCGGTTCTGAAGCACCCGGACATGGACAAGCCCTTTGTCGTTCAAGCTGATGCCAGCGATGTGGCGGTGGGGGCTGTTGCAGCCTCGGAAGTCCTCAGACTTACGAATGACAGCTCGGCAGCAGCCAGGCACGTCTTAGCCAATCAGGCACGCCTGCCGGTTGCCGGGCTGTCATACGCGAGGCGATTGGTTGAACCGTTTGACAGCCGGGTATAAAAGGCTGTCAAACAACGGAGACTTGCCGGTCTACTTACTGTTGATGTTCTGATACGTTCTTGCTTGAATAAAAGGTTACGGTTACCTCAGACGCCTCTGTTAATTACTGCCGCCGATCTAACAGGGGCCGTATTGCTTCAGACCAACGACCAAGGTAATTTACAACCTTGTGCCTACACCTCTCGTAAACTCACGGACACTGAGAGACGTTGGGCAATCTGGGAGAAAGAAGCATTTGCTGTTCGTTGGGCTTTGGCCACATGGCGCCATTTCCTGAAGGGCTAAGCACCCGTTTGAGGTGTGGACTGATCATAAGAATTTGGAGGCTTTGAGGACTCCCAGGTGGCTCTCCCCTAAGCAGATGCTTAGGGGAGAGCCCTGGGCTCAGCATTTCAATCGTTTTAATTTCACACTTAAGTACATCCCGGGGGGGGGGGAAAGAACTTCATGGCTGATGCTTTGTCCAGACTCCCTCAATACAACTGCTCTAAGCTCAGTGTTGTCCAGCCCGTTGTTCCCACATCAAGCCTCGCTGCTCCTGTTGTTACTAGACAACAGACACGCTCTAAGGTGGACGTGTCTCAAGATTTTCTTTCTGACCTTAAGAAGGCCCTTCCTCAGGATGATTGGTTCCAGCAGCATCAAGGTGAATGCACCATGAGGGATGATTTGCCATGGATTGGGCCGAAACTTTATCTCCCTGCCTCTCTTCGTCTCGTTGTTCTCCAACGGGCTCATGATTCCAAGTTGGCGGGGCACTTTGGATTTGTGAAGACGCTGCATCTGGTGAAACGGTGGTTTTGGTGGCCCTCTTTGAAGAAGGACATTGAACTTTATGTCGCCAGCTGTCCCATTTGTGCGGCCGCTAAAAGCCCCCCCGGGGAAACCGCAGGGTTTGCTCCAGACTGTAGCTTGCCCTGTCACCCCCTGGAAAGAGATTTCTATGGATTTTATTGTCGAACTTCCTGAGAGCCAGGGGCACACTGTCATATGGGTGGTTACTGACTTGTTCTCCAAGCAAGTTCATTTTATACCTTGCCCAAAGATTCCTTCTGCAAAAGCCCTCGCTAAACTATTCATTTCTCACGTTTACCGTTTGCACGGCGTGCCTGATCACATCATTTCTGATAGGGGCATGCAGTTCACCTCGGTCTTCTGGAAAGAATTTCTTAAACGCATTGGCTCCGCCCAAGGCTTAAGCTCCGCCCACCACCCTCAGACTAATGGGGCTTGCGAGAGGACTAATTCTGTTCTGGAACAATATTTACATTGTTCCAGCAAGATGATTGGGTGGACATGTTGCCGCACGCGGAGGTGGCTTATAATAATTCTGTACATAGCAGCACTGGTTTCACTCCTTTCCGTGTTCTGTTTGGCCAGGACTTTGTTCCTATTCCCGAGGTTCCTCTTGAGCAGCTGCAGGTTTCATCCATCTCCGAGTGGAGTGAGCGTTTGCAGCATATTTGGCCTTTGGCACTTGTACTTTGGATGCTGCGCATCGCACACATAAGAAACAGGCTGATAAGAAATGTGCTCAACCTTATCAGTACAAGGTGGGTGATCAGGTTTATCTATCCACAAAGTTCCTTCAAACTACACAGAAATCAAAGAAGTTGGGCCCTAAGTATGTGGGCCCGTTTCCCATCATCAAAGTCATCAATCCTGTTTCGGTACGCTTGGAGCTGCCCAAGCACCTCAACCGTGTGTATCCTGTTTTCCATGTTAATCTCATTAAACCTGTTCATTTTTCATCTTTACGTCTGCCAATGGATCCGCCACCTGCCCCCCTATTGATTGATGGTGAACAGCATTTTGAAGTTCGAGAAATTTTGGACTCTCGAAAATGACGGAATCGGATTCAGTACCTGGTGGTTTGGAAGCATTTTCCTCAGTCTCATGTCGAGTGGGTGGACAAGTCCAATCTCCGGTCTCCCCAACTGCTCCGCCAGTTCTATTCTGCTTATCCTGACAAGCCCTAGTTATCTCTCCTTCCTGACTTTTTCTCTCCCCCACTATTTTTCTTTTTCTGTTTTGTTGTTCGTCTGTTTGTTTGTGCTTTGTCGTTTTCCAGATCTGACCGCCTTTTTCCGGAGGAGGGTCAGATATCAGCCTCTGCTGCTGCTTCGGCTGCCATTGAAATGGGGAGGGGGGGCATGGTATTTGGGAGGGGACTACTAATTGTGCTGGAGGAAGATTCTGGAATTTCTGCTGCCTGTCTTACTGCGCATGCGGAGGAGGTTTCCCGCCAAGGCCAACGGCATCGACATTCCATCTTGGTGATGCCTTTTGAAGTTATCTCGCACCTTACACTTGGAAGAATTATGATTGGACTGTGACTGGGATGCCAAGGGGTGGGGAATGGGTTATTCTATATATCATTTGCTTTCGCGCCTAAATAATCAGTCTTCACTTTGCTACGCTTCTGTTCATTTATAATTAGTAAAAGTACACTTGATTTCTATCAATGGAGTCTTGTGGTTTTCTTTCCTGATTATCCAATGAAGGAGTGCTGACAGTATGTGTCTATTGATTTGTCAGAATTTCAGGCTTCTAGAAATTCTCTGGAATATTTGGGGTTGGTCTAGGATTGTCACATCTCTGTACTTTATATAGCATTTCAAAAATTGTATTTCAAATATATAGGAAAAGAGATGGAGGAAGGTGCATTGGATATGTTTGCCACCTTGAATTATTCTAAAAATAATAAAGGTGGGATACAAATAAATTAAATAAACATATTCAAGAATGATACATCAGTAAATTTATCTTTCACACATATATGTTTTTGTATATTTTCACGGGTACAGGTATGCAGGTTTTGGCGTATTCAGGTCTTTTCCCGTGTAAGATTGAGAATATCTTGGCGACATTTCGATGAGGTCCCACTCGTCATCTTCAGGCTGGTGCCTTCAGTGAGCAAAGCGCGATCGGAGCTGCTGTGCCTCTATAAATATTGGTGTCTGTGTGTGTGTGGAGTGCTGGCCTTGTTGCTGTAAGCAGATTGGTTGGGTGTGTTGTAACATCTTGATTAGTTGATGGAGTTAATGTTTGCAGATTAGTCTGCTGTTTCGTGACATCCTGTGTGGCTGAGGTACTGGCTGTGTGCCTATTGTTCTTTTGTCTTGTAGCAACCTGGGTAATGGGCTATGTGATGACATCCTGAGCTCTATTGTAGTGATATCCTGAGTCCTGTGCTGCAACTTCCTGGGGGATTGGCTGGATTGTAACATCCTGATCCTTTGTGTTGTAAACTCCTGAGTTCTGTGATGTAATGTCTTGAGCAGATGGCTGAGGTGAGCATCCCAGGCTTTGGCTTCGAATTTGTGGAGTTTGTGGGTCAGTTTGCTTTGTGTGGGGGCTGGAGGGGGTGCAGCAGTTGATGATGCCGTCATGGTTTGGATTCTGGATGATGGTTGCATTTGGTTCAGGATGCAACCACCAATCACCCTCACCAGACTCAAACCCAAACCCATCCCAGAGACCAAATGCAACCACCATCCAGAATAAAAAAGTGGATAGACAAACTAACTGAAAGAAGCAACAACAAGGTATTTCTATGTGGTTGCTAAGAAAACTTTGGACAAATACATTAGGTCGCTAGACATCAAATTCAACTTGAAGGAGTCCTTATTTTATGAGACTTTATTTTAAAAGAATAATAGTTCCAAGGATGAATTCTGTTCCTCAAATGTTAGGATATGCTTATTGGTATATTCTTCTAACATATTGAAATGTACAGAAAATGTCTCCAAAATCCGTATAAAGTCTACTATAAATTTGGCTGACATTGGCTTCTCACTTCATAATATGTAATTAATTTGTTTTTCTTTGTAGGAAAATTAAAGGTTGGGTGTCAGAATAACTATGCCTTATTTGGTTTTCATTTCCAAGTCATTATCTCTGTTGACCATGAAGAAATGCTATAAAAGTTGATGCTCAACAGGGTAATGGAAGGTTTTGCAATGCACACTATGGAGTGACTTCAGAAAAGGTTATACAGGCATACTCTCTACTATGACTTTTAATTAAAGCATTTAATTGATGCCAGGTGTGTAACAGCATTGCTAAATGTAAGGCCTAATTGTTTATTCTTCCCTCTTTGTTATAAATTGAATAGATTTGTGAATGCATTAGATAGAAAATGAGACTCAAGAGGCCTCCTCATTCATAATGCTATTCTCTTTCAGAGGTCAGAATAAAGGATTGTTTCACGGGATTAACTTTTTCTGGCATATCGGGTATGGTAGATGGTTTTGATAGTATAGAAAGCATGTGCGTGCACACACATACACGCACACAAACACCCGCGCGCGCGCACACACACACACTATCAATTTCAATTTAAACACTGCAAACCATGTCCTTGTTGAAGTAAATTGCACTATAATAAAAGGAACCTATCCTAAATGTATATAAGATTAGCATCTTAGAAATGGTGGTAGACTTTAGGAGAAACCCTCCCATACTACCACCTCTTACAATACTAGACAACACAGTATCAACAGTAGAGACCTTCAAATTTGTAGGTTCTATTATATCTCAAGACTTAAAAAGAACACCAAACATCAAAAACATCATAAAAAGCACAATAAAGAATGTTCTTTCAGGAAGCTCAAACTGCCCAAGGAGCTGCTGATTCTGTTCTACAGAGGAATTATTGAGTCTGTCATCTGCACCTCTATAACAACAACCCAACAAGACAGACACAGACTTCAGAGGATAATCAGAACTGCAGAAAAGACAATTACTTCCAACCTGATTTCCATTGAGGATCTGTACACTGCATGAGTCAAAAATAGGGCTGTGAAAATATTTACAGACTCCTCACATCCTGGACATAAATTATTTCAACTCTTACCCTCAAAATGATGCTATAGAGCACTGTACACCAAGACAACTAGACACAAAAACAGTTTTTTTCCAGAATGCTAAACAAATAATTTCCTCACCACTGTCAAACCATTCATTAAGGCTGCAATACCATTACTATTAATATTCTCATCATTCCTATCACCCATCTCCTCTCACTTATGATTACAGGACTGTAACTTTGTTGCTTGTATCCTTACGATTTATATTGATATCGATTGTTTCCTGATTGCTTATTTGTACCCTATGACTATCATTAAGTGTTGTACCTTATGATTCTTGACGAATGTATCTTGTCTTTTTTATGTACACTGAGAGCATATGCACCAAAGGCAAATTCATTGTGTGTCCAGTCACACTTGGCCAATAAAGAATTCTATCTATCTATCTATCTATCTATCTATCTATCTATCTATCTATCTATCTATCTATCTATCTATCTATCTATCTAAGAGCCTGATTCTTCCTCTTAGGCCCTTTCCAGACACTATCCTTTTCCTGATAGATGATCTAGCCATCACTGATCTCCAAGGTATCACCTCTCCAGCAGACCTGTCATTGTTAAAAATAAATCATGGTTTCTAAACACTCATTTTCACTCCTCGTGGTTTCTGAGAGGCAATAATTCTTTTCATGCTAAGACCAACGAGACTTTGCTTTGAGAGGGCTTTTCTGCTATCAGGTTGAGCGACCTTTGCATAATGCCTTGTGTCCATAGTATTTCTCTCTTGGTTTAGTATGTGTTTTGTTTTGTCTTTTTAGCATCCAAAAGTCAAGGAACAATAACAGAAAATTTAATGCAATGAAAGTAGGAGAAAACAGTACTCATTTAGGTATCAAAAGAAGACAGTAAGAAAGGCTTGGAATGAAAAGATTTCAAAAAGAAGCTTTTGGAAAAATAAAAGAAATGGCACAAGTATACTAAAACTTAAGCTGGGTTAATGAAACACAAACCAGCCACATTTCTTTAGAAGTTTCTCTTGTGCCTTAAACTACCATCTAGCTCACCCACCCAGTACTTTAAGTGGTATTATGAAACCTTGTGACTGTGCTTGTATCTTTTCCACTTTGTCTTCCAAAGTATGAGCACAAATTTTGTTAAATTAGCTTCCCCCCTCTTCCTCCTCCTTGTCTTTTGTGCTGTCTTCTAATGTTCTACCAGATATGCTATTACCTCAAGCACCAGAGCACCTGTTCTTCTTAATATGCTGCATGGATCACACTGTACTTTCATTTTTAAAAAATAAATTTAGATGTTTTTTTGAAATCTGCTCTGTTAAATCAGAATCAATCTTTAAAAAACCATTTGTAAGACATCCACTTAACCCTCTCTTTTGAAATACATCAATCTGAAGAGTTAGGAATGATCACGAATGAACAAAAATCTATCTCATGTCACTAATATACTATTAACTAAAATAATAGCTACTTCCTATTTTATTTTTCCAATTTGGACAATGTGAGCCAGAATAGACCAACTTATTTATGGCATAATCTAGGATTTTTTTACACAAGAAAGCCACCAACTGGATGGCTTTAATATTTATTGTACACTTTTGAAAGATTTACAGATAAATCACAGCATGCAGCAGACATATGTAATGGGAATTTAAAATCAAATGAAACAAAATTGTGTTGGTTAATTAAAAGTTTGTGCTGTCTCTCCTTTGACTCTGCAGCATTATGGAAATTACACTGTAGTTCTAAAAAGTTCATATTTTGATTATGTCATTATTTTCACATGCTACTGTCTGACATTAACTTAAAACATGTCATTGTATCGTTTAGCGTAGGAGAAACTGTTGCTTTTCAGGAGGAATATCTGCTTGCAATTTTCTGAGTGACAATTATATCTCATTTGAAGCAAAAGGGCCTGAGAGAATTTGAGGTCAAAACACTGTTTTTACTCATGAAATATTCCACACACCCATCATATCACATGTGACTTATATAGTAACGGTATTGTGTTTTACCAATATAATGCAGAGCAAATGGAACTCCTTAAAACCCAAACTTTTTCATTCTCCCACCACAAATCACAAGCAAATTAGACTTTCATACGTTCTTGCTTGTGGGAATTTTGAATGACAGTATCTAAATATTTTTAAAGACCACTGCCTGGCCTCAGAAATAGTCTCTCATGTCTTTTCCACTAGACATCATCCCATTTATCAGTGACAAGACTCTTTAAGAAATTCCTTCTGTGAGGTCTAGCGCACTCTATCAAGGGAGTCATGAAAAACAAGCTTGTTTTGCCATGGATAAAATAGAAATGAATACACGTTTGTTTGTACATGGAATGGATACAAATTTAGCCATACTTAGAATATATTTACTGAATTAATTGAGGTACATTATCCTTCTGGATTCTCATGGTTTCATTCGAAATAAATCTTAAATGATAAATAATTTGTTAGACCTGCATAGTGGCCATTTTAGATCACTATATTGAAAAATTCAACACTATCTAATTTACTGATTTGGAAAATTGCAACAATTGATTTTTTTCTTTCAACTAGAGGATTACAAAGTTGTAATGGAAAAATATTAGGCTATATGCACTTTATTTATAGCTCTGTAATCTGGATAAGGCTGTTAGCATATGTCCTATCTTGATATCATTTCTACTATTATAATAAGTTTTATTACCGTTTTAATAATGTTTGAGATTGTGAAAAAAGCCTGAAACTTTGACTTCTGTAGAATGCAAAGATCTATTTATGCATAATAAAAGATATCTGCTTTAAGAAAATCATCCTATCTTTCTTATCCTCTTATCTTTCCTATCTTCCTATCCTTCTGCAAGAGCCTGAAGACTTGGCTCTGTTGATTGACCTGGGGATCAAATGGAGGAGTTTCACACTAGAAGTGGCTGTTGGATTGCTAGCAGAGTCTACCTTCCCTCTTGCTCTCTGCTCTCCATCTGTCCAACCACTCACTCACCCACCCACCCATCTTTTTGGTAATCTTATTATGCTTTTATTTTTGTTGTGTTTCTTTGTCATTGTTTATTGTTGCATTATTTTCCTTCTGTTCTGTTTACACACCTCTTACTTTTTCTGACTTTTCATTATTGTAAGGTGCCTAGTGTAGTTGGCAAATAAATTTAACAAATAAATAAGAAAAGAAAATATTTTCTAATAACAAATATTTTCATTTGACTAATGTATCATGGAATTGTCTTAGATGAAACACAGATGCAACACTCTGTCCTAAAGTATCATCAATTGTGATAAATGACATCAAAAAGTGCATTATTCCTTAGGTGCTACTGGACAAAGAGAATTTAGTAGTTAAATAATTTGAGAGCTGTAGTTAATGAGCTGAAGTTTCCCAATTCTTTTTCCAGTTTAGCACTGATACTTGATATGACTCATTCTGAGACAATCTTGAACAAAGCTGTATCCTATAGACCAGGGGTGTCAAACTTGTGGCCCATGACCAAATGTGTAACACACGGGCAATTCTCACGCCCCTTTTAGCAAAGGGGGGAAAAGTTGTAATATGTCACATGACGCCTCTGTGATGACACAAGTTTGACACCCCTGCTAAAGGCACTGCATGCATTTTTTATCATTGGGGTTATTCCTAAAAGAGTTTCTATTTACAAAGCATGAGATAAGAGATGACCATATGTTAAGATATAGGTTATAATCTGAACCAATTGTCAACACACATATTGTAAATGGGATACCTATGAAGAATTAACATGACACCTTTGCTTACAATAAACAGAAAACTAATTCCTGAATAATCAAATTCTCTTCTAAGTAAATTTAGACACCTGGTTCGTCTTTTAATTTGCTTCAGTTTATAATGGCTCACAAAGGAACTATTGTTGATGAAGCATGTCTTTCCAATTTGTTCGCCACACGCCTCATCATTTATAACACAACCTAGTTTGTGAGAAAAGTAGTTTGAGAAAGATGGAGGTGAAGATCCAAAGATTTTCGATTGAAAAACAGAAATATAGTGGCACATGTAACTTCATTGTTACAGCAAATGCTTATATGCTTATCATCAATAAAGTGCTTCAGTTATGGTTAAGACTGCAAAAACATTTCAGATCAGTTGATTGGAGAAAAGCAATAGTCATAATTATGATAAGCTTTTTTAAAAAAAATATTGAGAAATATTTAGAAATCATAGTATTTGTTGTGCAAATGCGCAATAACAATTTTCAGTGAAAAAAGATGTACCAAAAATAAGTTTAGCATAAAGGAATAATATTCTTTGACTTTATGCAAACACAGTTATTCATCAAAAAAGTTACAAAAAAGTATTAGAACAGAATGATCTTTTTAAATAACTGAAATCTAATTACCTAAATTGAAAGAATTTGAAAAAAAAGTTGTTATGTATGGAAATAGATATTATAGTGTATAGAAACCTATTGTTTTAAGATTGTTAAAATTAAAATTGTGGTAAAGACCAATATACATGACAGTTTTGGGCAAAATAATTGCAACACAACAGAAGAACACACAGAAATCAAAAGATAGAAGAGCAGAAGCAAAAGTAGACAACACACCTCTGGAGGATCAAATTGTTCAAAAACGGTTCTGCCAAACCGAAGTAAATTACCCATAGATTTAGATTCAGCCAAGATTTAACAGATATTAATTTTTTCCTTTATAAACTGTTTTGAAATCCTGAACTAGCGGAATTCACTCCCTTATAACCTCTCTTCTGTTTCTAATGCCATCCTTGGAAATATATTACAGAAACAGTTGGACTTAGGACATATTCCTTTCTTCAAATGTGGGCTGTTCCTTCTTCTTTTACTACTACAGTTACTACTTTTCCAAAATATCTAATTATTTTTGGGGGAACAACAAGCAAAAATACCCTGTGGATATCAGTAGGTGCAGAAAATACTTTTTTTTTTTTTTTTTACAAAAAGGATAGGGAATGTGTAGCTCTTCAAATGTTGCGGAACCACAATTCTAAAGTGATAGTCCAAATAGCCAATCTAGGGTGGCCAGCTGTTGTATTTCTGAAAAATTTGAAAGCCACGGGTTCACACTTATTTTACTATTAGCATTCATTGAATTTATGGTTTTATTTTCATTTTATACTGTACTATTACTGTTCTCGCTTTTTTAACATGCTGCTATAGTTCTTTTTCTTCCAATTTCATATCTTTAATTCTTATATAGTGGTTTAACTATCTCTCTCTCTCTCTCACTTACAAAATAATAATTTTAAAATAAAAAAAATCAATGAAGAAATGTATCTGAATTTCTCAAAAGCATTTAATCTGTAGGAATGCAAAATAACTCTTGCATGTTTTAATTCTCGGTTTTGTTGAATTCATCTGAATTGTTTTTGATAGAGTGTTCAGTCCTGCCATCTCCCTGACCAGTGTCTGTAATTAACTACCACTAAATACTGATAGTTTATCAGAATGACAGATTCTCAAAATACTAGTAAAATATCTAAAAACCATATTTTACAATTCTGCTTTGTTGTAGTGAAGTCTGGAGTAGAATAGCTACAGAAATATGGCAAGGAAGAGAAGAATAAGTGAAGCTTCTAACCAAGAAGCCCTGGTTAAAGTACAGTATTGCAGGCAAATTCCGCTCAAAGCCTGGAGTTTGATTCTAACAGGGCTCAAGGTTGACTTAGCTTTTAATCTTTCTAAAGACATTAAAGACCCAGATTGTGGGGGGGAAAATGCAAACAATGTTTGCATTATAAACAACCCAGAGAGTACCGTAAATTCTATATTGCAATACATAAGCCTAAATGCTATTGCTATATAAGCAGATATGGAGAACATTACATTGGCTCATAGACCAAGAGGCAAATCTAAATATTCCCAAAGAAAGGAGACTTAACAGAGTCTGTAAACTCTGAGGCACTATCCTTAATTTCACATGTTAGCAAAATAATGCATAGGATTATTTAAAGCATATTAGATAATTCCTTACATTGAAAGGAATGTAAGGGATGTGGCAGCTCAGTGACTAAGACCAGCGTCTTGTCGATCAGAAAGGTTGGCAGTTTGATGGTTCGAATCCCTAGTGCCGTGTAATGGAGTGAGCTCCTGTTACTTGTCCCAGCTTCTGCCAACCTAGCAGTTTGAAAGCATGTAAAAATGTAAGTAGAAAAATAGGGACCACCTTGGTGCGAAGGTAACAGCATTCTGTGCGCTTTTGTCATTTAGTCATGCCAGCCACATGACCACGGAGATGTCTTTGGACAGCATTGTCTCTTCAGCTTTGAAACAGAGATGAGCACCGCCCCCTAGAATTGGTAACGACTAGCACATATGTGGGAGGGATATTTGCCTTTACCTTTTACATGGAAAAGGAGATGTAAGATGTTCAATTGGCTTTTGAAAAATGTCACAACATGAGACATTATTGCTGATATACATTGAATAATTGACAATGGATAAAACCAAAGAGCACCAGAATAGGGTAAACCTACCTCACAGGGTTGTTATTGTGGGGAAAATATAAGGAGAAAGGTGTATTGGGTATATTTGCTGCCTTGAGTTATTTATAAAAATAATAAAGGCAGGATATACTTACTTCATACTTAAGTGGTCAGTAGAGGGGGCGTGCATAAGTGTACTAACGTGCCTATCATCCCTGTCATTGTATTTTTATTCTCTTATTCTTGTTTTTGTTTGATGAATTCCAATAAACAAACAAGTTTTTTTAAAAAAAACATGACAGTCTCAAAAGCTCCATTCCTTTTTACACTTGGGTGGCACCTATTAAAAGGAAGAAGGGGATGGAGAGGAGGAAGGAAGGAAGTAGAGAAGGAAGGGAAGGAGAAAAGAAAAGAAAGAGAAAACAAGGTGTTGTCTTAGCAGGTAAGAAGGATGGTAAACAAAGCATTTTAAACTATACCTTATAACCTTTCAAATGGAATAACAATAATATAAGAATGGCAAAGAAAAAGAATAATTAAGTGAATGTATATCTAGAACTGTATGTAAGAGAATAAATGACAGTAAAAATATAAAGCATAATATAGGTAAATAATATTTGGTCATAAGTAGCTAAGTTTAAATAAATTAAGAAATGTACATAAAAATGGATAACGAATAAGGAGATTATGAATGAAAGATAGAAATGTATAGTAGGGAAAACACTAACTGCAAAGAAACCGATTCGGAACTGTGGTATGATATACGACGGAACTTATTGTTCCTATGTTGTTTTTAAGTTATGTGTTTGTTTTTGTTGATGTGCTTATGTGTTTAAAATAAAAATTTATAAATAAAAAAGTAAAATAAAATAAAATAAAATAAAATAAAAGGAGGTTGGCTTTGATCATGCAGGCATGAGCATCATCTTGACTTTTTGACAAATGCAGACATGTCTTTGAACTTTTATGACATACTGGAGATGGTTAATTGACTAAGATAAAACCCCATCTCCTCCCTGTGTGCAAGTTGCTGTTTCCCTTGACAACTCTTGTTAATCCTTAGTGTAGTATGTATTATTTTAATGTTTTATCCTGTTGCTTTCATTGATTGTAAGCCATCTAGAGCTGTGTTTAGGTGAAATGATTAACAAATAAGTTTAATAAAAAAATGAATAAAAATAATTATAAAAAAGCTGAAGCAGGATGCTGAATTTTAGCAATATGTTGTTCCTATTAGAGTTACACAGTTATTTTGTATAAATTAAACAATATGTGCAGAAAATAAAGATCATTCATTAATGATTAAAAGGCTGAAAGTATGTTTTTTTAAAAAAAAATATAGATTGAAGAGGTGGTAAGATGCAAAAAGAAATAAAATAAATTATTTTAAAAATCCTGGACAAATCAATGCTTGTGTTTAACACAGCAGTTAATGTATAAGGCAACCAAATTGTAATCAATTTCAAATCACTGTAAATAACTGGAAATGCTATAGCTCATCCATAACAAAAACATGTCGGCTTATCAAATCAAATAATAAAAACTCCAGACTATGGTACTTTTCAGATGGATTCTATTTATTTATTTATTATGTAAACTTAAGAAACGTGGGTTTGTCATTACCAGGGGCCACATTTGGGCTATTGTGTCTAAAGAGAATTGAAGAGAATTGAACAATTCTCCCTGGAAGTCCTGCTAACCTTTCAATTGCCCAGCAGGCTTACATTAAATCAGGCACCTTTCCTCTTTTTTTGAAAAAAGTCTGAAAAACAATTGTGGATGCATTTTAAAAGTGACAAATCATTCTTTGCTCTTTTCTTATTCATTGTGATGCCGTTAATCAATGCTGGAACTACTGTTACCAGATCTTGTTACCCCTAGGTGTGTGAACCATGCATTATTCCATTGTTGTCCAGCTTCCTTGATTCACATGGGGGGGGGGGAGGGAAGGAAGGGGAAGGATGTAATTTCTAAGATTGGAAGAAAGCAGCCCCGAGTTTAAATTCATCTATTCAACAATGTGGATTTGACAAAGTATCTTGGGATCTCATTAAGGAGTGTGAAAATTGCTTTGTCATTTATCTGTTGTTTCTGGCAGGCAAACAGAACTTCTTCATTAGGAGCCTAAATCTCTGCTCTAGGTATCTTTTCTCCCCAGTGAGGTAGAATATGTAGATCTGTTTCTAGATAGGCAAACTTTATTGCTTTTGTGGTGCTTGAGAACATTATAAATAAGCAGCTGCTGGGGGAAAAAAAATCAATATTCTGGAATACGCTACCCTAAATCTTTATTTAATGACATGCAATTTACGGTGTGGATAGTTATATTTCTTGGTAGAGATCTGATTAGATTAATTGAGCCAAAAAGGTTAAGTTGATCTTAATTTATTATGAGCTCCATAATCTGCTTTAGATGAGTTGCCTGGAGATAAAGGGGGTTGGTTGGTTAGTTTAGTCAGATTAATATTTTGGACCTAGGCATGCGTAGATGAAATAGAAGACTTGTTGGCATTACCTAACTTCAGGTCGATGTAGCTAGGGAAGTGAGAATTCTCTTCTTGTTCCCCATAAAAAAATGCAGAAATGGATGAAATGGAAATGTCTGCTTGCTCTACTGTATTTATGAGCTTCTGAATTTGATAGGAGGCTTTATTGTGACTTTGTAAGAGCTGGATATGAATACAGTGATTTCTGTGATCATAATAACTAAAAGAATAAATAAAACACAGTTACAATAACATTACAGATTTACCTTGTCAACAACAAGGACTATATTTTTCTCCTCTTCAAGTTCCTTCATTTTTAATGCCCAAAAAGAGTTTCTTTCTTTTCTCAATACAGACAAAAGTTGGCAAGTTTGTGAAGTGAAGTAGTCATTGTGAATATATGCATTTGGCATAAGAATGTCAGCTTTAAGGTTGTTACTTACACTGAGGCAGGTGAGTCTGCAGGCAAGTAATACCCTGAAGATGCTATCGTGTGGATGAGAGGTAATGATGAAATAGAATGACAGTACCAGGACGGCACAAATAACATCCTATGATATTATTACTGGACTAGCAGCTATGCTGCATAGAAAATACATTGCTCTGCAACTGACTTAATATACTGCTGTTAATTTGTGGCTCTGGCTGTCTGTTTCCATTAGCAGGATTGCGCACAGAACTACCTGCCACTTGTAATTTGTGCTACCATCATGCAAAGATTAAAACAGGATAAAATAACACAGGCTTTTAACTTGTTTGTGATGTATTATTTATCACAAACAGAAATTCCTAATGTCAATTAAATAATCCCACCCCCAAAAAAAGATACAACCACCCTGAGCCCCCAACCTTTAATCCCAGAAAAATAATTATTTGGCTGGCTTTACATTGCAAAGCTGTTACCATCCAATTCTTCTGAAGATCTGTAATCAGAGATTTGGCATTTTCTGAAGTGAAAATGGTCTACTTGAGATGTCTTATATTTAATAGAAATACATTTTTCTTTTAGAAAAAGCATATGAGAGTCCATCTAATTTTAATAGCCTTTCTCCACAAGACACCAACATAGATTTTCAGAGAACACAGTATAAAGTCCATAATGTTTCCTGTGGTTTGCGCCTCATAGCAAAGGAGGTAAATTTCTTTCTCACACCAGCTGGTGATTATCTGATACCCTGAAGCATGTAGATTGATGGTCCTTGTAATTTTATTTTCGTTTGCCTGGTGTAACTGCAGACTCTATTGTTATTCATAAGCTTCAAATGGTTGTGTTATGTGATTAATCCAGGGTAGAACATGTGGCACCAAACTTCATGGATAACTTGCGTGGTGTCAAGCAGTAACACTTCTACCTGGGCTCAGTAAATTGCTTTTTTAAAAAACAGAAGCTGTGAGATTATTACAGACACATTGAAATCTTCATCTGATTAATATGTTCCAAACTTAAATGAATTCAAGGCAGGCAGAGACAGAAAGCAGCAATCAATACAGCTAAAGGAAGATGAGAAATATGGACAATAGATTAGACTGATACTGATATGTATTATGTGCTGTAAGTAGGAGTGAAAGCTTGAGGTAGCTTTCGCCCACTTAAAAAATATAACTCTTTTTTTGAGTTGATTTGAATAGGATTTCACTGTTAAATATAAGACAAACATAATCATAAAATTAACAATGGAAATATAATGGCAATAAAAGTCAACATGCTAAAAGGCAAAGCAACAAATGCAAAAAAATTAAAAAAGGAACAAAACTCAGTCATAAAGTGGATAAAATATCTTCTGAAATAAAAATTGATTTTAGTAATAAACTCACAATTCTGACAATGAAAAGTGAACTAAATATCCCCACATGGGATAGACAGTTCCTGAGTCCAGGAAACTACAGAGAAGATTTTGTCACATGTCCTGTGCAAATGTAACCAAATAGAGGTGGTTCTCATTTGTTTCCAGCAAAATAGTCGCTAGGCAAGCCATGACAGAGAGGGGGGGGAGGGAGGGAGGGGGAGAGAGGGGGAGACAGAGAGACAGAGGCAGAGACTATGAAGATCACTGGTCCCTTGTACAACAATGCACTTCATCAGACACACAAATTAGCTGTAAGTATGTATATTGGTCAGAAAATGTTTTTTTATGGGTGAACAGTTGCTATCCAAGGCAATTACTAAACTGAAAAAAGTTCTGAACATCATTCTCCAAGTATCCTAATGTTAAAATATAGACTAGTAATCTGTGCCTTCTGTTATTTTAAGAGACACATCAGGCTTTCTGGAATATGCCAACAGTCACATGCTAACAATTGGTGGGCCTAACTAATCCTGATTAGGGGGGGATTAAAGTTTTTATGATATGAAATGTTACTTCAGCCATTTTCACTAATTCTGAAAATGTTTTTTTAGGTTTTTAAAATTTGACAATGTAATATGTTCTCCATGTAACAATGAGGCAAATCTTTATAGCCATCTGTTTCTATTTTGCATACATACTTAACCTTTTCCCACTCTAGTCTATAAGAGATTTTCCCTTTCCCATTCTAAAAGAAGTTCAAACAGAAAAGTTGTAATGTTATAACCCAACAAACATTTTCTCACCTTCAACAAAGGATTTGTATTAAGAATCACCTTGAAGTTGCAGCTTTTATAGACAGTCAGATTTTGCATCACCACCTCGATTAATCTAACAGCTAATCTATTTAGGAGAGCCATTTCTAATATTTGCAAATGATATAACAAAATCACAAAGTGTGATTTGAATATTGATTATTTAAATTACTGTAGGAGGAGGAGGAAGAACTTCAACAGTCTAATACTTAACTTCTACCTATTACTATTCTATTGACTTGAATAGTTACAAACAAGGAAGTGTGAAAAAAGAAATTCTGGTTATTTGTTAACCTTTCTCTCCAGAAGTGCAAACTACAAGTTGTGCTATCAATGTGAGCTTTATCTAGAGAGTTTAGCTATGGTTTGTCGTAACATTGAATAATATTTCAGCAATGTTTTTGGAGAATTTTAATGTGGTCCTTAAATCAACACCCTCAACTATATTTCTCTGCACAAATCACAATATATAGGAATTTTCCACTGCAAAATGTGCCAAATGCTCAACTCTGGGATTCTGCAACAGATGTTTGAGGGAAATGCAAAAGAAGACAGGCAGATTGAATTTGTTACCCTTTAAATCTCAGGGGAAGAGCTACCTTGATGGTTAATTAGTTTTATAATGCACAAAGCCTGAAAGAATTGAGGAACAGAACTTGAAGATATGTTTGTAATTTTTCTTTTAATCTTCAAAAACAAAACAAAGCGTACTTTGCTAAACCATCAATAACACTCTGCTAAAAGGAATTGTTAAACCATAAAAGTATTCCTGTAAATATTATTAGGATCCCCAAAGAGAAAGTTGGGGATGATCATTGGGTTGAATCCAACAGTTTTGCCAGTGAATCAATTTCATTTGTGGAAGATCCCCTCCCCCATAAACCTAATATTCCTATCATGAATAGAACAAAAATGCTGAACATAATCCACTAAGTTTCAGTTGGCTAGCTTGAGATATTGCTTCTTATTGCTTTTTCCTCAAATGCTTTATGAATGGAATGCACTTAGAATCATGAGTACTACAGATATGGTCTCCTGTCAGGGTCTTTGAACCTTGGCCTCTTCATTGGTCCCATTATTCTCAGTTTCACACCATGCTCCCTGGGACTGCTGTCCTTCACACAACTAATCTTTGGGAAAATTGCTTTTGATGAGATTGAACACATTCCTTACTGGTGCCTGGCAGCTCAAATCAGATTCACTTTTCAAAGAAATGAAACTCTGGAAGCTATGTGGAATTGTATTTACAAAATGTCGGTGTTATAGTCATTAAATATCTGAACTTCATGTCAGATATGTAATATAACTATGAGATTGAATAACCAAATTCCTAATAAAGAAAGGCTCACCACACATTAGATTATTGAGACCTGATTGATGTGTTAACTCCCAGTTTTATTCACTTTTTCATTTTTTTCCAAACTTACATTTGAGCCATCCTATTTCTTCATTATTTGTATTTTTTTATGCAAATTCATATTCCACTCTCTAAGTCCTGGCATTTGGGTGCACATTCTCCAGGTCCCCTTTTTGCCCCCTGAAATCAACATGAGTATCAAGGCGCTATTTCATTTCTTCTACCAAGTGAGGAATTTCTCCCCTGTGCACAGCACACTCCAATTTAAATCAAGGGATCAGCAGACTTCTGGTGTAGTACTAACCATTCTGTTGCTTGCACTCCAGTGCTTTAATTTTGCTTCCCAGAACAGATTGCAACTGCATGATGAATGGAGAGCAGCAAATCTCAGGCCAGCAATGAGAGACAGTAAGCCCTTCATTTTCAGATTGCAGGAAGCAAAGATGAGATACCCCCGGTGGAAACCTGTTTGAGTATTGTTTATGGTTCAGCAAATGAAATATGTCTTTATAATACAGCAATAAAAACACTATTAACTGCAACAGCGGAGAAGCTGAGCTAAGAGTATATTGCAGGGCCAACTTTATCATTGTAATTTTGATACGGAAGAATTCTTGGTGTAGGGACAGTTTTTTGGGACTAGAGCAAATAGATGCATGGCTCTTTGAGAATGGCTTGCTGCAGTTCTTACATATTCTTCTTGAGGGTTCAGAGTTGAATTTATTCATTGAAGAAGAGGAAGATATTCTTTTCTGAACCCTGAATATGTTTGAATTTACACTGTGTGTATGTATTTGTTTGTCTGACTGCATTGTGACAATAGCTTTGGTGATGGATTGCATTTCTCTACAATAGCCAAATATATGGATTTCTTGCGGTCATTACTGGCTTTTCCTAAGAAAAAGTCTAACTGGTCACTAATCCCAGTTTCTGTTTTTTCCCCTGGATTCATCCTTTACAAATAAGGGCTTCTTGTGGGGTGTGGGATACAAAAGTCAAGCAGGCATCTGTGACCATGTAATTGAACCTCTACCCTTCTTTTATGTGTGTCACTGTGAAAAGAGAGTGGGGCTTTGATCACCCAGTTGGAGACACTGCCTTGACTGTTATGACCTTCTAGTGGAAGTCAAGGGAAAAACTCTCCCTTTTCCTATACTATGAATGGGATCACATTTCGTTACTTTACTTCTCCTTCTTTGACTAAAAAACTATGTGTAATTTTATAAACACACAACAAATAACATTTCACAACTCCTGAAGTGATGAGAGGACTCACGGAGGTCTAATGGCACTTGAAGGTTAGTATAGTCCAATGAAGACTTGCTATTTCCACCTGTTATTTAAACAAGCCAGGCTTTTGGATTTTTGTGTTACACATTGAGACTGGAGCTCCACCACCAGGGCTGGATTTAGATGAATATAGACCCTAGGCTATTCCACTTATGAGGCCCTTTCACCTCCCATTTTTAAGTTTGTAAATTACACGAGAGACAATAAAATACATCATTATTGTGGTATATATCAATATATATAGCTGGTCTCCCGATGGAGGGCGGCTCTGCTCTGTGGCAAAGGCAGCAAGGCCAGCCGCCTTCCCTGCTGTGCTCAGTTGCCCGGCTCGGCCCCCTCGTCCTCACCTGCCTGGCCGCTGGTGGGTTCCGCATTGATGGGGCGGCTACTGGGAGCAGCCACGCGTCTCGCCCGACCGCCAGTGCCAGGAACGTGGGCGGGCTCCCCAACTGCCGCGGCGCTGGAACGATCTTAACCAATACAGTTTTATGTTTGTTTATTAGTCATATGCATAGAATTTCTCCTTATTTTCGGTTCAGTGTTTTAGTGTTCACTGTTTTTAGAATAGTGTAATTTTAATTTTGCTAACAATTTGAATGTAGGCCCCTCTTGATCGTGAGGCCCTAGGCTGAAGCCTAGTTAGCCTATAGGAAAAGCCGGCCCTGTCCACCACAGTCCTCCATTCCAGTGGGAAAATACTAAAAGCTGATTGGCTGAGCCGCCTGACAGCTCCCTATAAAAGAGCTGGCTGTCAGATAGGCCAGTGCTGAATCTGTACATAGTTTGCTGAATAAAGAACTGTTGTTGTCACTGAAGCCTGAGTCCTTTCTTATCCGTTCACCCTATCTAACAGGAATAGTGAAAACCTGAAGGAAAGCCCAGAATTCTTTCTGGTGAAATTGTTTTTCTTAATGCTAAAATATGAAGAGGTGCAATTTAGTACATAGTTTAGTGTTTCAGACTCTCCTGTCATTTATAACTGTATTACTTTCGCCTTCTCTTTGCATCTCTGGGCTTTGTGCCAGCCCGGCACCTGTTTCTCTTGCTAGCTCAGGGGTGATGAACTATGGTGCTTTTTATGACTTGTGGACTTCAACTCCCAAAATTCTTGAACCAGCTGGCTCAGGAATTCTGGTAGTTGAAGACCACAAGTCATAAAAGGGCCATAGTTCACTACCTCTGCTCTAGCTGAATACCTATATAGAGAATTGAACAACCATTCCTTAGAACAAAAAGTTGCCATAGCTTTGATTTCTTGTACTTTTCTTTCTCTGATAGCAAATTAAGTTTTGGTTTTTCTATCCCAAGTTTAATTGCCACTTTAGGAATCCTTGCAACTGCAGACTAGTAATAGAAGCTTTCCCAAGGAAAATTTCTCATTACTCGTCTGAAGTGGCAAGGATTCCTAAAGTGGCAAGTAAACTTGGTATAGAAAAAGCAAAACTTAGTTTGCTACCAGAGAAAAAAAAGTACAAGAAATCAAACATCTGAGATGTCCACTTTTCCCCAACACTGGTTTGGATTCTCCTATGTGGAACGTTCCTTCTCTTGAACACCCACTCCCCTTCATGTCAACATCCCTGGTATGCTGCTGACAGATCCTAAAGTTAGCTGGAAAGGAATAGAGAAAATCACTCTTTTCCCATCACTGCTTTCCTCATTACCACTAACTCAGTCTTTTTTGATGGCTTTGGTGATGCAGCA
Organism: Thamnophis elegans; assembly: GCF_009769535.1. Lineage (NCBI taxonomy): Eukaryota > Metazoa > Chordata > Lepidosauria > Squamata > Natricidae > Thamnophis > Thamnophis elegans. The sequence continues at coordinate 101,966,658 of NC_045543.1, read as the reverse complement.
ACAGGTGTAAAGTTCTGTAGCTGGGCTTCTGGGATTTGTTCTCTGCTTGGCCCTTTGTTCAATTTGAATAATTACATTGATAATCACCTGATCCAGAAGAGGGCTTGCTTTCACCAAAGAACAGACATCATATCAATGTGTGGGGAAAAGGGTGGGGGAGGAGAAAAAGAGAGAGGAGTGTGTCTATGTGTCTGCATCAGAAAGCAGATATCTCTGAATTTGGAGACAGAAAAATCAATGAAAGACAGATTGTTGCATTTTGGACAAGTATTTTTTTGCCAAACATTTTAAGTGGAAGCTACCTAGATGAATCTGTTCTTTGAACCAGACATGTGCTAGAGCTGCTAGTACCATCTTGCAAGAGTCAATAATTTGTGGGGGATTGTTTGGAATTTTACAAACCACTTAGTAGAGATGAACAATGCCCATTGCACCAAACAACATGGCTAGTATAGTCAATCAGAATAGAGCTGGAAGGGACCATTTTGGAGAAGCGGCTGTCCAGTCTCTTTTTAAAACCTTCAAGTGATGAAGTACCCACAACTTCTGAAGGCAAGCTGTTCTACTGGTTAATTGTTATCACTGTCAGAAATGTCTTTTTAGTTGTAGGTTTCTTCTCTCCTTGGTTAATTTCCATCCATTGCTTCTTTCTGGTGCTTTGGAAAATCACCTCTTTTTCTTTGTGGCAGCCCCCCCCCAATATTGCAATACTGCTATCATGTCACCCCTAGTCCTTCTTCTTTCTAGACTAGGTATACCTAGAGTGGCATAAGGAAGTCATAGCAAAGCAATATTACAATAAAAGTTTTTCATTTCTACAAACTTTAAAATGAAAATTAAGATGTACCCTTGATCAAAAAATAAAATAAAATACATAGCTTACATATTTTTTGAAAAGAAGAGTAAAAAGCGCAAAACTTTTAATAATTTGATAGCCTTGTAAAAGCTTTCAATCGAAATTAACATTTAAGACTTTTAGCATTTATTTTTTTGTAACAAGACTCAATTGATTGTTGAACAGTTGAATGCACACAATGCATATTGATTTGTTCATGGGTAGTGGCTTTCTCTCAGCTGCCTGTAACATATTTTAAATAAGATTACTATGCCACTTATGAAATTACAATGACCTGGAGCAGTGGCCAACAAAACAACAACAAAAAATTAGTACATCAGAGGTTGTATCACTGCTATAGAATTTTTACTAGTTATGTTTCAGTATAGACAGACCTGAAGAAACAAAGGTAGAATGCTTCCATTCTTTGAATTCAGTCAAGTATGCCTAAAAATCTCTCATTGACATCTGCAAGAATTTCAAAGTCTTGATTACCATTTTAAGATATTTTGAAATCTGGACTAAATTACTTAGTGCATATAGTCCCATGATGGTGAATCTATGGCATGCGTGCCCCAGGTGGCACATGGAGCCCCCCTCTGAGGGCATGCGAGCCATCACCCAGCTCAGCTCCACAGGGCATACATGAGCACCTCCCACTGGCCAGTTGATTTTCAGGTCTCTGTGATCCATGTGGGAGATGCACGCACATGTACAGAAGAATCATGTGTGCATGCATGGGTGTGTGTGTGGTGGGAGTCCCCACACTCCATTTTTGGTTTCAAGAGGCTTCAGAGAGGCCTGCTAGGCCCAAAATAGAATAGGGGGTCACATACATGTATAGGGGGTCACATACATCCAGGGGAAGGGGGGAGCCAGGCACGCATGCATGAGGTGGCAGGGCACATTGCATTATGGGTGTGGGAATGCACATGCACACTATCACGCACATAGGAACAATTTTGGCAAGCAAGGAGAAAAAGGTTAGCCATCACTGATATAATCCCAGGTTGCCAATCACCATTACATGTCAATCCTGGGTGGAAATATCTCTGCTGTATGGCAGCTCTTCAGATACCTGAACAGTACTATCACATCATTTACTGCATTGAAATACTGCTATATTACTGTGAAAAGTAGAATTGGCCAGATTTGTATGGATCCCCACAACTTTAAATCCTACTATTTTATACCCAAGCCAAAATGATTTAAGTTAAACCCTTCATGGACTAATTGTAATCTGATGGAAGGGAACAAAATAAAATGATATTATTGATATCAATCTGAATTTTTCATGCACCAAGAGAGCTTTGCTGTTTCTGATGCTGCTATATTGATACTGCAATTATCAAATCTGCTATATGAGATTGATTTATTTTTAAAAGCCAGTTTCATTTTCTACCTTAAAAGTTAGACAAACACTCCTTAACTAATAAGTGGGTTAAAGCTCTGTTTTTAATAAGTGAAATAATCTAATGTAATTTCACCTTTCTGTGCTTCTGACTGCTTTTTAGATTTTCTCTTGAAAGCTGGCTTTTAATGCACTTCCCCCTGTGTCTTTGTGTCTCCTAAGTTTTTTTAAAAGTAAGAATTACCTTTGCTGTACAAAGCAGCAATTTGGAATTTTATAATGCAATTTTAGTTTTTAGAGATGAAATGTGCTTAGTGCACATGATTAATGCTAGATTTTAGATGTAAATGAATGTAAAAAGAATTAGGCAAGAGTAACAAGCACTTTACTTTATTCTACCCCAAAGACTACTTTTTATGTCCAATTTTAATGGTCAGTTTCAGTTTTCCAAGCTTGCATATCTCAGATAACCCAACTGTATACTTATTTTTTTTTTAAGATACACAGAAGGGATCATACTGGTATACATGATTAGTGACATAAATTAGAAATCTAGAAAGTATATTGGAAAGGTAATTAGTGAAAATATATGGCTCACTACAGATATGTCATCAGACACTGAATGTATGTAGAAAAAGTACCTATGAAGAGATAGACAGTGCAGAATATCTTATATAGGCTCCGAAATTGATCTATGAATTGTATCTATATTGCATGAATTCATTCATAAACCTATTTTTATTCATTTGTAACAATTCTGGGATTGTTTAAAATACTTAAATGTTTAAATCACATTTCTTTTCATACTCAACTTCCTTTACTTTTTACAGTTAACTTTCTCTAATATATACAATTTTATTCTATATTTCTTGAGCAGAAAACTGCAAAATTCATGCAAGTGAACATTCTATAGAATAACTTATTCTAATTTGCAGGAGTCTCTGGGAAGGGAGAATTAGTTACAGTTAAATACTTTAATTAAAACTGAGGACTAAACCAACTCTTTCCCATCCTTGCTATAACAAATGGTAATTTATTTGTTTGATGAGGTGCTGCAGAAGCAGCCCCAGATGTACATTATTTTTGAATTTGTGAGCTGGTGGCTGTAGTACAAGTCTCACAAGATCATTTTAAAGACGGCAATTAGGAGCAGAAGCTGACAAAATATAGCAATGTGAGCTTACAGGAAAGACAATATATTCATGGAAAGAAAAAATTAAGGAGCAGCACAATTTCTCCGAGGCAAACAGGATAGACGGCTGTCTTTCAGCCTAGATGGATGCCTTATGAATAACCACAATCACTTTTCTGTCTGTCCATTTGAAGAAGCCCAGAGCAACTGATGAAAAAATAAATACAGATAGACTGTTAAATCTTTAAGTGCCATAAACATATCTAGGGAAGAAATTGACACACACTTAATTTCCATCATTTTGAAAGACAATTTGTCAGATGAAACTGGAAGAAGAAGCTGTCTAGTACTGAATATGGGATTGGCTAGTAGCTTCCTAGATAAATTGCTTCTTATCCCCAAGGAAGAAAGTTTCACACATTAAGGTAAATGAATACATAAACTCTTGTACTATTAGGAGTTTAGGTGATCTTGGTTCTAAATTAAGGTGACCAGATTTTCAGATTGGAAAAGAGGGACACCCTTGACCGGGGGAGGGGGCTTGATTAAAAAAAATTTTTTTTGTCAAAAGGTCACCCCAGGACACTGAAACCAGCATAAATACGAATCTGTTGCCAAACAAAATTTTGATCACGTGACCATGAGGATGCTGCAACGGTCGCTAAGTGTGAAAAATGGTCGCAACGGTCGCTAAGTGTGAAAAATGGTCGCAACGGTCGCTAAGTGTGAAAAATGGTCATCAGTCACTTTTTTCAATGCCATTGTAACTTTGGTCACTAAATGTTTTCCCCCTCCTCGAGACTCCTCACTTCTTCCTTCATTCCTCTTGCTTATCTACCTTCACCTTATCTGTCTTCTGCTCTTTCCCTCTCTTCCTTCCTTCCTCCCTCCTTCCATCCTCTTCTTTCCTCACTCACTCCCTTCCTCCTTTTTTCTCTTCCTTCCTCCTTCCATTATTTATACGATATAAAATTCAATGAGGGTGAAACACACCAAATCTGGCAAAGCTGCCTTGCACCAACCTGGCCTGCCCATAGAATAGCAGCCACTTTGAGACACATAAACCTGGTCTGAACATATTGCATCACAAAGATTTGCAAAGATCACATTTGCAAAAAGGAACATTTCTTGTAGTAAATACATTTTATAAACAATTTAAAAGTAAAAATCCCCCCAAAATAATAAAAAAGGTATTCTATAAATAAAAGAAATCCTTAAAAACCATTGTTAAGTATTACACCAGCAATAATTTATACTGTCACCATTTCAAACTATCATCAGAAATACGAATCCGTTGCCAAACATCAACATTTTGATCGCGTAACCATGAGGATGCCACAACGGTCGCTAAGTGTGAAAATGGTCGCTAAGTGTGAAAAATGGTCATCAGTCACTTTTTTCAATGCCATTGTATCTTCCTGATTATTAAAAGTGCAAATTCACTCAGTGTCAATCATGACTCCTGAGTCCATTTCAAAGTATTGTGCATAGAAATTTTAAAAATGGCTTGTTTCAATTTATTTTGGATAGAATCTTTTTTTAAATAGTCTAAGACAATTTAAAAAAAGAATCAACACAGAATACCACTATTTTAAAAAATCATATGCACAATAAATAAAATATTATTTTAAAATACATTGAGCCTATACTCCTTACAGTAAATGACTCATCTGGAAACAAGCCAATAGCATTTTTTGTGCTTTCAAATTTAAAGATGTTCCAAAATCAGCTTAAAGTCCAAATATTTAAAGACCACCCCCCTCAAAGCTATCTTACCAGAGCTTTAAATATCTTCTGGGGAGGCCCTGTAATCCCATTCATGACAAAGGTAGGGCTTTCTCAGGAGGAAGGTTTCAGCTGGTGCCCATCCTTTGGAAACCTCCCCCAAGAGCAGGGAGCCCTAACCTGCTGTCCATTCAGGAAGGCTGTACAAATTATTCTGTCTTCTAGAGCCATTGGGATTTGATATGGTTTTATCACTGGATTTTCTTTTTATTGTTTTTGTGGAATTGTTACAATGATTTTATAATAATATAATTTTATTTGGCATTTTTGTTGCTGTAAACTGCTGAAAGCCCCTGATAGAATACAAATTATTTAATAATAAATTTAAAAAGCTGGGTGCAAGATATGAAAACACTGCAAACTATTATTCAAGATAATTTGAGAAAAGGGAATCATTCACCAAGAGTACTAATAACTACTGCTAAGTTATATAGCAAATCAGATACTAAGGCCTAATGCCACAGAGGGGAGAGAAATTCATAAGTTTTCAAGATTTCCTGCACTGCTTCAAACATATACACTTAATACCAATGAATCCACAGCTATTATTTGATACAAGAAGATGGGTATGGAGAACGGAAAGAAATTTAAATTAATAAAAAAGATGCCACTGAAATCATCTGTTTTAAATTATAATCCCTCTTCCTGACAGTGGATCAATAAAAAAAGATTATGCCCAATTCAAACTGGAAAAATACATTTAGCTCAAAAAAATAAGATCGTCATGGTGATGAAAGAACATGGCAAGTATCCCTAGGAATTATTTGTCTCTCCAGGGAAATAAGGAAATACCTGTTGCTCTGGTCTTTAATGCAATTCTTGCTTAAGGCAGAGCCCTCCCCCGAAAAAATGCTTCTGCCGGGCTGCGAGAGCCATGTGGAAGTTGTCTGCACAGCTGAAAAAAGGACTGTTTGCTGGGCTGGGAGGAGGAGACAGCCCCCTGCCTTCTCCCCCTTTGGCTTTGCGGAGTTCCCAGCCAGCACGGGCGGCAAGTCTGGATGGAACCACGTGGAAGTTCTCTGCGCGACCGGCAGCCGCTTTTTACTCGGGAGTAAGTAAAATTTACTCCCGAGTAAAATTTTTTACAAAACATGATTAATTTTACTCACCACCAGTAAGCGCAGCTGCAACCCCAACAAGAAAGACAAAATAAAATGGAGACTCCTCTGCGTCCTCAGCTAAGGAGTCCAGCCAATCAGTGAGCTGGTTGGCCAGCTCACTGATTGGCTGGAGTCCAGCCAATCAAATCAGTGAGCGGCAGGCTGGGCTGGCTTAAATTTGTAGGTAGCATAGAACAGAACGATGAGCCAGCCCAGCAGCTGATGGGCGGGAGCTGCCAGCGCCAAAAAAAGCGTGCCTTTTAAAAAAGCGGGCGGGACGCGGGAAAATGCATCAAAAAGCGGGGGTGTCCCGCCAAAAGCGTTATGTCTGGTCACCTTATTCTAAATCACACTCAATGGCACAGAGCTAAGCCCATTCCGGTAAATATATCTACATTATCTCTTCAAACATTTCACAAGATCCATGGGCATTGGCACTATCAAACATTCTCTATTGTGAGACACCAATTATTTCCTTCCTTCCTTCCTTCCTTCCTTCCTTCCTTCCTTCCTTCCTTCCTTCCTTCTTTTTCTCATTCCCTCCCTCTTTCCCTTCCTTCTCTCCTTTTCCTCCTCTTTCTTTCTTTCTTTCTTTCTTTCTTTCTTTCTTTCTTTCTTTCTTTATTTATTTTCTTTTTCTTTATTTTCTTTCATTTTCTTGCGTTTATTTTTTTTCACAGCCTATTGAAAATCCCTTTCCTTTTCTTTCTTCTGTCATTGTACTTCTTCATAGCATTCATTGAGGGCATTCACACCAACCCCTTTAAAGCTGTTTTTCTTATTATCTGCTGGCAGTTGAGTGAAGCATTGATCCCCACTATATATTAGAAATAGAAAATAGAAATAGAAATAGAAAAAGAATGTCGTGATCCTTATATAATGTTAATAAATTTATAATGGCATACTTTATCTAAGCTGTTGATTATAATTTAAGCAACCAGTGAAGAAGACAGCTATTTGTTAACCATAAAAATACTTTGTGATGCCTAAAGTTCTTCAGATGCTATGTCCTCCCTCCCTTCATTCTTTCCTTCCTTCCTTTTCTTTCTTATAATTTATTGGTGTAGAGGCAACATTTATTATTTTTTATGGAGGCTTCCTGATCATATATTGAAACCCAGAGTACTTTATTCCAGGAGTGGGTCCCGGCAGGCACTACTGCTGGTTTGCTTCTGTGTGCCCTTTGCGCATGTGCATGCGCAGTGCAATTAAAATTGTTCTGTGCATGCACTGAACCTAAAAACAAGATGGTGGCACCTATGGTGCCTCTCAGAGAACTGGTTCAGGGGTGTGGCAGGCCTCAGTCTCTGCCGGTTTCAATGACCCAGGCCGCCAAACCACTACCAGTTTGCCCAAATCGCTCCGAACAGGTAGGAACCCACCACTGCTTTATTCCTCCTTTTATGGAGTGATGTCAGACTGCGTGCTCTAAGTTCTCTTTTGTGAAGAGATGGAGAGCAAATAAACACCTGCAAGTGTCAGTAGGCAACTTTTGAAACTTTAGTCTGTTAAGCTATTATATGAAACTATACTTTCCTGATGCATAACAAAAAAGGTCTTGTTTTATCTTTTAGTGTTTATTCAGTGAAACATCTTACAAATCATACATTTACATATAGCAATCGTTGTCATCTGAAGAATTTAATTAAGAAATTATGGATCAATTAATTGCCACTAAGCTATCTTTAGAATTGTTTTCATTTGATATGTTTCCCCCCAAAAAAAGTACGTACATTTTCTTATTGTGTCTATATAAGGAAGGAGAGAGAAGAACCAAAATCAATATTCGTAATTCAAAAGCTTATAAGTGTTAAGAACCTGACTTTCTTTAATAAACATTATTTTTGTGGGTCTGGATTTTCTTTCTTATAGCCAGTGCAATTATTATTGCTTTTTAAGAATTCTTAATTCTTAAATTATAAATAAATAAATAAATAAATAAATAAATAAATAAATAAATAAATAAAGGCTGTTTATTAATATTTCTTCAAACAAATCTTTATTGAATGCTATGTTTTTCATATTGGTATTTGTGTCCAGAGGGCATAATTTACTTCAATAAAGGGCTGAAAAGATATTGTATAAGAGAAAGCCTACTACTTCATCAAAAGGAGTGGGAGAAGAACTAGAGGAAAATTCCCTTTTCAGTAGTGATGCCTTATGCTGTCCCAAAGAAGGCTTTACAAAGTCATCCAGTACTTAAATTATCTCTGTGATTTTCATTTACATAATACTACTGTTGTCTTTACTTTGGCTTTATCCTTTTTTAATTATCGGTCCTTCAATCAATCCATCTATCTATTGCTTTCATGGCAATTTAAATTTACAGTCCACATACAGTTTTAAAAGGTGGACTACACTAATTCAGATGACAGATGAAGGTTACAATTGTTAATGTCCCTCCCCTAATGTCCCTATTGCTCCTAAAGGAACTTTATTATATTGCCTTAAGCATGTAGGGCAATAAATTCATTATAATATCTAAATTGGAAAGGCAAAAATCATTCCTCATTTATATAACTGGTTGCTTTGACTTGTGGGTCATACTTTAAAGTTCAATTTCAGAAGATGGCGGTCTTCAGAACTCTCTCTCTCTTTCTCTCTCTGTATACACATACACAGTTCTGAATGTGCGTAAACACACATACTCTAACAGCCTGAGGATTAAGTAATACTTCAGAACAAAAGTAAATCTCAGTGTGGTTTTGCAAAAATAAGCAGTGCAATTAGACTAATAGCCTGTCACAATTGTTTTTCACAGAACAAAACTGGTGTGATGATAGGAAATGTTGCTATATATTTGAATATATTTAAGCTATTCATCAATTACTTACTTGGAACAATTTTGCATCCCACGTTTTGGCAAGTGTTTTGAATATTAGGAGTTATCCGTGAGCTTGACAAACTTCAAATCTTCTGAATGCAAAGAGCAATGCAGATTCACTTTTGGAACAATTGTCCATGCCAATTCTAGGACAAATCAATGAAACTTTCAAAGAATAAAAACTTTGCTTGCTTGAAGTTTTCAGATGATAAGCTAGTTAACCTACTGTACTCATTCTGGATTTTAAATAAGTAAATATGTATAGATATATCAGTAGAGATGATATTTTTTTAAATAATTATTATCCAAAATAAAAGGACAGCTTTAAGGACTGCTTTTGAAGATTTTGTTTGGTGCTAGGGTCATTTTTATTAAAAGGCTGCTATATTATTATGAAAATTAATCATGTGAAATGACTTGAAAGGGAATTTATTGATCCACCAGATTCAGACTAGCATTTTAGAATGGTTGATTTAAGCAATTAGTATAAAATATACATAGAGGACTTTTTTCTAGTTCAAAATATTTGTCACATCCTTTCTTAATCTGTGACTGTCTACATTGATTGTGAATTTGAATACATATGAAGAAAACTAGGTTGGACAAAACAATGTATTAAGAAACTCAGTGAGTTCTATTCAACACATTTGATATAACCAGCAGAACATCGATTTATGGCTACTGAACACATTGTAGATATTTCATAAATAATTGCATGCAACCAGGTGAAGTAATTTTGATTCAGCGGATAAGTTTTGGAAAGTCATTTCAAAATAATCACTAGTGTATAGAAGATTATTAATATTTCTCTAAACAAGAGGTACATAGAGCAGGGTAGGCAATAATAAATCATATTTGTATTTTGTTGGTTTGCAGACATCAGAGGATATTATCCCTGAAACTGATATTCCTTCTGTATTACAAGAGCTTGAATCTTTTTGATTGCCTCATTTAGTTTAAAAGCTGAAATAGAGGCTATTTGTAATAAAACTGGTAAACACAGTGCAGTTTAAGGCATAGCTCACCTGAATGGCTATAACATTATCTGAAGTCAAATTACTTTTATGCTTTAAGATGCTGAAATAAATGGTTGGTTGGTTGGTTTGCTTGCTTGCTTGTTTATTTAACATTTTCAAAATAAGATACGTTTGAACATTTTTATTAGCAGTTTTAACTGGGGAAGAAAAATGGAGAAACTACAAATGCTACACAAGCATTCAAAGAAGGCCAGAGAATAAGAGAGTTTGTATCCTGATTGTAATTAAGCCACCAAGCTTTTATACATATTCATTCTTTGACTTTCAAAGTGGCCATCAAAGTGGTCATCAAACCCATCATTACAAGTGACTAAAGAATCAGCCCTAACCCCTTCATGTTGAAAAGCCAATTTTGCTGACCAAACATGGCAGCAAAGGGTTTTCTAGGTTAGAAGATTTTCAATTCTTCTGCTAGAAGACTGTTTGAAGAGATAGTAGAGGTTGTAAAGTAATCCTTTTCTTTGGTCTTCACTGCCATAGAGTAGGGATGATTTATACAGTAATTTGTATCCAGTCAGTCTCTATTGAAAAATAGTTATGAAAGGAACCAGCTGGTTCATTAAAAGGAAAAAAAGCAGAAGTCAACAATACTATCTTCATACAACTTTGGGGTACCTGGATGTGCAAAGCATGGCCAAAAAATAGAACAGCTTTAGTGATCAATAGCACTTTAAGACAAATTAAAGAAAAAAATAATTCAGTTCCCTTATGTTTTCTTTCTAATATGAGTAATTGCTTTTTTATTTTGCATTTCATTCTAGAAATCCTTTATTTATTTTCATTATGTAAACCAGATTTCTAAGTGGGAAAACATTCTTCCTGTTCTGTATTCCAGTAATTTTTATTAATGTAGTCATTAATATAGCTTTACCTGAAAATGGAGCTCATTAGTTAAATGAATTCCTTATCATATTTATGCTATTGGTGATGTCATATTTGTGATGCTACCAAATAAATATTGTAAGAAAATAATAATTATTGATTTAATTTTTAGTGATTTTCATCTCCTTTTGATCTGCAATGTATAATTAAAAGCAATACAGTATATAATTAAAGATAAATATAGAACTTATACAAATCAGAGTAGCGATAGGTTTCTAGGATATTTATGGGGATAAAAGACTTTTTTTTCTCAAGTGAAGCACCTGGTCTTTGTTTATCCAAATGTAAATGAGGTGTTAAATTGTACATCGCCCTGTGCATCTCTTTGAGAAAAATGGGTGGTTAAGAAGTTTGATATATAAATGAATAAACTTATTAACACAAATGTATGTTAACCAACTCATTAAATAATTGCTCAATATTCCAGCTTTTAATGAATGGTCCCCCAACAATATGTCTTTGAACTATTTCTCCATATCAAATGATCCAGGGAGTTCTTGTTATGGGCAAAAGGGGAGCCATGATAACCCAAGTATGAACTAAAAGTATGAAGAAAGTGGGCTGTGATTTTATAGTGGGAAGTTGATAAGGTTGAAATTAAGCAGTAAATCTCTAAGCAAGGAGATAATGACCATACCACAGTAAGCCATGTTGATGGAAAACAGATGTTGCAAGTAACTGTCTGGGGAAAAAAGTTGGCCAATTAACGTGAAGAGTAGAAAGATAATAAAAGATATTGGACTCTTGAATAAAATAAAATAAAAGTCAACTATGTTGACAGTTTAGAATACGTTCATCTTGATAAGAATTATGTCTTCTCCATTACTTTTACTAGTGCCTGATCAGCACAGAGAAGAGTTGATGAATATGAATGTGCATATACAGTGTATTGTTGATGCAAAAACCTGTCAATATTTATTTTGATACTTTATTATAGCGTTTTAAAAATCATTATAAAGGTATAGGAAAAGGTTTTTCCTGTCCAATGATGTTCAATTCTAAGGGGCAGTGCTCATATACATTTCTTAGCTGAGGGAGCCAACATGACATTATGCCAAGCACACAGAACAGTATTATCTTCCCACCGAATATTTGCATGTGAACATTTTCTATACACATTTTCAAAATGGTAAGTGGTGATCAAGGGAGGGCTGAAAAGCCCTTTTTTATCTCAACAAATGGTCCAGCAAATTGCCTTTCACACCATGCAAACTTGAAGGCATCCACCCTCAGTCCCCCAAACAACAACCCCAGAGTAGAAGCATGTTCATAGGGCAAGTCACTCCACTTCAAGTGTTCCTTGTGAGGTGGGATGGGGTGACCTTATCCCAAGTAGCCTTTAGCTTTTCTCTGGACTTGCCTATGCTTCACTCTTGTTGCCCTTGGATCTAATGGAGAAGGCAGCTGTTCCTCATTAGAGGAGATCTGCCTATTAGCACCACTGCCTGTCAGCAGCCAATCCTCCCTTGTGTCTATGCAAACAGGTAGCTCTCCATCTGGTCAACCACCTTTCCCAATGTCTGCGGGCCCAGGACAGCATTGTCCTCAGCCCCTGGTAGTCTCCCCAAATATGCCAAGGAAGATGTGCCATCACTGATGGATGGTCCCAGTTCCAACTCCTCCTCCTCCTCCTCCTCCTCTAAACTCGACTCCAATGGAACCATGACAGGTAGACAAAGGCTGGGTAAGAATGAAAACTCATCCTATCACATGGTGATAAGGTCTCAAGCCTGGGCTATCAGTTTCCCAGCTGACAAGCTCAGCATATTTAACCACTGAGCTACTGCACCAGTGGTGGGTTGCGAGCGGTACACCCTAGTACCCATGTACCGGAGCCAGCGAGCACCGGATACTGTTCCGGTACAGTGCTCCGGAGGGCCCACCCATCCGCCCAAACTGCTTACCGGTGCTTAAAGGCTTCTGTGCTTCAGCACAGCTGGAGCATCGCGGAGGTGCTAAGATACATGCGCACATTGTGCAAGCCCGTGGAGACGCCGCCGGCCCCATTCCAACCATATTGATTGGAACAAGATTTGAAACCCACCACTGTACTGTACCCCCTTTAATCATTATATCTCTGTTGAAAAAGTGTGAGTCTACTCCTCTTCAGATTTTCTATTTGTTCACCAGATCTTTGCACCAAGAAATCTCAGTCACACCTACCTACACTTTGGGTTGGTTTAAAACAATGAAAATTGACAGCATGTATGCCTCAGTACAAGACTGTGAGCATAAGCAAAGTTCCAATTTGTAATACTCTTTATGTTCTGAAACAAATGTCAGGATATAATAAGGTAAGCTTGGAGCACATATAAACAGTCTCAATACTGATAAGATGGAGATTCATGGTGATGGTCTCCAAGCTGCAGGAATTGGGGAGTTCGCCTGTTAAAAATGGAGTTTCATTCACTCCGAAAAATTATGTATGTAGTGTGGGGTTGTTGATAAAATGATCATTGTTACTGGAGACCAGATGTACATAACTCAAGTTTCAATTTCTGTTTGTAACCTACTTTCAATTTGCTACCTGTTTTTTTTGAACAATATTGTTTGTGAACTATTAATCTCACACATTACTATAATGTGCTGAGGCTACCCTCTTGAACCCAGTTCAGCAACTACATCTAAAGCAGAATTTTGCAACTGACTGAATGAAGAACCTTTCTGACTGTACATTATACCCTTGTTGAAGCAACTACACAAACTGGCAATTACTAATAAGCTAGGTTTAAAGCTTTGTGTCTGACACAAAAGATCCTAAACTTTGGACCTTAATGGACCTGAAAGACTGTCTTTATATTGCAAATCTGGTTGATCATTAAGATAAACAAAATAGGTTCTGTGGTATGTGTGACATGTCAATTTGTGATCACATGTTGTGTTTTATTTCCCATGGAGTTGCCTACTTTTAATGCAGTTTTCCTAATGACATCTGAGAAAGACTTACTGTTAAATATTTTATGTACCTATGGAAAATCTCTTTGCTCTGGCTTTCTAAAATACATAAGTAATGATATGGAAGAACAGTTATTTCCTTTCATTGCTTCCTCTTAAATGAATATAATATGAATACCATTTTAGTTTATTGCATGATACTTTATATTTTAATCATTTATTTTGATCTTATTGCAAACCAGGAATTGATACCGGGAAAAAAAAAATCTAATAAATAAATAGCAGCAATCCATTCAAGTAAAATGTCTAAATGAACCATTATAATTGAGAATAAAGACATGTCTTAAATTAAAGATTCTGAAGGTTTTTTCTTCTTCTTCATTAAGAGATTTCCTTAGTGGGATTTTGGCATTACTATATGTAGCAAATGAAGTTTTATGATGAGTTACCATTAAGGTCTCTGAACAGTAAATCAAAATGACTTGTTTCAAAATACCCATTTCTTGATTTTACATGCTCTACGTGCATAAAATGTAATTGGTAGTTTAGCCTCATACCAGGTCACCCTCCTTTGGTAAATGCATGTGTTTCACTGTCCTAAAATGCTTCAAGCCCACCATTGCTAAGCTGTTCCCTAGAAGCATATGTAATGGATTAAGATTCCCATCTGATTTATCAAAGCCATATGGAACAAAGAAGCATTGTAAGGCATCTATGACAAGCAGATGGACAGGAAAACTGAGCTCTTCCATTTTTAAATGGAATATTTTCCATGTGTCATTTCTGCTACCCTCCCAATAAAAATGGAATTGCCAGATTTCTATGCAATCAGGAGTGGAAGCCTTAGCCTCTTTTCCTCTGATTACTCTTAGTAAAGCAGGTTTAAAGTTGCTGCAGCATTAATGAACAAGATACAATGTATAAATGCTGCCGCTCAGTTGAGGATAAAATAATGTTTGGCAGGCCTTTGCTGATACATGATAGGCTGATATCTTTCCTTGATATATTTGAGATTGCATGAAAGCTTCCTTTCCCAAGAGTTCTTCAGACAAATGATGGTCCTTCATATTTTGCAAGGGGAAAATTACCTTCACACTCACAAAAAACCCCAAAATCAAATGAATTCACATAATTAAAACAAGCATTTTAAATTAATAGACACAGTTCCCATGTTAAAGGTTCCTGCAAGCATAAAATTTGCAAGAGCCTTTAACATAAACCTTTTTTAAAAACATACCACACTCTGAATTTGGAGTTTTGTATTAAAAGACCTCATTTTTAGACATGACATTCTCCCATTCAAAACATTCCTCTTGCCAATTTATTGTTCAAGAGTTACCTTATTATACGTATTGTTTTGCTCCTGTAGGGGACTTGAAATTCAAATTGCATTATTCTCAACTCAGCAACATCTGAGCTGATCCGATGCCTATAGCAATGACAAAAGAAGAACATGTCAAATGACTGCATTACATGGCAGGCTGCTGTGTGTGTTTGTCTATCTGATCACGGTGTTGGAGAAGAAAACTCCTTCAGGTAAACAGTCGCCTCATCCCAATAAATTCTATACTTTGCATAAATACTGCTGAACAAATGGTAAGTGCCAACTATATGATTAAAATAATACATTTTTCTAGCTTCAGGGCATTCCCACATGAGACTGAGGGTTATTTTCAGCTGCTGTAACACAGAATAAATGACAACTCCACAATATAATAGAGGATCATTTCCCACATATTGCACTCCCCTTCCCTCCACCCCAATTCTCTCTAGACATTGCATTTCTAATGGTGGTTAAACTTACATCCCCCCCAACCATATTCTCAATAATTGTAAGGAAATTTGTGGGAACTGAGTAGTCTGAGGATATCAGCTTCAGGAAACTACATGTTTTAGGAAATTTAAACTTACTAGTTTTTTTATTTCTGACATTTAATATGTTACATCATTATTTAATCTATATATTTTATTGTGGCCTTTTCACTTCGAATATATTGACCAAACCCTGCAACAAAAGAAAAGAATGCCTCCATTCCATTCAATTCCAGTTCTAACTAATCTGTTTGGATATGTATGTATGTATTTATTCATTTTTTAATAGTTGCCTATCTCACAAAATTATTCTTGTTTGCATCATTACCTGCATGGGGGCCAAAGGACAATACATTTGTGTTAAGTTCCATCTCCAAAGTCAAATGATGTTATTCACTGAATGAGGAATCGCAAAGATATTTTGTTAGGATAAATCACAATGCATCTATTGTCACCTTGCCCCCTATTATAACCATATGTGGGATCAGCTCCCTTTTTCAATGCCAAGTACTGCAAATATTACCAATACTAGATGGAGATCTTCATGCTTCTTCCTGTGTTAAGTTTTCTTAGATGCCTTCATTTGTATTATTATTGACTGGTTTTGTAAAAAGCCCTCTTTAATTTGGCAAACAGATAATGTGAAATGTTAGTAACACTTTATAATGCTTTAGTACGATCACACTTGGAACCAGTTTTGGTTGCCACAATATAAAAAAGTTGTTGTGACTCTAGAAAAAGTGCAGTGAAGAGCAACAAAAATGACTAGGAGGCTAAAACATATGAAGAACAATTGCAGGAATTGAGTATGTCAGAACTTGTAGGTGCTCTTTTTAGGAAAGGATTGGACAATTATTTATCTGAAATAGTATAGGGTTTCCTGCTTCAAAATGGAAGTGGACAAGAAGACCTCAAGGTCCCTTCCAACTCTGTTATTCGCTATTATCAATAGAATAGGCAATAATAATGCCTTGTACTTCAGCAATATGCTCTACATTTGAAAATTATGTATTTTAGGAGACCTTATTTATTTTCCAGATTTATTTACCGTCTTTCCTTTAGGAGCTCGAGGCCACATACAATTGCACTCCTTCCTCCTATTTTTTTCCCCACAACAACCCTGTGGCTTTTTAAGGGAGAGTGACTCACCCAAACATACCCATTGAGTTTCCCTGGCTGAGTGTGGACTTAAATCAGGAACTCCCCAATTCTAGTTCAAAATCATAACCATTTCAAACTTGTTCTCTTTGACTATGGGATATTAATTCAGAATCTATTGTTTTATCCAAGATGAAAATGCTCTATCCACTTAAATGCAACAAAAGAGTCAGGATGTGTCAGGTACTTGGGGGAATCTAAAGCAAATTCTCTCTAGTCCTAACACAGCAATAGTTATTATTTATGAACTCTGACATTTCTCTTAAAAATGGTGAAGCTTGACATGCATATCATTTCATTTCCACCAATGTCTTTCTTTCAAAGTAATGTGTAAAATAGACAGGAACAAGTTTTACACTGTTATTTTCATTAATGTGAAATTGCTATTTTACAGTTGATCACGTAAAGCAAAGGTGCCAAAGCATAATAATCTTTGCTTCTGGGTCTTTCCGCTTGGCGTTAGTCATTTGACAAGGGAGAGAATAATATAAAACATTTCTCCTGCTGAGTTGTAAATCTATTTTGTTCAACCCTGGGGTGAATATTCCCCCCCTTCTCATTTCTAATCTCCAGACACTTGAGCTAGGAGCATATCAAAGCTGAGATTTCCAAATTAGTGCCAATTTAGAGCAATTTTAGGATAGGTAATCTTGTATACAGAATACCATCTGAGACTGCTTTCATTTATCTTGTGACACTTATTTTGTTTTCTTGGATTGGAGAGGCTATTATTGCTTCAGTACTTCCAACAGAATAAACATTTTTGGGACTTCTTGTTTCAGTTCTGCAATTTCATGCCATTTTGGGGCTCAATGGAAATAAAAGTCCTTGCAAATTACCTATCGTGTATTTTTTTAGAATGGAAGAGCTAAAAATGTTGTACTTGTGTAAGTTTATTTGTAAATATAAATTGATAAATTGTAAACATAACATTTTCATAATGAAAATAAATTGCAAACATAATAAAATTTATTATAATGAAAATAGTTCATTTCTGGTTGCAACAATTTCTTACATTACCTAAAAACATCTTATATCCTTCAGCAATGATACCTGGAACATAATTATTCTTCAGTCACAACTTCATGAAAACATGATTCCCGGATGGCAGAATGGAATACATGTGAGAGTGGGATTAATATGTGAAACAGAATTAGAGATGACAATGAAATAAACCATGTGATAACCCAACTACAGCTTTAATTTATAAAAAGTAGCAGCATTTTCTAAAGGTGTAGTTATTGCAACAGAAATAGAAAAAGAATGTTGTGATCCTTATATAATGTTAATGAATTTATAATGGCATACCTTGTTTAAGCTTTTGATTATAGTTTAAGTAATCAGTGAAGAAGACAGCTGTTTGTTTACCATAAAAATAACTGGTGATGCTAGTAAAGTTATAAAGTTATTAAAAGATAAAGGTTTACTCTGTCCAGCCATTTCTCATTCTAGGGGGCATCTGTGCGAGATTTCTGTGGTCATATGGCCATCATGACTATATGTGAAGCTCATAAAATGCTGGTACCTTCCCACTGAAATGGTAACTATTTATCTACTCACATTTGATGCTTTCAAACGGCTAGGTGGGCACAAGCTGGGGCAAGTAACAGGAGCTCATCTTTCCATTATGGGATTCCTATGGTATGGCAAGAGCAAAAGAACCATAGGGATGACTGTTACTTTTGTTCATGCAATGTGAAACGGTTTAATTCCAAATGGAAGCATTCCATTTCATACTCCAATCTTCACTCAGCAATTCGTCCCATTCCCCATGGCACAGATATACCAGTACCCAAGCTTCCTGCTACCTTGGAAGAGATAGCTAGCTCCGATGAAAGTGAAGTCATACCTGAACCAGATGACGAATCAAGTTCTGACTTTGAAGATGATACAAGACCAAAATTGTTTTCTCAGGAGGAGATGAATGATTTGGTAGGAGACTTGAATCTTCCCAAAGATGCCGCTGAGTTACTTGGATCAAGGCGGAAAATCAGGAATTTATTGTTGCCAGAAGTGTCATCTTCATGGTTCAGACATTGTGAAAAGGAGTTTGTTCCTTACTTCGCCCAGGAAGACAAGTTGGTTTATTGCATTGATGTTGAAGGTCTGATGGGTCAATTTAAAATCCAATATGATTCAGAGCAAAGGCGTCTTTTTATAGTCTTCAAAAAGAAGTCTCAAAGCAGTTTTACTCCACAACGGTTTTTATGCTTCCATACCTGTAGGTCATTCCGAACACTTGAAGGAAACCTACAAGAACTTGGAATTGGTTCTTCGTAAACTTAAATATGAAGACTATGGTTGGCAAGTGTGTGGGAACTTGAAGGTCTTGTGCATGCTGCTCGGGCAACAAGCTGGGTATACCAAATACCCTTGTTTTCTGTGTCTATGGGACAGTCGAGACCGACAAAATCACTGGACCAAGAAGAGTTGGCAGCCGAGGGTGATAACAGTCGGTGAAAAAAATGTCCTCCGAAAAACTTTGGTACCTTCCCATAAAGTTCTTCTACCACCTCTCCACATAAAATTGGGATTGATGAAGACATTCGTAAAACCACTTGCAAGAGATGGAGAATGCTTCAAATACTTGGTCACCAAGTTTCCATGCCTGTCGGAAGCAAAATTGAAGGAAGGTGTGTTCGTCGGACCAGACATTAGAAGGCTTATAGTTGATCAAGAGTTTGTCAATACCATGACGGATCCTCAAAAAGAAGAGTGAATTGTATTTAAAGAAATCGTACTTAATTTTTTAGGCAATAACAAAGATCCTCACTACAAAAAGATCGTCGGAAGAATGCTGAAAGCATTTCAAGCTTTAGATTGCCTTATGAGTTTGAAAGTGCATTTCCTCCAGTCCCACCTTGACTACTTTCCTGAAAATTTGGGAGCTGTGAGTGAGGAACAAGGTGAACAATTCCACCAGGGCATTAAAGAGATGGAATGGAGATACCAGGGAAAATGGAGCATTACAATGATGACAGACTACTGTTGGATGCTTCAGAGTGACATTCACGATGCTACTCACAAGTGTAAATGCACCAAAAGGAGCCTCACAAGGAAGAAGAATCGAGTTTAGTGTGTGTAGGTGAGCTCATTTCAGTTCAAAAAAGGATTTTCATGAAAATACGTAATAAAACTTTAATTTTATAAGTCTATTTCCATTTATTTTGAGGTATTGCCTTATTTAACATAGTTACCTAAATTGTCAGGAAACGTGATGTCCTATGACAAAATGGAGGTCATTTTCGGATTCAGCGCACCAAAAAACATAAAGATTACATGGAATAACCAAAACAGTTCTCGATTTTTTTTTTTTTGCAGACCTGTGTTATTAATTGATTTTGTTTCTTAATACTTGAATTATATTCCTCCAAAATTGGACTAAGGAGAACGCTTTGGAGCAATGATTTTCAGAGTTCTTCTGTTTATAACATAATTTTAGGACTTTCTTCTTTGATGACCTAAATTCCATCTTAATGTAGATCATGTCATTCTACTTATACTATAATTTATTCAGTTGTAAAGTTAAACAAAATCAACAGCCATTTGTACAATTAGTTCTATGCATAGAAAACAGATAAGGAAACACTGTTTGCCAAATGTTAGCAAGTATGCAATCTTATTTTACATAGGGAATAAAACTGTCCATATAGAACAAAGCCAGGAGCATAATATTTTATCTATTTTACAAGAGTTGTTAAAAAGTTCAACATAGTAATATTGTGTGCTTGTGTGCTTGTTCTAATGATGCTATCAACATTTTTCAAAAGATCTGCCTTCTGTAAATGTTGGATTAAGCAATTATGCCTTTTTCCAACATCATATATTGTACAAGCCAAAGGAATAAATTGTGGCTTGTTTTAACTGTGTGACCAATCCTAAAGTAACATTTGTCTCCTGCTTGAATTCTAAATAGGAGACTGTACAATTACTCTTGCCTTATTAAAAATAATAAAAAAGTTTAAAATATTTTTTAAAAAACTTTTCAAACTTTTTTAAAAAGAAAAGAAAATCTTTATGTAAGACAATTCATAAATTGTTCTTCCTATCATCTCTGCCTTTAATAATGTTTTTTTCTTTGCACATCCAGTTGTCATGCTCTTTTTGTTGTATTTGCAGTGTGTAACTAAGGCCTTTAAAAAATCGTAAATCATCTTTGGTGTTTCATTGAATTTTGTATCTTTGAAAAGGTTTTACCTTGGCCTTTAAGCAGGCATGAGATAGTGTACACAACAAAACAAAATAGACAGAAATGGATATATCTCTGGGTTAAATATACCAGTTTTGCATATTTTTCTGTCATATTTTGATTCAGTTACATTTTTTCCTGAAAGATGACAAGTTACGTAAATTCTCTTATATATTCGTATATTTCCCCACAGGGTTCTTTTTTTATCTAAATAAAATTATGTTGTTTATGTTTTGATGTTAAATTATTTTATTTTCATTTAGAAATTTTTAAATTCTATATTTGTTATTAATTGAGCTTTTATCTCACATAAATGCATCTTAGATCTAGTAGTGGAGTCTGAAACAAATGATTATTTATTTATTTATCTATCAGCTATAACAATAAAAAACAATAATTAAATACAGTAGGATCACACAAAATAAAAAATAATAATTTCACTATAATGATTACGTCGATTCTTAAATTTATAAGTACATCCAGTCTTTAAAGTTAGAAACATACTGTTGCATTAAAAATAGCAATAGCAATAGCAGTAGACTTATATACCGCTTCATAGGCCTTTCAGGCCTCTCTAAGCGGTTTACAGAGAGTCAGCATATTGCCCCCAACAATCTGGGTCCTCATTTTACCCACCTCGGAAGGATGGAAGGCTGAGTCAACCCTGAGCTGGTGAGATTTGAACCGCTGACCTGCTGATCTAGCAGTAGCCTGCAGTGCTGCATTTAACCACTGCGCCACCTTGGCTCTTAGGGGGGGAATATAAGGTTATTTCAAAAGATAACAAACACACACCTTGAAACCATTTGTTAATATTAGAAAAATTCTTCCCATTCATATAAAATTATCCACTTTCCCAACTCCAGATTAAATAAGGTCAAAGTTCTTCGTAAAATGCAACGTTTAGGGAATATAATTTATACATCACATTAACATCACATTTTTGCATTTTTTTTCAGAATTGTTATACAGCATTGTTATACTATGCCTCCAAAGGATCAAGAACCTTCATATTTCTTACAAATCTCCGACAAAATACCCCTTCTTTTAAAATATTCTTTGCTGGATTTAAGAAACACAAAATAATATTTTATGATGAAATAACATTAAAATATAATATCATAATATCATAAAAATATCATATACATTTATTAGGACTTGTGTCCATTGATTTTCCAAAACTGGAGTTTTTTTCCCTACAGTATATACAGTATCTGTGATGGTGAACTTATGACATGCCCAAAGTTGCATGTGGAGCCATGTTGCCTGGCATGCTTGGCGCCACCTGTTCCTCTTTCAGATTTCTGGCACACATGCATATGCATATGCACATGCAATGATCAGCTGGCCTTTGTGTGTGCGGCAGTGCCAAAAACTAGAAGAGCTAGTCTTCCGTTTTCCTGAGTGAGCATTCACACCGACCAGCCAATTGTTACATGTGCATACACACCAGAAACCCAGAAGACTGGCTGGCCAGTCCGCATATGCGTGCTGGAAATCACAAGTTCATTTTTGGATGTGTGCATGTGCCCTGAGCAGCTCCTCTTCCAGGTTGCGGCCCAGATGAGCCCACACATGCTCCCCTTTTGGCACTCAATGTCGAAAAGGTCCACCACCACTAGTATAAATATAATTGAACTGTTGGTTTTACATCAAGCACTGTATCTCTTAAGCAACCTAGAACTGCAGATATCTCTGAAATGGAAAAGGCATCTGGGACATACTATATAGTCAGCATGTTTCAATACAAAATTTCAACAGAAACTATGGGTACGTTATTTCTCCTGATTATCGATTTCTGGCTTTATTCCATATGTTTTCCATCCCTAATCAAATTTCTGTTTTGCACATTCACACTAGAGATGGCATTCAGCAGGTTCTGACCAGTTCTGGAGAACCATTAGCAGAAATTTTGAGTAGTTCAGAGAACAAGTAAATACCACCTCTGACTGGCCCGGCCCCATATATTCTCTGCCTCCCAAGTCCCAGCTGAAAAGGAAGGAATGGGGATTTTGCAGTGTCCTTCCCCTGGGGCGGGGAGGGAATGGAGATTTTACAGTATCCTTCCCCTGCCACACCCACGAAGTCATGTCATGCCCGCCAAGCCATGCCCAAAAGAACTGGTAGTAAAAAAATTTTTGAATCCCATCATTGATTCAGACATGACTACTGAATGTGTTATTTTTTTTAGTGTTCCAGGGGTGGGTTTCAACCGGTTCGCGGTGGTCCCTGCAAACCGGTTGGTTGGCGAACCCAGAAGTAAGTAACTTCCGGGAACGGCGAAGGGTGCGCCCGCCTGCCCGCAGTCCTTACCCGGTTTTGACAAGTTCTGCGCTTCCACGCATGCGCAGGACGCATACAGCGCCTGCGCGATCCTCCAGGAGCAGCTGGAGCGTCGCACAGACGCTAGTACGCATGCGTGCACCGCGCGTGCACGAGGACGCTGCCAGCCCCGTTCCAACCGAACCGGTTGGAACGGGGCGAGAAACCCACCCCTGTAGTGTTCCTTCTTAAATACACATCTACATATTTTTATATGTTTCCAATCTTTAGAGTCATCCCATCCTTCTTTGCATGTGTGAGTTCCATCAAGTTGACTGAAGAATGACCAACTTCTGAAGTACATCAGACTGCACTGGATGAACCATGAGTATGTTTTGTATTTGTTCTCCTGTGTAGCTATTGAAATCCACAGTACTTGTATTTATAACTGACATAAATATAATACTGTTTGATATGCCTTAAAATGGTTCAAATTACTATCCATTAACTGCTAGTCAGTAATGGGATGCTCTTGCCTATTCTTTTCTATGGGATAGAAATTTTCATGCAAAAATCAAGAAGAATCTCTAAAAAAATATATTTGGAATGATATATTCAAACCGATCTAACTTTTATGCAATGTAGAGAATCTAATACTTTTTTCCCCTTTGTATTCTACCATACAGTCTCTTTTATACTTTAATCTGAAGTTTTAACACACAGACACACACACACACATACACACACACCACGTTAACACTAGATTCATCCAAAGCATGATAATTGTTTCATGTAGCTTTCAAAAAGAAATATGATAGGATCCAATGCCAGAAAAACACTTTTCTTGTTAAGTGGCATTGTGCTATTTTTCTAATCTGCTCAAGAGATTTGGAAATATCTGATTTGGAAGAGGATATTGTAGAATCAAATTCATATATTCTCCAGGGAAATAGCATTCAGTTTTATAGGCTGAATGAAGTGCAGGAAAGATTTCTGGCAAGACAGAGACAATGAACTTGAGAGAGAGCACCATATGGTCTTTTGTCTGGTATTATGTCAGTGATCTCAGAAACAGGGAGAACCATCAACACTAAAGTGTCAGAGTTGTTAATACAATCTGGTTTTTGGGATAACAGTTTTAAAGAAAGTGTCGAAAAGTCAAGAAAAGGAAAGTGAAAACATTGCATGGAGATTTCAGGATGACTATATAAATATTTCACAAGAAGATAGTATTATATCAGGCTCTTTCTCTACAACTGTGTGTGTGTGTGTGTGTGTGTGTATTTACAGACACACACGGTGTTAATATGTTAATGAATTGATTAATTACATACCATGTCCTGATAACTTTGGAATTTTTTTGATGTTATTTTGGCCTGTTCTAACATGCAACAGATTTGTCATTTTCTAAAACCATTACCTGTTTCTCTAAATATACATGTCCAGGAAAGCTAGAGGGTGTAGTGGTATGTTCGGTAATTAATTAGCAACAAGCTTAGTAGTGGCTAAAGTCACCATGCTATAAAGAGGGAGACTGTGAGTTTTAGTCCCACCTTTGATATAAGACCAATTTTGGAGTAGTTATTCTCTCTTAGTCCTAGGAAAAAGGAAAAGGCAATTCACTTCTAACAACGCTGCCACGAAAACTGCATGGGCTTATCAAGAGTTATTCAAAGACACACATATACAAAGGGCAGTTGTAATAGAAAGCAGGAAGCATACTAATACATTACCTCGCTGGGCAGGGTATAGGAGTTAATGATTTTATTAATGATGTACAACCTTTACATGTTATCATTCTAAGAAGAAAATAAGAGTTTTGGAACATGACATATATTGTTTTGTTAAAAGGATCATGTGAGGCCTAGATATGTCAAGGTCAGAGGACAACAGCTTAAGACCAACCTGATATAGTATTATAAAAAAAATCACAGGCAGCTGCTGCTGTTCCAGTTCTTTTGTCCCCAAACATTAGGCCCTTAGCCCAATATGCCATGGGAATTAGAGGTGTAGCCCCTTCCTTTGTTTCTAATGTATTATTTACCAAGAATGAACAAAAGGATGCTGCTTTAAGATGATTACATCATAGGGTAAAATGAATCAGTTGAGCTTTCTTTTGTTGCATGTTTCAGCATGAAAGTCCAGAAAGTCCAGTTGCCTTTTGAAAAAGCACCTTTAGGACAGCCCCGACCTGGATGACTGAAATCTCCATAGACATTTAGCTATCCACTTTGGGATGAACACCTTTTGAATGGTGCAGGAGCATGAATGGATTTCCAGAAAAATTACAGACTAACCATTTGTGCACCAGAAAGTCCAATTGTCTCTTGAAAAAGCACCTTTAGAATGTTTCAGCATGCTTAACATTTAATAGACATAAAACAATATAAACAGATTGAGAGTTGACTTTCATTTGAAAAATTATGGCATCATGAAATTATATTGGAACATTTTAGACTGCCCTTTGGGCTTGCAGTTAACTCTGTGTTAGCCATTGCTAAAAGTTGGAAGAAATGCATAACCTAGAATTGACAGAAGCATTGAAAACAAGCTGGCAGAGCAGAAATAAGGAAGAAGTAGAAAGCAAGTTATTTAAATCATCCCAGTTTAATATTGCAATAGTTTTAAATTATGAAAAAAGAACTGGATTTTTTTTTACACTAGTTCAGATTGAAAAATGTTCCACAACACTTCATGTTCATTGTACCATCTGTTGGTGTTTTTGAAAGTCAAAAATAAATGTTTTAGAATCCAGAAGGGTAATGGGAGAAAAAGTTGATATAATACGGGCACAGAAACATCTAGAAATCTAGGAACACAATGAACCTCACTTCTGATTAAATATAAACAGGACTGTTTTGTCTGTTACTAACTCTAATTCTACACCATCAATGAATAATCCATTTTAATATTTTAGAAATCCATTATACCAGTATCTTATCTTTTTAGACTTACAATCAGTGGTGGGTTTCAAACTTTTTAGCATCTTTTCTGTAGGTGTGGCTGCTTTGTGGGAGTGGCTTGGCAGTCATGTGACTGGGTGGACTTGGCCAACTTATAAAATGTGGTGAAACTCACTTAACAACACTCTTGCTTAGCAACCAAAATGTTGGCTCAGAAACTCTGGCATTTGAAGCACACAAGTCTTAAAGCTGTCAAGTTACAAGACCCTTGCACCCTAACCCTTTAGAGAAAAAAACCCAGGGATGTTCAAATTTGACAGCTTTGAGACTTTAAGGTTTAGATAGGACTCTTAAAAGGTGGGCGGGGAGATTGGTGAGCCAGCCAATCAGTGAGTGGCAGGCGGGACAAGCGTGGTGCGGATGGGCAGGAGCTGGAAGCAGTTCTAAATGGCATGGTAGATTTGTGGAACCTCTTCTGTAGAAGAGGTTAAAACTGACAGGAACCCAACCCTGCTTACAATGTTGTATGAAACTAAAAACTACTGTCTCTTTTTTATTTTAACTAAACTGAAAGTAGTGATGAAAAATATTTTTATAGCTTGTCACATTGGTCTTTATGTTTTTATAATACTTATGAAAGAACTGTCAAGCTACAGTAGATAGTATTAACCAAATCTTTTTTTCTTTCAGAAAGTGATGTTGAACGATATTCTGCTAACTATGCTTTCTGATTTGAGACTAGGCATATGCTACACTTTGCATGAATTGCTCTTAATTTGAAAAGATAATTATTTCCTTTTATTTCAATTTTCTATATAAATAATGAAACCCAAAATTAATAGCTGGACACCCAAATGATTGGCAGTAATGAAAGGCTGAATTCATTACTAGGAAGAGAATTTCATTTTTGGAAAAAAGTGCTGTGCAAAAAATATTATTGCTTATCCTCACATACCATTAATCCACTCATCTTTTCTTTGATTGTTTCATCTTGTTTGAATTATTATGCTAACACATCCTTTTTGGAAAATAAAGCAAAATAAAAATTTCAGAGTACATATTACAGTGCTTTTTTGTTGATTTTTTTTTTGCTACAGATTGCAATCCATTAGCTTCAACAATTATCCTAGAATTGGCTTTTATGAAACTTGTTCTTTTCAGCATAAAATTTTTCAGACAACATTATTATAACATCAAGAGACACACTGGGCATCAAGGAATGATTCTTAATTATTTTTTTAACAGTATAGCACAGTAGACGCTAGAACAGGATTGAGCTAAATATATAACCCTCTGTTCAGTGGTGAAATTCATTTTTTTTTTACTATCAGATCTGTGGGCATGGCTTGGTGGGGGTAACAGGGGAAGGATACTACAAAATCTCCATTTCCACCCCACTCCAGGGGAAGGATATGCAAAATCTCCATTACCACCCAACTGTGGGGCCAACCAGAGGTGGTATTCGCCAGTTCCATGAACTACTCAAAATTTCCGCTACCGATTCTCCAAACAACTCAAAATTTCTGCTACTGGTTCTCTAGAACCTGTAAGAACCTGCTAGATTCCACCCCTGCTTCTATTTTAATGTATTTTTTCTTATGTTGGTTAACTACAGGATTAAATCAGCTTAATTTTATTTATTTATAAATTGTATCTGTATAGTTTTTGTATAGTGCACCCTTTTTTCCTTATGCACTAAAGTTGTTGTTTTTTGCTGTTGTTAAAGCTGTTTAAGACATGTTGCAGAGTTATAAGATTTAAAATCCTCAGATTCTATGCCTAATGCCATGCTAAAAATTGTATCTTGTGCATACAAAATAGATTTAGACTTGCCCTAAATTACAGTTCCCACTGAAATCATTATGATGTAGATCATGACAAAAGTATTACAATGATTTAAATTAATTAAGTTAGTATATATAGAATGTAGTCATAGTGTAATTCCAATTCAGTATGTTTATCAGTGAAATTTACAGCTTATTCTTATAGTTGTAAATTGGAAAGGAGAACATGCCATATTTGTTTAACACGCATTTGATTTTAATGTAACTTCTCCAATCCAATAGAATATTTAAATGTTCCTAGTTTTTCTATTACATCTTTTTAAAGTCTACTACTTCTAACTAGAGGAGATATGCACAGGTTTGTTGGATGTTTATGTGGGTTTTGTTTCCTCTTGCAGCACTCATATCCACTCTGTGTTGTATGCCAGCTGAGTAAACTGTAAAAGTGATGTTAGATCTTGTTTTGTAACCTGGTTTTTGGTGGGGTTGAGCTGTGTTGGGGCAACAGCTCGTGTGCCTGCAGAGAGGGCTTTGCATGCCATCTGTTGCACATATGCTATAGGTTCACCATTACAGGTATGAGCTGTCACTAGTCTGCTGGACTTCTTTGAGCAACCAGGCAGGGTGTGAAGGACAATTATCAATGCTTCTCCAAGGAAGGATATAACACTGCCAGTCTTAAAGAAGGCACTTGTGAGTCTTCTCTTGAAGAACAACCTCCCCTTCTTGGGGAAAGTTGTTGAGAAGGTTAGTGTGCCTCAGCTATCAGAAAAGGAAATGGATTATTTGGATCCCATATAATGAGGATTCAGAACTGCCCATGGCATGAAAATGACATTGGTTACTTGGTTAATAACCAAGTCTTTGTCGGGTCCTTGATGGGAAGAGCAGAGCAATATATTTTCTCTTGGTCTTATTAGACTGCTCAGCAATCTTTAATTCCATCATCACAGTATCTTTCTGGGTTGCCTCAAGGTTTGGAAATTAAGATCCTATGCTTCAGTGTTCCTGATTGAATGGGTGGTTCCAGTCATAAGGGATGACTGCATTTGAGGCCATGGCAGTTCCAATATGGGATAAGACATAGTTCTCCATGCTAACATCTATAAGATCTTGCTGTGGGAGGTCATCTTGGTTTAAGTATGTTGACAACAGTCTGCTGTGTTACTGTTCACCAAGTAAAAGTGGAAACACACTCAAAATCTTAAACTGGTGTCTGAAAGCTACCAGGGACTAGAAAAAATAAATAAAATAATTTCCCCAGGACTAAATTCCTATAAGTTACTAAATATCTTAGATAGGCTTGCACTTTCCCAAAAATAGTTAGCTTGTAACTTGGGTGTCCCCTTGGGCTGGGGTAGATGTGTATCAGAGGTGTGTTGTTCCCAGTTCAGATGGTTTGGGGACAACTGGTAGTGGTAATTGGATGTGGATCACCGAACCAATAGTGATGGCTGGCTAGCCATCCCCACCACCAACCAGCTCACTCTGACGCTCACTCTGCCTTGTCTTCGGCATGTGCACCCACACAACTGCCTCCTAGTGCACACACATGTAAGCAACATGGGCTGCTCAGGGAGCCCAAGGCTTTGCAACCATTACCTCCTAAATGGAATCGAGCCTCCCTGCCTCCTCGATGCATGGAGGCAGGAGGCGGCAATTTGCTTGTGAGCTCGGGGGTGGTGGTGGTGGCAGCAGCCAAGCAAGCATGCCAGGATGCCTCTAATCTTCAGTTTCCTTGTGAGCAAATTTACTCATGACCAGGGTGTTTGGCAGCCAGCAGATTGTTGGTTTACTTGTTTGGCTGCTGTCCCCCCTGGAGCTCACAGGCAGCGAACAAAACCATAGACTCTTCGGACCCTCCAGATCTCCTGCTTCCAGCTCGATGGGGCTTGGGTGGCTGCTTTCTTTGGCCTTTTAAAGAAAAGTTTCACAGCATATTTAATTTCTCATCTCCAATCTGAAATATATATTTGCCAAGCCACGCCCACAAAATAAACCACACCTACAGGACCGGTGGTAAAAAATTTTGAAACCCACTCGTGGTGTGTATGCAGGTCTGGGATTTGTTTTTAATATTGTTTTCAGTTGAATACTTTGTAATTGTTATTTTTGACCCTTCTGGGTGCTCCACAAAGTCTATCAATGCTGCAAAAATGGACCACCTGACTAGATATCACCTGGCTAGATATACAGATCTCATTATAGTAAAAGGCTGTTTATAAACAAATTTGAGTTTCTGATATTAAATTGCTCACCATCCTGCATACCAGATACACTTGACAGGTAAAACAATAAACTGTCTGATATTTTGTAACTATTGGAATTCATGAGGGACATGGCCTCCCAATCCATAAGCCTTCTCTTTGCCAGGCAGAATAAAATAGGCTTACCTTGGAAATATGAAATGCTAATCCTGTTTTATATACAAGAGTGAGTCACTGTTTACAGTGGGATTATCTACTGGTGTAGTGTACACCATCAGGTGCTAAGGTTTGGGATCAGCTTTTATGGATTATGGTGCTGTAGAAAGTTATAATACAAAAGACTTATGCAGAGCAACTACCATATCCACAGAATATCCCATACTTTACCATTGATGTCAAACCAGTCTTATTCAAATCTGTGCTGAGATCATAAAAAAAGAAGAACTGCTTAGCTCCAGCTTTTACAAAGTATTTGCAAGGAAAGAACTAAAGAAACACTTATTTTTAACAATGATATCACTTTGATCAACTTTAATAAACTATTATTTCATTTTATAAAGTTTTTATAAAATCAGATTGTGACAGGTTTATCAATTAAGATTTACCCTCTGGTTACCAAATTAATTTTTGACTCCTCTTCACTGAAAACCTTGGTGTAGATAAGTGATTCCCAACCTATATTTTGGCAATGCCTCACCAAACATGTCTAAAATCCTGGTGCCCCACTGTGACATATAATTCTTACTTTCCTCCAAAAATGAACTCTACTCATGCAGAGAAAGCCTAAAAGACCATTAACTTGGTTTAAACAAGGTTCAAATTGCCTCCATTAAAAATCAAATTGCCCCCTGTGGGGCGTGGGGCCCATGTTGAGAACCACTGGGGTAGATTCAAATTTAGCCATGATTAAACTGAGGGAAATAAGTGGGACAAGTTAATTGCAGTGACTAAGAGCCCTCTGTCTTGAATGAATCTAATTTATGTAATGTTATGTCCAATTCAAATAATTTGTGTGTGAAATGTTAATCAAATTATAACAGAACTTCTGGTCATGTGCATTTTTGGATACTTATCCTAATCTTATATAATCATGATATTAACATAAAAAGCTTCATATTAAACAATTATAAAACCAGAACAGTTTCTTTATTAGAAACTATAAAATGGTGCAGTTCAGAAAACTAAATATTTAGCAGCAACACTGTAATTCTACAGCTTAAGGATGGGAAATTCCACATACTAATGAATAAAGGATGGTATTATTTATTTATGAAATGATTTCTGAAGTATCTTCCAAGCCAAAAAGTGCTGCCAAGTTACTTAAAATGTAAGAACTTAAAAAATAATTCAGAAACTTGTGCTAGAGATAGTTTTGAGTCACTATGGTATAGTTTATTTTCCTGAAGGGACATGGTTATGCTTGCTTCTTTCTGTCCAACAATCTTTGAAATTACTTTCATACTCAGCAAAAACATGCTGATTTCTCAATCATGGTGTGCTCCTTCTTGCTTGTGAGACAAAAATCCCACCTGAAATGGTACCTATTTATTTACTTGCATTTGCATGCTTTTGAACTGCTAGGTTGGTTAGGAGCTGGAGTGAGGATGGAACCTCCCCACATTGCATAGTGCTTGGGTCTTGAACCTGGGCTGCTGATTTTCTTTGATTTTTTCACTGATCCAGCATGCCATTCTGTGTTTTTGGGGGACAAGGTTTATATTTGTTTTATACTTTTCTTTATATTATCCAGAGACTCAGGATGTGCATATACATTCATTTTGTTCCAAAGAAAAATGTCTAAGATTGTTTTCTAGTGCACATTCATTCATTGTTAAATTAAAAGAAGTACCTGCAAACTTCTTTTGATTGAGTCAAAAGGATTTTTCTGCTAGATAGTAGAAATAAAAACCACTTATCTTGTAGAAATTGAAGTGCTAGTCAGAAAAAGTGATGTTATGAAATATTATTGTCCCTGTCTGTGTTGCTATAGTTTTGGGAAAACAAGAGCCACTATATGAGTTTTAATTGCTTATTTTATTTCTCAACATAAGAGAACTTCAGGGAACTCCTAGAGAACTGTGTTGTTCAAAATTCTTTAGTCTTTTGAAATCTATAACTAACAATCCTTGATGTTCTTTCTCTGGATCAGGCAGAAGCTGATTGTATTCTTGAAATAGAATCAGCAACTTGATAAGGTGATAGAAGTGTGTTGACCACTTCAGTAACAGTTTCAACAGTGCTGAATGAATGGTGGTTAAGTCCTCAGAGTTATAACTGTCTTAACACCCCTACAATCATGTGATTCCAATTTAGATGCTTGACTATCTCTTTGCACTTATGACTGGTTGCCAAGCTACCAATTGTTGGATCGGCGGCAGTAAAGACAACAAGCAAGAACGGAACGAACAGAAACTGTGAGTAGACCGGCACCTCTCCTCCATCTGACAGCCTTTTATACTGAGCTGTCAGACGGATGAGCCAATAGCCTCGCGTATGACAGCCCGGCAACCGGCAGGCGCGTCTGATTGGCTAAGACGTGCCTGGCTGCTGCCGAGCTGTCATTCGTAAGTCCGAGGACTTAAGAGGCTACAACACCAATGATCACATGGTTGCCATTTGCAATCTTTGCTGCCAATTTTCTCTGAAGTCAGTGGCGAACCTGGTAGAGAAGGTTGGAAGTTACTTGGCTAAGTCTCCCTCACCAATGCACTCTCCCCAACCCTTTTGTGCTTGTACACACTCTTGTGCACTCTCCTTGAGCCCACCATGCCTCTCAGCAATTGCTTTTGGTTGTAGGAAACCCACAGTTGCCTAACAAATGTGAAATTCAGTTAGAGATGACAATCAGCATTCCAGGAATTTTTGTTACTAAATAATGTGGTCACATTTTATGGTTACATTACTTAGTGATGGAAATTGCATTCCCAATTGCCTTTGTAAGTCAATGATTACCTGCATCTAGTTTGATCCCTATCATAATATGGACCAAGAATATTTTTTTCCTTATTTTTTTCAAGACACAAGTTTAATTGTTTTCTAAAACAGAAATTATAAAATAATTTTGCTTTTCATTATACACATTTGGCTCATATTCCCCATTTTCATCACTTACTAAAACTATCCTTAACTCCAAAAGTGGTGCAAGCTATAACATACTCCTATTCCCCTTTCCTTGCCATACTTCATAAATACCTTGTACTGCCTTAGATCTGGGCAGCCTTGGATTGCTTGAATATTAGTAGTTATCTAACATTATTGATCTTTGCAATAATTCTTATTGAACATTATTCCCTTTTGACCATTAGACTCAAAGTAATGAGCTCCCCCCATTATGGACACTAGTTTTGATTGGACTAAAAACCTAAGTGTTTTTATCCGTGTCCTCTTTCCATATCTTGAAAACTGTAAGATATAAATTGTAATTGTATTTAAAATCTGGAATACCTAAATACATTTGCTGCAAGTGTTTTCTGTCAGTACTTCCAAACTGCAGTACTCCAAATCACTACGCCAAATATAAATCAGTTTTATAGATGTAAATATCCTATTTAAGATTTAAATTTAGTTGGAAAGAAACATTTGTTCCTGTTAAATGTTTTTGGATACCCTCAGGTTGTTCAGCTATGTAGGCTATTTCATTCCTCTAATTGACATTCATTGCATTCAAATATTTTTAAATATAAAATATGCCAACTGTTCATTTAAAAAAAAAAGAAATATTATTCTTGTGCAAAGAGTTACTACAGCACTCACTAATTAGCCTTTGTGATATTTTATTAACTTTCCCTGTAATAAACTGATGAAGAGTTATAAAGAAATAAAGTTTTTCCATTGATGTAACAATATTGATGTGGTCACAATGCAGAGAGAAACTGAATCAAATCCCAAATCAAACAAGCTGAGAAAAATGAGAGCATATCTTTACATGTATATAAGTATGGGAAGAAAATTATTCCGTTTATTTAAAATTAAATTCCTATTTCAATTTGTGGAAGAAAAATCCCTGTGGTAAATGCCTAGCAAGAATATTTTCCTATTATCTTTTATTAAGAGGCCTTAGGAAACATAAAAGTTCCATACTGTTGCTTTGATTCCTTTTGTCCTTTTAAAAAAAGATAGACACATTCAAAGTGTCTTTGAAATATAGGATAAGATACTATATTAAGGATCAGTAGACATCTTGTTCTTCACTTTTTGTTATTTCAGTGTCATCCTTATTTTACATCTAGTGTACCTTAGAAAATTTGTTTTAAAATATAATTCTGGGGTTAATATTTGTATTTACCATTCTTCTTTAAATAAAAGAAAATAAGTTCTGTTTGAATTGTTTTTTTTTTTAAAGAATAATATGATTGTTTTAAAGTGCTATGTTTTTTATCTGGAAATATCTTAGTATTTCTTTTAGTGCCAAAGTTGCCACATTTAAAAAATATTATATGGCTTTATTTTTTAATACTGAAAAGGGTTCTTCAAAATCTCTGTTGGATCAGAGGGCTGTGAAAATATCTACAGACCCCTCACATCCTGGACATAAATTGTTTCAACGTTAACCTTCAAAATGACACTATAGGACGCCGCCCACCAGAACATCTGGAGTCCAAGGGACACAAGGACATCTTTTTCCTGAATGCCATCACTCCACTAAACAACTAATTCCCACAACATTGTGAAATTATTTACTAAGACTGTATTAATATTAATATTATTCTTCTTTTCCTTCCTAGCACCTACCTCTTCCCACTTATGACTATAACTATGTTGTTTGTATCTTTACCGTTTACATTGTTTTATTTGTTTCTCAGTATGGTTTTATTGCTTATTAGTAACCTATGACTGTCAGTAAGTGTTGTAGCTTATGATTCTTGATGAGCATATTTTATTTTTCTTTCTGTACACTGTGAGCATATGCACCAAAGATAAATTCCTTGTGTGTCCAACCACATTTGGCCAATAAAGTATTCTATTCTATTCTAAAAAAAAAAGAAAATCAGAAAAGATGCTGAAACCTAGCGTTTTTATTGTCTAGTGACGCAGTCTAGAAGAGATAGATTTTGTTAAATTTAGGCACAAACTTCTCCACTGAGCTTAAATAGCCTGGAAGGAGTTTACTAGCTTACCAGATTTGTTTATTTTTTTTCCTGAAGCAATATAGCTGTTGGAAGAAAAATAGAGAACACTTCAGAATGAGAAGAAAATCCAATGCACCCACATTTCTCTATGCAATAAGTAGAGAGAATATATCAGTTTATACTGTTTTATTATGGATGTTCTGAGACCTCATGTCGCTTTCAAATTTGCTCATGTTAAAGTTCTGGTTTTCCCTTAATCTGGTTAGAGCAAAGATGAAATTATACATGTTCCCTTCAGGAAGTGTCTGATTTGTCTTGCTTATAACTTTCTTGCTTATATTTGCTTATAACTTATAGAGTGTGGAGAAACACATTAGAGGACCAGTTATCCTTGACTTGATACTAAACATTAGAGAAGCCTGGATCAACAGAAACTTTGGGGGAAAGTGACTGTATTACACTGAAGTTAATTATTTTTATGGGAAGTGACATTAAACATGCTTTGCTGTTCAGAAGCATGATTGTAATCAGAGCAATAATAAGCAGGATTCTACTGGAGAAGCAGCTAATGGAGAAAGGAGATCAAGATAGCTGGCAGTTCTTTAGGAAGGGCATTTTAAAATGAGCACATTTGCAAACAATCCCAGTGAGATGACAATCAAGGACAGAAGCCAATGTAGCTACTAGAAAAAAGATCTGGGGAGAAAAAAATGCTATACAGAAAGTGAAAAGGAAAGTAGATTAACAAGGAAAGACACAAACAAATTGAATGCATTTAAATCTCTAGGACAGGGTTTCTCAACCTTAGCAGGATAATTCTGGGAGTTGAAGTTCACAATGTTTAAATTTGTCACTTTTCTAGCACAAGGATGTCAAACTGGCAGCCTGCAGGCTGGATGCATCATGCAAAGGCCAGCTCTGCAAAGGGAAAAAGGACCACTAACCCCACCTCTGCAAAGCAAAAAAAAACTTTGTGATGCGTCACATGATGGCAGCATGACATGGCGAGTTTGAAACCCATGCTCTAGCAAGATAAATTGCATCCCAGGGTGCTGAAAAATTTATGGTGTACTGGCTGTGATCAGAGGTGGTATTCATCAGGTTCTGACCAGTTCTGGAGAACCGGTAGCAGAATAGCAATAGCAGTTAGACTTATATACCGCTTCATAGGGCTTTCAGCCTTCTCTAAGCGGTTTACAGAGTCAGCATATCGCCCCCACAGTCTGGGTCCTCATTTCACCCACCTCGGAAGGATGGAAGGCTGAGTCAACCTTGAGCCGGTGAGATTAGAACCACTGAACTGCAGATAACAGTCAGCTGAAGTGGCCTGCAGTACTGCACCCTAACCACTGCGCCACCTCGGCTCTTCAAATTTTGAGTTTGGAGAACTGGTAAATACCACCTCTAACTGGCCCCACCCCGCTCTATTTTCTGCCTCCCTAGTCCCAGCTGATCAAGAGGGAATGGAGATTTTGCAGTAACCATCCCCCGGAGTGGGGAGGGAATGGATATTTTACAGTATCTTTCCCCTGCCACACTTACCCACACCCAAGCCATGCCCACAGAAATGGTAGTAAAAAGTTTTGAATCCCACCACTGGCTGTGATGATGATGACGATGATGATGATGATGATGATGATGATGATGATGATGATGATGTTATCCATTCAGTCCTGTCTGATTTTTGGCAATTCTATGGGCCAGCTATCTCTACATCTTCTGATCTTGCACTACTTCTTTGGTATTGACTATCAATTAAAATATTATCTTTAAGAAATCCTGTAGATTTGGCAAAGTACCAGCTAGATAAGCAGGGAAAATATCCATAGCTTTAGAAAGAGGAAAAATGATTAAAAACATTACCATACAAAACATCTATGAAAAACTTAATGTATGAAAACAATTAACTCCAAGTGTTTCCCTAAGCGGTGACAACCTTGCAGGGGGGGGGAATTAAAAATATTTATTTAGTTGGCTAAGATCAATTGTAAAAAAAAACATTTCAAGTCCTACAAAAGGTCATCATCACTGTGTTTCCATTTTGTGTAACCTCCTCCACCCTCAAACATCCCCTCAGACAATTTGTAACTACAAACTGCAAAGAAATTCAGAGAAATGACCTTTTCTGAGGGCACATTTCTGTTTTCAATATAGCTAGGCAAACTAATCCCACTTATTTTTTTTTAGTATCTGGGACTTTTCTTTCTGCTTAGATCTTACTCAACTGAAAAGCTTTTGCAGCTGCTGTCAAAAAGAGAAATGTAAGCCTCCTTTTCCACTCTATTCTGCAATTTGTTGATATTTTTCCTGACTATTTTATTTTCAACAGGGAACTCACGATCAGAATGATTCACATACAGTTTCCCTCCCGGATTCATCAAAGGACTAACTACACCAGAAATTCAAGAGGGTTGTTATTTTTCCCCGTATGCTATAAGCTTCTGAGTCACTCTCGGCTGGGTCTTCCCTCTTGCCTCTTTTCCTCCTTCATAAGACACAAAATAAGTTTTATCAAGTAAACATTTCAAAAGCTATCATCTCAGCTCTTCCTTTTTCATTTTACTCAAGGAGACACATTGTATCTCATTGTTAAGATGATTATCTTCAAAATGCAGAACTCGGCTTCAGGGTGTTAGATAAAATAACAAAAAGGAAATGGAAGACTAGTTGCACAACTCTTCACATCTTATCTATGGGCCATGCAAAACCTATCTTTTGAGAGGAACCCAACAGTTACTTCCATGGAGGCCAATGTTTTACAGTCAGCAAAGATAATAGTGTTCTTTTATGAAGGCTCAGGGAATTGAATGACATGCTTCTTTCAAGATAAATATATGCAGAACAGCTCTTCAGCAGCCACATGAAAGATCAAAACCACAACAGTCCCTTTCCAGCAAAATAAAATTGCTAAAAAAAGACTCAGCAATCTGAGAAGGAATGGCTTTTACCCCCTTTTCGTTACTATTCCAAGTATCTAAGTCCAATTTTCAGCCAGAGGGATTCAAGAAGCGCAATAGGAATTTTAGATAAGATCTATGTTTCAAAGATAGCCCTTGGAAGAATATGACTAAGATAGCACAGGGCAGCAGTCAATCTGTTTTGGCTGATGGGCACATTTGAAGTTCTAAACGGATATTGCTTTCCAACACTTCTTCCTTCGACCTTCCCTGCCAGTCCCAACAAACATTTATTCTCTTTCCCAATGGAAGATTGGTAAAATTCTACTGAAGTTTAGACTCTCTGCATTTTTTAAAAATAATGCCTATGTGCTTGTAAGGGCCCAGGTGGTAAGATGAATCATTGATAATGATCGCCTTTTGTGATATTTGGATTTATTTATCTGATTTATTTAAGGGATAATATTGCTTTTCTGCTAAACATTGGAATTCCCAGAGGGAAAAACTACTTACATATCAGAAAATATATAGAACACAGCTATAAGTTAATAGTACAGAGTCCAGAGTCCTGACGTATACTACCGGACATTTTCTTCTCTGAGCTGGAGTCATTGATGTATAGCTTTTGGGAATGAACGAATGATAAAAGCCAAGCAAAATCTCCAAACTATTATGAGATTTTCAAATTCAATCAAATTTCTAGATTCGTGATGGTGAACCTATGGCACACATGCCACAGGTGTGCCAGAGGGCATGTGAGCCGTTGTCCCAGTTCAGCTCCACCACACATGTGTGCGCACCTCCCCTGGCCAGCTGATCTTTGGGTCTCTGCTGTGAATGTGAGGGAGGTGGAACGAGTGTGGGGGGCAGGCCATATGTGTGTGGGGCAGGGCATGTGTGGGGTGGGTTGGTGTGCAAGCATGGGGGGTGGGATGCATGCAGGGGATGTGCATGCATGTGTGTGGGTGTGGGACATGTGCAGGGGGTGCATATGCATGAGGGGTGCATGTGGGGAGCTGCATGCACATTGCATTTTGGGGGGTTGGGCATGCGCACATTCACATGTGTATGCACTTTTGACACTCAGTCCAGAAAAGGTTAGCTATCACTGCTCTAGGTGTTTCTCCTTGTTTTTAAAGTTATTTTTAAAATACTATACTGCTTATTTGAAGAAACTGAAATTGGAAGCTAATAAATCCATAGAGATTAATAGGGAATAGAAAACACCAATTCTCCTAAGATGACTGACTTCTTCATATTCTAGTCTGAACCACCAGGACACCATTGATGCCAAATCAAATAGTAAAAGATTGAAATAAATAGAAGCATAATATTTACAGTAAAAGCTCCTTACTCTAATTTTGGGGTCACTTGTTATTCTGATAAAATATATAAGTTAATAGCAGTAGACTTATATACCGCTTCATAGGGCTTTCAGCCCTCTCTAAGCGGTTTACAGAGAGTCAGCATATTGCCCCCAACAATCTGGGTCCTCATTTTACCCACCTCGGAAGGATGGAAGGCTGAGTCAACCCTGAGCCGGTGAGATTTGAACCGCTGAACTGCTGATCTAGCAGTAGCCTGCAGTGCTGCATTTAACCACTGCGCCACCTCGGCTCCTGCTTATTTGAAGAAACTGAAGTTGAGCTGGCGAAGGGGATAATGGGAGGGAGAGAAACTGTAATAGAAATAGCCTTTGCTGAAAAATGTTATTGTGCCCTTGTCCTCCTAAGATTCTAATGCAGTCAATGTATGCACATGACTACATGCTTGAATTTCTGGGCTTAATGGTATGACTTTGGTTACTCTGAACACTGACCAATGTTTACTGTTTACTCTCTTCCATTGCTACAAGTAGACCTTGGGTCCTTGACTATTTCACTATTCTTAGGTGCCTACGAGACATGACAAAAATAGTTATATAACATAGAATGCCTGTTGGGATAACAAGAAAAGAAGCTAAAGTCTTCTTCACAATTCAATATGAGAAAGCTATCTAAAAGGGATTTTATAAAAACATTCCCCATTGTTTATGTCTGGCTAGCTCGTCATCTCCTTCAGGTGTTCTTTGCCAAACCAGCAATGAAAGCAAGACCATACCTCCCTCCTCCTACCCCAATATTATGCTTCAAAATCATTTCACATAATACCAAATAAATCTTCCTTAGGTATATAATGGAGAAGTGCTCCCCTCCTTCTAAGCCTTTCTCCTTACACAAACAAATTTCATTACAGATTTCAAGGGTGACACAAAAAACCTGTTGTGAAAAAAAATATGCAAACAGTCCATCAATTTTCTTTCCTTATTCTCAGTTTTTTTTTCCCTGAGTAAAAGGAATCCACACAGGAATTTTCCCAGTTTGCTGCCTGATTTTCTCACTTCATTGTTGCAGCTTCCGTTCATGCTGCTTACATTATCACCTTTTTCTTTTAAAATATGCTTCTTACCTTTTTGATCTGCTAATTGCTATTTCATTGTCTCATTCTTTTTGAGTGCTCTTTCCTATATTATCTGACTTGCCTTTTAAGCACTCAGATTTCTTCTGCTCTTTATAGTCATGCCCTCCATGTGACTATCTTCCTACGTGACTTAGTTTCACTTTTCTTCAGCTGACCTTGTCTTTTGTTTTGTTTTGTTTTTTAAATCCAATCTTTGCATAAAAATATCCTGATGGTCAAAAACATCACATCTAATTTTATTTTCCACTTCTATTTGTATTTTATTAACTCTCTTTTCTTCTTTTGCAGCTGGCACACTTATCCTGCCTCTTCCCCCCCCCCCGAGTTTTAACTCAGTCAATTCCAAGTGGTATTTCTTACATAAGCTAAAATAAAATCAAACAGAATACAAATTATAGGAAATCAAGTGCACTTTCTGGATGAGGGACTTCAGTAATTGAATTGTTACATAGCCACCAGGTGAAGGCAAAGAATGTAAAGTACCTTTAAAAAATAAAAGAAGAGGAATCCAAGGAGAATTTTACCTAGTAAAATCAGGTCGGAATATTTAGCTTCAATGTGGAAAAAAAATACCAAGGGGCATTCTGTTTTATATAAATATTAACCAATTTATGTGATGTATCAATTTCCCATGTTCAAACATTTTCTGTAATTAAAAAAAAATACAAAATTGCATTAGCATTTCATTATTTCTCCCATCTCTTTCTTTCTTTCTGCATCTGTGAAATACATCATCTCATTTAAAAGGGCATTTATGCTTCCATTTTTATAGTCCGAGCATCGCATTCCAACATTCACAGCTTATCCAAAGACACTATATTTAAGAAAATTTTCTTTCAATTTGTTGTGATGACCTGGACAACAGCACAGAGGCAATCCAGTCAGCTGACAGTTCAAACCGCCCCTTTATTGCTCCAAATGTTTCCCAAACATTCCCATGTTTCTGGCAAGTCCCAGAGCAAAATGATCTCCACCTCCAGCACTCTTGGGCTGCAAGTAGTTCAGCACAATGCTGTAAGCACAGTGGCTGCAAAACAAGAAATCCAGCAGGGCAAGGGAATAAGTCAATTAGTCCAGGAAGCAAAGGAACAAAGCCAGGAAACGTCCAATGTCAGCAATGGCACACAACTTTCCATGAATTCAGCATTTATTCCTGACCAATGCCCCTCCCCACAGCATCTCCTTAAGTCTCAGTCCCTAGGTGCGTCTGTGGAGAGGGGCGGGGTGCTGTTCTTGCCTTCTCTGCACTTTCCGTGCTCAAGGATCAGAACAGGTTGGTCCAGAGGTGGGTTGTAAAGCCAAGCCTACAGGTTAACTTGCATTTGTGCATGTGCACAAGTGCGCACATGATGCTTCTGTGCATGCACAGAAGTGTCCAGGTGGGTGGGCAGAGCCTTCTGCTGCCACCACTACCAGTTTGCCCAATCCGGGCCGTACTGGGAGCAACCCACCTCTGAGGTGGTCCTTGCTCATCGCCTGAGATCTGTCTCTCATGTTCACTGCTTAGACTCTCTTGGTCATTCTGTCCCTGTTACTCCCTGCCTACAAGCAGTCTCAATCCTGAAAGGCCCTCGCCTGACTTGGACTGGTCCTCCCCATATTCCAAAGCCAACGAAGCCACCACCTTGATCTCCATTGGCTCCAGTTCTGGCTTGTCTTCCTCCGCCAATTCAGGCTCTGATGGGACATGACATTTGTTTTTGTCCTGACATGTTTAACATGTTAATGCTGGCCCATGTTTCTTCAACCCAAGCAGTGATAATAGTTCATTGCATGCATTTCTCATTTGTATAGTAGCTGCACAGGAGCAAGGCATTTTTCTTGGTCCTAACTTTGAAATTTGCATACAAGCTTTATCTTTAGACATGGACATCTGAAAATGAAATTCTGGTCATGAATAGCTGATTGTTCTCAACATTTTCAGCAATATTGTATGCCCCAATTTTACAAATATGAATTGAATTGCAATGTCCACTTCTATTCTGAAAATTCAGATGGAGACAAATAAAGGCCATCAGCGATGTCAGTGATCAGTCTAAGATTGGAATGGTTCTTATGACTACATACTATTGCTGTTTAAATGAAAAAAATATGCATTGTCAAATGATGATGTGATAATATTCTGTACATCTGCATCAGAATTAGAGCTGTTGATCCTTAAATTGCAGAACAGCTTATTGAAGTAATAGTAGGCATTCTAATTTTCCTTTTAAATCCTGTTCATTTCAATAAAATGCATGTATAAAGCTTTGAACTTGAAATGATATATTCCTTTATTTAATAAATATGGAATATATTGTTTTGAAGATAACATTTTGCTAAACACTAACAGTATTCAATAAATGTGTGCTTTTTTGTCATTGATATTTTTGTAGATACAGTTTTCTGTAACAACAATTTATGTAGTTAGAGACAATGCCAAAAAAGAGACACGTATGATGTAATCATATATGTTATGGGCTGCAAAATGTTGTTCAGAATACATGTGACACAAATACAATATACAAATATAGAAATAATCTATACAAACAAAATGTATGATACATTGAAGTACAGATAATTGACGAATTTGTATATAAAATAAAATGCAATGTCCATGGATATCAAAAAAATATACTGTTAAATTATTATTTATTTAGTTTTTAGTGGGCCAGGATGTAAGCAGTAAAATTCACACTGATGTAAGAAAAGGCTATGCGATTGCAGTTTATTAAAGTCTTTGCTTCTTTTGCAATTCTAGTTAATCACTGAAAAATATGACTACTTTAGATGAACTAAGATATGAGGAAAATGATTTGGTGAAGCAGGAGACAACTCTAAAATGGCTTTGAAAGTCTTTTATTATATATCATTGCAAAATGCCTTAAGACATTATAGTAACATCAGAATGAAAATGCCAATTGAAATTTCTCTCTCTCATCTCCTAATCAGGAACTTAATATTTTATTTAATTTTAACAAAGAAATAAAATTGACATCTCTTTTACACTGTTGATATAATGCAAGAAATATAAAAGACTAATACCTCTTAGGATTTGAATTAATTTATATTGATGACTATCTTGAAAATACCTATTGTCAGTCCATCTCTCTCTCCCTCTCTCCCTCTCCCCCCCTCCCTCCATCTCCCTCTCCCTCCCCCCCTCTCTCTGTATATTCTAGTTTGGATAGGTTTGTTCAGTAGCAAATGATTCTCCTATCTCTTCATATTAATCAATTTTAATATTATTTAAGAGTTTATCTAAAATGTTTTTAAGGTACTTAAATTGGTGGCCATGTGGTGGCAATTCACTGTGGCAGTGAAATCCATAAATCAATTGTATGTAGGTATATACACATAAGAGAGAGAGAGAGGGAGGGAGGGAGGGAGGGAGGGAGGGAGGGAGGGAGGGAGAGAAACAAAGGAGCACAGACATTTGTATTAGTATTAACATGTTAAATCCCAATTAGAGCCATATTCTGCAGATCAGAGATGAAGAACTGGATCTAGCCCATTGCGCCCTCTCTCCCTCTCCCCCCTCTCTGTCCCCCTCCCACTCTTTCCCTCTCACACAATACTAGACAATATAAGAGGATGGGAAAAATGTAACCCTTTTTTGTAAAGCCTTTTTTCACTGTCTTGGTATATTTCTTCCGCCAAGATGGTATATTCAAAAATCCAATTTGGGGGGGAAATTACTATCTGCCTGTTTGAGTGGAATAGAAAGTAGACCCTTTCTCCAAGAGTCGACAGGAAGTTCTTCAGCTGGACACATGTGGGGTGTGTGGGCTCTTAAGAGCCTCACAGGAACCTTGTCTGACAAACCACCTCCGAGATCTTTTTTGGATCAGAACTCCCAATGGAAGTAAGGGTGAAGAAGGGCAGCATCTCATCAGACACAGAGGAAGCAACTGGTCCCTCGCATGTCAGAGATTTGCCTTATGAATCAGAGTCGGGGCAGCAGTCTGCAGTATGGCTGATAAGATGTTGACTTTTTGTCAAAGCAAATGTACAGGAAGGTACGGAAGAGATGAAAGACTGGTAATAAAATTTATCTAGTCAACAACTATAAATCAAACCTCGAAAGGGAAAGAAATCTTGAGAACATAATAATAATGATTTTTTTCAAAAGAAAGAAAAGAAGGAAGGAAGGAAGGAAGGAAGGAAGGAAGGAAGGAAGGAAGGAAGGGATAATGGAGGGTTGAAACGCTACCCCCCCCCCCAAGAAGTTATTTATTT
Organism: Thamnophis elegans; assembly: GCF_009769535.1. NCBI lineage: Eukaryota > Metazoa > Chordata > Lepidosauria > Squamata > Natricidae > Thamnophis > Thamnophis elegans. The sequence goes on along the minus strand of NC_045543.1, from coordinate 101,921,858 downwards.
GAAACAATTTTGGACAGAAAGGAGAAAGTAGAGAAATGACAAACCCTCTCAAATATAAACTCTAAACCTGGTTTTGGACTTGAAATAGAAACCAAACATTCTGAAGGAATTATTCTGTTTGAACTTTTTCCAACTAATATATCTTAACTCCAAAAAAAGCACTTCTTCTTACTGATAACTAATAACCTAAACTTGACTGCATGGGAAGTTTTAATTAACCAACTGCCATAAATTAGAATTTGGAAAAATAGGAGGCAAGTTTGTCTCAAGTGATATATTTTGAGCAGCTACAATTGACCGGACCTGGAAGCTGTCAAGGGAAAGTATAATAACAGAATAATAATAGAATCAAGAACTGGGAAATACGAAGGTGTTTTTTTTCTTGTTTTGTTTTTCTTTTCCTCTTCTTTTTTTCTCTTGGCAAAAGATTAAGATGGCCCCAGCTTCTCTTCTGGTTTGAATTAAATTTAAGGTGGACCAGAATCTCGAAGTAAAATTTGTATAACTAACTGCAATTTTGGAACTGGATATTAAGGAAGAACAAAAGACTAAGATTGCTCCCATCGGTAACCCCCCCCCCCACCAGCAACTGAAGCAGACAAATTTAAGGTGGAACAGAACTCTGAAATAAGAACTGTATAACTAACTATAAATTTGGAACTGAACATCATGGAAAACTGGGAATTTGAACAACTATGCGAAATTATAAAAAATATGCATAAATCATTAAAATCAGTAAAATAAAGCCTAAATAGAATTCTGAATCCAGTGAAGCAGATATCTAAAGAAAAGTTTAAAGAAGGAGGGGGAGGCAAGACAATGAAGGAATAGAAATGGAGGGAAATAAAAAGCAGACAAAAAACTTGATTGGTCCTGGCAGTGGTGTAAGAAAAATTGTGAAAAGGGGAGGTGTCCCAACAAAAGGAAATAAAAAGCAGACAAAAGTGGTTTTGGAGGTTGTTAGTGGCATAAGGAAAATTGAAGTCGGAGTTTATGCCCCAGCAAAGAAAAATATAAAATATTCTTTTGACCTGGGGAAAATTGAACAGAGTGGTTGTGTCAAAATAAAGAAAAGGAACAAGTCAGGAACAGAGAAGTGAGACAAAAGACTTACTAGGAATAAATCAGAGAATTAGAACTATTATATGGGAAAATATAAAGTTAATATAAGGGCTTTATTCCTAAACTATGACAATAAAAAGGAGTTGCTACTGGTTGAATATGATAATGGAAAGATAGCTAAATAAAGATTAAAATATATGAATATGGATAAACATGAAACCTATATGGGGACATGGTAAAGTAGAAGTTTGTGATCCAACTTTTTAACATGATAATTAAATTGAGTTGCAAATTGAATATGACAATAGAAGGACAACTAAGCATGGGTCAAAATATGTTTTCCATTCATTATTTTATATAATAGATTAAGGGAAGTGTAACTAACATTAAACACTGAGGATTGCAATCTAGAGACAATTAAGGGTAATCCAATCCAAGATATAGAAAAATGGAGAGAGAACATGAAATACACCTACAATGGGAAACTATTGAGATAAAAAGACAGAATCACAAATTGGGGGCATTTAAGGATGCATAATTATATAAAGATAATGATGAGAATAGCGAGGAATTCTAACTAGGTCTACATCTCAGCCAAAATTAGACCGGGGTGGTGGTGTTAAAAGCACAATGACTCTATATGTATACTTTTCTATTATATTGGGTTTTTTTTTACTAAAAAGGAGGAGAAAAATTAAATATTTATATCAAAAAGGAAGTATAATTACCATCAACATAAAATGGAACTCGCTCAGAAGCTGAAATACCAAGTAAATGAAATGAAGAGTGGGAAGTAGAGGAGAAAGAGGAAGAAGAAAGAGTTAGGAGAGAGGGCAAGAGGGGAGGAAGAGGAGGAGAGAAAGGAGAAGTAGAAAGGGGAGAGAGGAGAAGGAGAGAGGAAGGGGAAGTAGAGAAGGGAAGGACAACAGAGGGAAGAAAGGAGGGGCAGGAGAGAGGGCGAAGGAAGTGATGGATAAAGTACAAATGTGGTGTATGGAGAGCAGAAGAGCCAATAATTGGTTTTGGGGAGTTGTTGGTAAGATAAATTGATGTAAACATTTAATAATAGAATATGCTGTTGGTTGTGTATTAATATACATATAATTATATATGATGAAAATGAGAAAGATAGCCTCTTTTGCCTAGATGATCTTCATGACCACTCCAAATACCTTGGCTGGAGGAAAAAGTGTTTCAAATGTATACATGCTTCTTTCAAATTAAAGCAGAATGAGGTTTTATTTGATCTATTGGAAATATGGAAATCCCTGAATTTAATAATTGGTTTGGTTGGAACTGAGGCAGAATGTGCCAAGTAATTTTGAAGGTCATGGTCTGATGTGTAGAAGGGTGAGCTTTGAGTGTTCCAAAAACAGGTTTTGAGACTGCATGAGAATCAGGAACACCACTTTTTCTACCCTTGCTGTAGCCCAGAAGTATCACTTTAAGGAAAACATCATATTAATGAGGGTAAACATCTCCTAAACTTGCTGGCACTTTTACATGAACAGATTTAGTTTCATTAATCAGATAATAAAACTGGTGTGTGTTTCTGTGTGTTTTACTGGATTATTTCCATTGGTTTTCAGAATAAGGATATTCAGTTGCTAAAAGTAAACATCAACATTTCTACAGAAAAATGGAAAATGTTTAGATATGTTCTATATCTGAATGAAACCTTGCTAGGGAGCATATTTCAATTAGTTGCAGTCACAACAAAATGCTCAAAATTAATTTTTTAAAAATAGAAAGTGATAATTAAGACTTTCTAAATATTCAATTCCTGATTTTCTTATTCAATATTGTAGAGTATCCATTGACAATCTGCTGACAAATATATTTCCAAGACTTCTAATCACTTTACTAGCTTCCCTGATCTAAATCAATTAAATATGTATGTGCTTTCAGAATATAGAAATAGCTCCAAAATAGTTCCAAAATAGCACACAGTGAAGGGATTAAAGTGACATATTCAAAATTACTAGATAATCATCTAATTGTTAGTAACAGATTGTCCCAATATGCATATAATATGTATAATCCAGTTTGTAATTCTGCATTATCATTAAATGGTGATATTGGCTTCTATGAATCATTGCCTGAAAAATATTCAATAAATTGTGATGGATGAGTGTAATATTTGCTACTGGAATGACATAATTTAAAGCTCCCTTGATTTGATGGATTAAAATAGGAACTTTTGGTTTGTAATGCCATGATAAGATAATGCCATAAATTCACATTGATGGCTATTTTAAAATAATTATGTTTATTTCTCCTCCCCAATTTTAATTGCATATATGCAAGTACATATGCTTAATTTTAAAACTACATAATGAACACAATTACCTTAAAGAATTGTAAACCATCTAATTTCTCAGCTGGAAGAATGAGTGTTATTCACAATATTTTGAAGAAAGAAGCCTTTTCCCCCAAGGTACCATATTTATAGAGGACCTCTGAATTATTACAGAAGGTTGATTTCTATTGTGCTATTTCATTATGTATACTATAAGGAGAATGTCCCATGAACTTTGAAAACACATAACTGTACTGAGCAAAATATATTTCAAGTAAATTCCTAGGCCCAGTAATAGAATCTGTTATTTGTGGCCACTTGAGCCTCATAAGTGAGATTGTAAAAATCTATTCGCTGGACTTTGCAGTCTTGCATTACTTATGAATGTGGGGACTTTCATGCAAAGTCTAAACTGTGAATAATAAATAGACTTCAAAGCAAATTTTACCTAGAAAAAGGTGAAGGAAAGAATACTATTGCAAGTATTTCTAGCTGAAAACCCTTCAGTGGCTTGTTAGAGAAGTGACCTGTATTATTATCCAAAGATAAATCTCTGATCCCATGTACATTAAAACATTGTAATCAATAGATGGTTGGCATAAGCTTGGGCTAACCTAGCTTATTTTTTCTCTGGGTGAAAAAAGGAGGGTTTTTCTATATTTTGGAGATGTTTTCTTGGGGTAGCCAAGAAAGAACCACAAGTAAAATACTATAGATTTACAATAGGTCTTGATGCCAGCTGCTACCTGGGGCATAACTGAATTTTCATCATTTTGAAAAAAGAAAACTCTTTTTTACACCGAAGGAACTGGGAATTGAAAAAGCTGGAGTTTTGTTTGTGTTTTGGATGATTCAAAACACAAACAAAACTCCAACCTTTAAATCCCACATTTTCATTGGTCATTGATCATCATGTTTTCATTGGTATTAAGAAACCAACATTGGTTTGATGACAAATCTAATTTACAACAACATTTAGGAAAAGCATTTGTCCTTTTTCTAATGGAGTTTGAAAATTCTGGCAACATTTAACTAAAACATATGACTGTTGTCAGATGTTTATATGCCATCAAGTCAATATTGGTATCTTAATGACCACGCAGATAGTTTCTTCAGGAAAACCTGTCCCTTATCTGGTTTTTCAAATCTTCCAATAGTTCACTGGTTTAACCGAGTTCACCCATCTTGCTGCTAGTTCTTCTTTAAAAAAAATAATTCCCCAGTATTATGGACCTCTCTAAGAGGTAGGCCTTTGCATAATGTGTCTGACATACATTTGAGCAGTTTATTTCTGCCTCTAGAGAAATAAGTTGATTTATTTATTTATTATTTATTTATTAATTAGACTTATATACCACTTCATAGGGCTTTCAGCCCTCTCTAAGCGGTTTACAAATTTTTTAGCAAATTGAGTCAGCAAATTGCCCACACAGTCCGGGATTTATTTGATAATCCATTTGTTTTCTTGGCTATTCATTGTATTCTCTAATTCCAAATATAAAACGCATCAATACTCCTATCCTGCTTCTTTTTCTATGACACTTCCAAAAAGTGTCATAGGAAAAACAGTTGCTTGCACAATTCTAATTCTTTGTAGGTATAGATAGATCTTGGCACCTGAAAATTATTTCCAAACACTTCAAGTCCTAACCTGCAGCCTATTTTTTGTTTGCTGGTTCTCTTATGACTGATGATCCTAAAAGGCAGAATATCTGCCACTTCAATATTTTCATTGTTGAAATGAAAGTCTTGTAGCTGTCATCATTAGCTTAGTCTTTATATTTAATTTTCATCCCATTTTTCACTATGCTCCTTTGACTTTTATTATCAGATCATTTCCATTTTTAGTTACTGAAGAACATTATTAGCAAGATGGGCAGCCACACAGATATTTAAACAAACAATCAAATAAAAATCTTTAAAAATATCTAGGATAGTGATATCTCTACTGTAAATATCCAAATTAATATCCAACATTCAAGATATATTCCTATATTTGCTTGTAATATTGGTCCTTGTCTTTTCTAACAGCTGCAGGAAAATTTTAAGTTCCTTACTAAAATCTTTGTCCTCCTTGTCTTTTCTTTTTGACATTTTCTATTAAATTTTGGGGATATTGTCAAGATTATGTTATGCATTGGATATTAAAAGTATTTGATTTGCTTTAGCTTTATCAGCAACCTACATCCGAATAGTGCACAGTCTTGCTACTTTATTTGAGCTCTTCCACCTGTATCTACCCATTTATAATCAATTTGATTTCTGTGTACTCCATATGGCAATGTCCATGCATGTAGGAGTCTGATTGTTGGAAGACTGAGTTAGCAATGACCAAATCACTGAAAGAGAAACAGAAACAGTTACGTCCTTCTGCTCCACTTTAGTGTCCCGGAGTACACAATCTAACTACATTTTCTTTCTTAAAATTTTCAACTTTGGCGTTCCAGTACCCCAGCACAAAAATGGCATTTTCCCTTGAATTTTCAGTTGATTTGAAACTGAAATGGTGATAAAACCCATTAACCATTCATCTTCTGCATTAATGGTTTGAACATAAACATGGATAATGCTCATATTAAATAATAGTCCATGAGATTAAAATGATATTATTTGGCCATTGATTTCCAACTGTAACCAAGTATTTTTCTTGCTATATCCTTCCTAACTATAAGAAAAACAGTTTCTTCTTTTAATATGTCCATATCAGTAAGCAGTTTGATATTCAGACTAAAGTGTCCAATTACAGACCATTTCAATTTACTGATGCCCCAGTCTGTTCATACTTCACTGTATTGATCTTTCCCATATTCATGTTTCTTATATTCAATGTTCCTAATTTATTTCTGTCTTTGCAGCTTCAGATTTACTTTTTCTGTATTGCCACTTCAGCAACTAGATATGCCAAAGACTTTAATTGAGCCACATTATAAATACCATTGGTGTTCCAAAAAAAATCATTAGCTGTTCCTTAGTAACATATTGAATGGTGTGTGATCTGAAAGCCCCATCATCCAGCACTCTATCGACAATCATTTCATATGTTTGTTCATTTGTATCCTGCCTTTATTATTTCTGCAAATAACCCAAGGCAGCGAACATAACTAACATACCTTCTTCCTTTTCTTTTCTCCAAAACCCTGCAAGGTGGGTTGGGCTGAGAGAGTGGCCCACTGAAACAAAGCTGGCTTTCATGGCTGAGGCAACACTCGTGATGCTTACTAGCCTGATGCCTTAATCACTAGACCAAATTGGCTCTCTATATTATTTATTCAAATGCTTTTGTAAGTAAAATGCAGGATTGCAGTGTCTCCTCTTCCCTAGCTTGCCTCTCTCCTATCCCTCTTTTCTTCCCTTACCTTTCTTCTCTACTTCCCACTCTCCGTCTCATTTACTTGGTGTATTTCAGCCTCTGAGCGAGTTCCGTTTTATGTTGATGGTATTTATAATTCTTTTTCAATATATATATTTACTTTTTGTCCTTTTTAGTAAAAAATATACATACATATATACTCATTGTCCTTTTAACCCCACCCTCCACCTAATTTTGGTCAAGATGTAAACTTGGTTGCAATTCCCATTCTTATCGTTATATTTATATTATTATACATCCTTACATGCCCCCAATTTGTGATTCTGTCTTTTTATCACAATAGTTTCCCATTGTAGGTATATTTCATGTTTCCTCTGCATTTTTCCATACCTTGGATTAGATTACCCTTAATTGTCTTCTAGATGGCAACCTTCACTGTTCAATGTTTGTTACACTTCCCTTAATGTATTATATAAAATTACAAGCGATAAACTTCTCACTTTTTCACCATCTTAAAAGTTCTATGTTTCATATATTTTGACTCATGCTTAGTTGTCCTTCTATTGTCATATTCAATTAATTCGCAACTCAATTTAATTATCATATTAAAAGAGTGGATCACAAACCTCTGCTTTACAAGCTCCCCATATCAGTTTCATATTTATCCATATTCCAGATATATTAACTTTTATTTAGCTATCTTTCCATTATCATATTCAACCAGTTAGCAATTCCATTTTATTATCATATTTAAGGATAAAGCCCTTATCTTAACTTTATATTTCCCATATATAGTTTCTAGTTATCTGGTTTTTTTCTATAAGTCTTTTATCCCACTTCTCTGTTCTTGTCTTCTCCCTTATCTTTATTTTGACACATACACTCCCTTCAATTTTCCCAGGTCACCATCAAAAGAATATTTTATATTTCTCTTTGATGGGGCATAATCTCCTACTTCAATCTTCCTTATGCCACTAGCAACCTCCAAAACCACTTTTGTTTGCCTTTTTCCTCTTTTGTTGGGACACCTTCTCTTTTCACAATTTTCCCTACACCACTGCTGGGACCAAGGGAATTTTTTGTCTGCTTTTTATTTTCCTCCGTTTCTACCCCTTCAGTGTCTCACTCCCCTTTTCTTTGAGTTCTTCTTTAGCTGTCTGCTTCTCTACATTCATAATTCTAATTAGCCTTGATGTTAATGATTTATGCATATTTTTTATAATTTCACATAGTTCTTCAAATCCCCAGTTTCCCATGATGTCCAGTTCCAAAGTTACAGTTAGTTATACAGTTATGTAATTCTTATTTCAGTGTTACATTCCACTTTACATTTATCTGCTTCAGTTGGTGTGGGGAGAAACGATGGCGGTCATCTTAATCTTTTGTTCTTCCTTAATGTTAATTGCAGTTAGTTATACCAAACTTATTTCGAGATTCTGGTCCACCTTAAATTCAAACCGGAAGAGAAGCTGGGTCCATCTTAATTTTTTTGCCAAGTGAAAAAGAAGGAGAAGAAAAAAATGCAACTAAACAAAAAAACCAAAAAACTTCGTATTTCCCAGTTTTTGATTCTGTTATTATTCTGTTATTATTCTTTCCCTTACTGGGTCCGGTTGCTTATAGCTACTCAAAATATATCACTTGGAACAGATTTGTGATCAGCCAGATTTGGGTACTTTTGTTTGCTTCCTACTTTCCCAAATCTAATTATGGTAGTTGGTTAATTAAAACTTCCTGCACAGTCAAAGTTAGGTTATCAGTTATAGCAATAGCAATAGCAATAGCAGTAGACTTATATACCACTTCATAGGCCTTTCAGGCCTCTCTAAGCGGTTTACAGAGAGTCAGCATATTGCCCCCAACAATCTGGGTCCTCATTTTACCCACCTCGGAAGGATGGAAGGCTGAGTCAACCCTGAGCCGGTGAGATTTGAACCGCTGACCTGCTGATCTAGCAGTAGCCTGCAGTGCTGCATTTAACCACTGCGCCACCTTGGCTCGAGTTATCAGTAAGAAGTGCTTTTTTTTGGAGTTAAGATATATTAGTTGGAAAGACTTCAAGCAGAATAAATCCTTCAGAATAAATCCTTCAAAGTATTTGGTTTCTATTTCAAATCCAAAACCAAGTTTATATTTGAGTGGGTTTGTCATTTCTCTGCTTTCTCCTTTCTGTCCAAAATTGTTTCAAATAAAAACTTTGGGGGGGGGGGGGGCAGGTGTTTCAACCCTCCATTTTTCCTTCCTTCCTTCCTTCCTTCCTTTTTTCCTTCCTTTTTGAAAAAAGTCCCGATCTGACCATCAATATTATTATGTTCTCAAGATTTCTTTGCCTTTTCCAGGTTTGATTTATGGCTATGGATTAGATAAATTTTCCTACCAAGTCTTTCATTTCTTCCATTGCCCTCTTGTTCCATTTGCTTTGACAAAAAGCCAGCATCTTGTCAGCCATGTTGAAGGTTGCCGCCCTGACTCCGATTTATAGGCAAATCAATGACTTTCGAGGGACCTGTTTCTTCCCTCTGGGTCTGATGAGACACTGCCCTTCTTCTCCCCCACCTCCAGTGGGGGTTCTGATCCAAAGGATCTAGGAGATAGTTTGTCAGACAGGGTTCATGTGAGACTCTTAAGAGCCCACACCATTCACATCTGTCCAGCTGGAGAACTTCCTGTCGAATCAGCCCTCAGCCAGTATGCTCAGTGGACAATTATGGAAGTTGAAGTCCATACAGCCTAAAATTGCCAAGATTGGGAAGAACTGCCTTCTTTTAGGTAGTAAGAAAGGATGTCCTTATCATTGTCACTACAGTGATTGTCTATTCCCAGGATCTTTTTATATTGCTGCTGGCCAATATAGATGCTTGCCTAATTTAGTTCGGCAGCTGGGGTGACCTTCATGGCTTGGATGACTATCTACTTTTGGCAGTGGTGGGATTCAATTTTTTTTACTACCAGTTCAGTGGGTGTGGCTTGGTGGGCGTGGCATGGTGGGCATGGCAGGGGAAGAATACTGTAAAATCTCCATTCCTTCCCCACTCCAGGAGACGTTTACTGCAAAATTCCCATTCCCTCCCGATTAGCTGGGACTTAGGAGGCGGAAAACAGATACTCAAAATTTCAACTACTGGTTCTCCAGAACTGGTCAGAACCTGCTAAATACCACCTCTGCACTCCTGGTACAACTGGACTCAGGGCTGTTGCTGAAACTATTGTAGCTATTTTCATATCATGTAATAAGTATGAGAGAGCTTGCTTGTAGCTCAGGGACTCTTTTATTTTAGTCTTTGATTTATTCACCCTTAAACATAATTGCACCTTTGTTTTTCACTATTCCAAATGCACCTTTAACTTTTTAGTCTTCTTGGGCCGCACCGGCAGTTTATGTTTTTGACTTACATAAAAGAGAAATGACAGGACCTTCTTTTCCATGAAGTCCTTTTTATTTACACATAGGCACAGTTGTTCTCATGTTCAGGCTCTGTAATTGATATGTGTTTTCCTCCCCTGTGTAAACTTTACAGTTGTGACAGCGATTAAAGTTTACCAACTGCCTTCAGTGACTTGAACTGTCAGAAAGAGACAGGAGTGACTGATGCATTTGTGAGCTTTGCCTTTGGGAGGAAAGAAAATGCTTCCCAAATTCCTCTGCAAACATAACACCTTCAAAGTTATTGAATGCTTGTTTGGCAAACAAATCAAAGCAATGAAAAGAAAAAAAATGGGAGCAGCCATGCACCTGTCCAGATACAGACTTTGATATATGTACAATCATACATTTTAGATGTAGAAAATGCCACCTTTGTGCATTAGTGGGCACGTTTCAATGGATGCAAATCTTCCCATCTATTATTTGTTATGGAAATAATTAAGGAATTACACACTGCTAATTCCAAGAGTGGCCCACAGGGCATGGTTAAAAAAAATCAAGTAGCTATAATTATGGTGGCCATAATGATGCAATAAAAATTCTTCCAACTTCAAAGTGTTTGCTTTATGCCATTTTGAGGCAGAAAACCCACAGACACACGAACTACACGTAATCTGTTAAACAACCTTGGCTGGTTTTTAACCTATCAATTCAGAAGGATTAAGAACAAACCCCCTCCTCTCCAAAAATCATAAACTTTCCCATAGGCTTGTGAAGCTTCTAGTATTGTCCTAGCCCAGGACTGTCAAAATTGTGGCCCACAGGCCAGATGTATCATACTGGCCACCCCCACTCCCAGTTTAGCAAAGGGGGAAAAAGTTACAATACAACACATGATGACATGATGTTGGGAACTTGACATCCATGTGATAACCACCAGTTTTTACTATCTCCTGTGAGGTTCCTCATTACCAAACGTTTTGCTTCTACACACACATTTTTAAATTTGCTACATTTGGATAAGAGTCTACATTTATGGGTAATAATGAAAACTTTGAAATGTACTCAGAAATGAATGGCAGCTGCAAAACTAATGCAATAAAAAGGTCATATCATCCCAATGGGAATTGTAGCAACAAAATTCTGCTTTAATTGAAATTTCCAATTGGCTTTTAGGACAGTGTAATGTAGAGTGAATTACAGTCATCTAATCAAGGTATAATTAATGAACATAGTACTATGTCCAGGTCAAGCAATTCAAACAAATATTGCAGTTTAACTAGAAGATACAGTAGTACCAGTTGCAGATCCTAAAATGATGACTTGTGAGACAAAATGCTAGATTTCAGTGATATTAATTTGAATTAGTACGAGGTAGAGAGCTTCTTCAAACAAAATCTTATATCTAATCACCCTGAACATAGATGTTTTAATGGCCTAGATATCAAAGCAGAGCTGTCTCCACTAATATAAGTGTTTGTCCCCAGTACGTTTTGTCCATTGCTAGTTAATCAGAGATACTTTGAACAGTAACAACAAAGCATCATTTTGCTTGTAGCATTTAAAATCCAAAGTAGATTTTGGTTTTCCACTATGTGGAATACTTGCATTTTATTTTAGCCATTATTCATTTCCTTTTACTATGCCAAGCCATTATATTTTGTACCTATATAAAGAATTCTTCCTGGTAGATTGCTGTAGCTAGGCCAAGCTCAGGCTGAACTTGCATAACAGCTCCACAGGGAAATCAGCTAAAGCCTGTAAAACTTTTTTTTAAGCCTTAAGACTGTCCTAAAGAATAGTTGTACCATAAAGCTCTCAAATCATGGAGGACTCCAGCCTTTGCTTTAGAACAGTAATTCATGCTGCAGAGGGAAACTATGACAATATTTGTCCTCTGTAAGAAACTAGGAAACTGGAAAAAAATTCCTTTAGGAAAATGCATTTTCAAGCCATTCTTAACCAACAGAATTCTTATAAAATGTTGTCAGAATGTTAAACAAATGTCAGTGCCTATTGCTGGCAGAGTAGCTGATCTATACTCCTCCCCAATTGGGGGGTAAATCTTCAGAAGCCCTACCCCCATGATGGCGAACCTATGGCAAACCTCTGTGCAGGCATGTGAGCCGTTGCCCCAGCTCAGCTCCACCACACATGCACATGCGTCTCCCGCTGGCCAGCTGATTTTTGGGTCTCTGCTGCTTTTTGGTCCCAGGAGGATTCAGGGAGGCCTGGTAGACCCAAAATGGGCCACAGATATCTGTGTGTGCAGCGCCTACATGCCCCCTTTTTGGTCTTCAGGGAGGCCTGCTAGGCCCAAAATGGGGTGGGTCGGGGTCACACCTGCATGTGTGGGGGGTGATATGAGGGAGTCACATGTGCAAGGGCAATGGCATGCAGGTTTGTGTTGTGTGCACATTGCATTATGGGTGTGTGCATGTGTGCAGGCACTGTCACACGCACACACATGCTTTCGGCACGCGATGATAAAAAGGTTAGCCATCACTGCCCTATCTAATTATCAGTCATAATATAACACTTAACATACCTTATAATTGGGGTTTGTCCTGTTCCAATGGTTTGTCTTGAGTTTGCCTAATATTGCAAATTGATCTCCAGGCATGCTGCTTAAAGTTTAAAAGTAGCCTTATGTTTTCTTTAGTGGATGGCAAGGCAGATACTTTACACAGTTGGGTTTAAAAAGATATAGTTTTCTTAATTGTGCAATATGTCAAACCAAATGAGCCAAACATTGGTTGGTAATGAGGAAAGCTTGCCAGGCTCACATGGAAAATATTTACACAATGCAATTTCTAGCAAGCATAATCCAGCTGCAAATCCATTCAGGTGTTGTCTTCTGAGTGATACAAACCTCAATCCATCATTTACTTTCTTGGACATGTTTTGCAAACCGGAGAGATGATTATTCCTGATCAGAGATAAATACATAATTGTATATTTATTTGTGGCACAACTGGTTATAATAAATTAAAAGGACAACATTATTATGTACTTAAAATACCTCAACATCGGAAAAAAAGGTCTGTGCAACGTATTCCAAACCTATCACATTATTCCCTTTAAAGAACAATATACAAAATGCAGAAAAGGGAGAAATAAAATAAATTGACTGCTAGACAGATCTGAAAGAAAATATAACTAAATCTAAACTAATATTTCTAATGAAATGCTAATCTAGATAAATCCTGGCATGAAGTGGGAATTCGTTTTTTACAGACAATTAATATATTTCATTAAAGGCAAGGAAGCCTTTAAAAAAGTAATAACAGTTTAGTAGGCCATTACCAGTTATAACTTTTTCAATTGATTTTCATCTATTTTAGCTTTGAATATTATTTTTTACAAAAAAAAATCCCCATGTAAACTGGTTCATTCTACAATGAATGCAGTTGTAACTTAATCGTAACTCCAGTATATGTTAAAACCTTGTTCATTTGTGAAATATTTCACTCTTTGTTCACTGATTTGGTGTTTTAAACAGGTGAAACATAACATTGCTGCTTCTTTCTAATTCTCTCTTTCCATTAAAATCATTGTGCTGGAAAAAAAAATACGCTGAATTTTTCTCATCTTAAATATTTGGATTTGGGAATCTGAAAAGTTATTGCTGAGTGTCACAAACATATGGTGAAGACCATCAGTAGTTATTGTAGGTGAGTAGTTTTAGTCTGAAATGAATGCAAGATGTGTGTGTTCAGCTGTGAGCATTGTGAAAAATCAGGTGGATAAATCTCCAGACAGACCAAAACACGTGGCTTGGCTAAGCGCATCAGACAGAACTTTCTTTCAGACTAAAATCCCATCTCAAGTGATGGCTGGTGCCAGATGCTTCACAGGAAAGTGTAAATCTTCCATAATTGACAATGGTATAATAACATATTGAGGAAGGAAATCCATATGAACTCTTTACACAAGCCTGGAGTGTAAAGGTTGTTAATCTGTTATGCATTTATATATTTGGATATGTATAAAAGTGAAAGATTGTTCTGTGTCATTAATTTGAAGACTTCCTTGCACATCAATATTTAGTGGACAGTGGAATGCAGCACTATATTATCCGGGGATAGTTAAGTTAATGTGCCATTATGAGACAGAAAAATCAGGCATAGTTATGTACTTCTGTTCTCTTACTTAGCAAGCAATTACATATATTTGCTTATTTATTAAAAGGCATTTTGCTCTTCATCTGAGATGTGTTAATTTTGTTAAATGTAAGCCAGCTAGTGGGTTGTGGGGTGCATTCTACCTGCGGTATATCTCTAAAACTTAATATTGTTATCTTGTACTCTTTAGCTATGGGATAGGTTCGGTATAGAAACCCAGACAATAAAATCATTAAATCAGTATTCTCAGATGCTGCTACGTTTTACTTTTTAAAGTTGTCATTTAGATCAAAATTAGACACCTTTAAAAGGCCATAGTCTCTTTTTAATATTTATGAGGGTAGGACTATGATAAAAAGTGACCATTATGCATGGAGGCATGGCTGAGATTTTAGTTTTGGGTAAAATTTAGGGTATTTGATTTTTTTTAAAAAATAAGCATATTTCAGCACTAAAGTTTTTTTGTGAATGTCTTGCTTCAAAATAGCAAGGAATTGCCATCAGTTTTTAGCTTTCATGGTCAGAAGATATTTGGGGGGCTACAGGAAAGGTATATAAGATAATTGATTGCTGACTCTAATCCAAGACTCTAATTTAGCATCTCTAATGCTAACGATGTACAAGGTTAATGATAAAATATGAGTAAATATTTTCTCAATATAAAAGAGAGCTTAAAACCAACACTTGATACGTACTGTAGAGGAAGAGATAAGATCAATAAATTGCTAACGGCCCATTGGGACTGATTTTTTAAAATAAATTTTACAAATTCCTTCCTTGAGAAAGTTTGTATTATTTTGCTGGCTACCTAACTGATAATTACCATGTCTGTCTTCAATTGCTTAATACTGCTTTGCTTGATTGGCTTGGAAAAGATTAAATAGGCAATTGGCAAGCAAGGAAGATGAGCATCAGCATTTAATAGAACAATACCAAAAAAAGCACCCGCAACCATTCCAGATAGTGCAGGAGGAAGGTTAGAGGGTACTTTATCGAAGACTTCTTCTGACCAAAACTGACTAAGATATAATAATCCCTATTAATAGCACTTGTATCCTGGCCAAATGAAGCTTCTAGATGAAAAGCTTCATTCTCCAAACAGCTGTAAAATCCTGATTTTCTTCTTCAACTGTAACAGGGAATAATATTTTATGATTGCCCAGCAAAATTTAGAAAGCATTTTGACTTCCAAACTGACTTCTTAGTTCAAATTATATATTTTCTTCAATTTTTGTTAGAAAATTTGGCAGTAAATGATAAAAGTAAATTAATACATTTGGAAGAACATATTATACAGTCTGTACCTGCAGAAAAAAAAAATCTGACCTGTAGCTAAATGTTTAGTAGTGTAGAATTGACAATAAAAGTGAAGGAACTAAATAGTTTTGCAGAATCAAAATAGATGAGAAAGTGAATGTGACAGAACATAAGATATGGCATCACGGGAAGGACAGGCAAAAATGGTGAAACATTTTCTATTCTTTGAGTTACTACAGATAATTATGCATCATCTCACAAGGATTCACGCTGATGAATCTGCAGACCCACAGATGCTGCTACTTCTCAAATGCTGGTGGATGGTCCCTCTAGGTAAGGACAGCTCCTCCAATCTTTTTAGTAACATAATTTGTTTTCTTCAGATCAAAAACATTTTGAAGAGTCAGCTATTGCTACAATGTCAAAAAGGCAATTGTCTGCACAAGAGTTTGTGTTCTCTAGGCAAAATGTGTGCAGAAAGAGCTCTTATTTTTAGGGTGCTTTGTAGTGGATTGTCATAGAAATAATCCTATGTGTTCAAATTAGCTTTCCCTTTTTTCTGCACTCCAATTCATCTTAACTTTTATTTTTCTGATATTTTGAATTTTGCCTTTGGATCATTGATATTCACCTAAATTCAAATATTTATGTAGTTCTTCCAAACATTATAAGCAATTAAGATTTGCAGAAGAGTTGCCAAGAGTATATAGTTCATCCATTCTTAAAGCTGTAGTATTATTTATTTACTAGGAATCTGAACTGACATTTAGTATAAATAAAGTTTGTTAATTGAAACCTAAGATTTGGACCAATTGTGGGTTGCAAATATTTTTACTACCAGTTTGGGCTCCTTCTCACACACATTTGTGCATGTGTGCAACGCTTCTGCGCATGAGCAGAAGCATCTGGGTGGGTGGGGCTTCCCGCTGCTGTTACAACTGTTTCGGCCAAACCAGAAGCAACTCACCACTGATTTGGACTCTTAAATGCAACCTTACTTTAAACTGAAGTTAACCACCCAAACCAAAACAGATTGTATCAGCTAATACATAGGATCAAAAGAGCACAGAAAAGGAATTTAAATTCTTCTTCTATATTAGTAATCTAACATGGCCCCAAAAAAAATCTTTCCCAAGTGGTAGCCAATTTAGAAGAGGAAATAATGCAATATTTCCTTGGACTACAGTGTAAGGAAAAGATTAAAACCCATTGTCTTTGCTATTCTGATCTTATTCATATTCATTTCTGCTATCTGGGTCAAATGTGAAGGCCTTTAAAATCATATCGACTTTGACTCTGATTTCTAAGCCCACATCACTATTATAGCATAAGTATATATTTTTTCTAAAGGTGGAGGGTATTGAAAGGAATGTCCTCTAACATTAAAGTCTGTTCAGTTACTGTCACCTTAGTCACTTTCCTTTTGGGTGGATAAGCTTATCATCCATTTCATCTTGTCTCCTAACCAAATACTGTATTCCAGTGCCTGGGTCAGCAGAGTTATCCAATATGCAGGTCATTCATTTAGCAGTTCCCAGATGGCCCATTAGCTCTTAACCAAAGGAAAAACTGTAAAATTTCTCTGCATGAAGAATTAGGTTGACTCATTAACCTTCCTCATGTACAATACAATAAGACTAGCAAGGAGTGAAGGGAAAACTATTCTCTTTGTAAATGCCCTGGCAAATCCTTATTGCTTCTACTTAGGAAAATATATATCCATTTGCTCATTGCTATTTTCTTTTGGAAGTTTCCAATATGTACTGTTAGATTTGGGTTTGCATGCATTATTTTTCTATTCCTGTTAGCTGTTTGAGTTATTTATTTGCCATGTGCATCTCCCACTGAAATGGGTAAAATAACAACTTGGAAATGTAAGGCTATTAGCAATTAAATAAGAGAAATATTTTCTTTTTCCTGAAACCATTCCAACAGTGAGATAAACTGGCCCTAAAAGTGAACATCACCATTTTTTCCTAATCCCAAATGACTAGAGGATGTGAGGTGACTTGGCAAGTAGAAATAAAATGCAAGAGTTCCCTAATAGGTTAGACTGATAAAGGAAATATATTTCTAATTTTGGTACAAGACTTGCTTACTTTTTTTCTATATACTTTTTTTAATTAATCTGCTTGATCAGTACAAATCAAGACAAATGTATGTGTCCCAGGATAATGTTGCAGGATCCAATATGTGTGGATCACTGGAATCAGAGATTTAATCTTCCAAGTTTCAGACTTGTGCTGAAGTCCATCCTTGGGGAACTTCTCTCTCTATGTGTGCACAGTGACTCTCTTTAATCAGCCTTCAGAAAGGCGTAAAAGCTGTGGTGATGCAGTGGTTAGAGTGCAGTACTGCAGGCTATTTCTGCTGACTGCCGGCAGCCTGCAATTTAGCAGTTTGAAACTCACCAGGCTCAAGGTTGACTCACCTTTCATTCTTCCATAGTCGGTAAAATGAGGACACATTTTGTTGTGGGCAATAGGCTGACTCTGTAAACCATTTAGAGATGGCTGTAAATGTACTGTGAAACAGTATATAAGTCTAAGTGCTATTGCTCCTGCTATTATTCTTCTAAGAATATTATGATGTTGAAATCATGCTGAATTTGTCAATGGACAAATGTAGCTCAATTTGGTACTGACATATGCAGCTTTTATATCTAGCTAATGTATAGCTTGACACATTTTTTCAATGGCAAACTCTATTATCTGAAGAATGCAATTGCATAAAGTTTTAGAGTCTATAAACAAATCCCACCTGAAATATTTATGAATATTTACAGCACTGATTCTTATTTTATCTTTGACCATTTACTTGGAACGTTATTTGGAGAGGCTTTGAAAGGAGTTTTTTTGTATTCAGTTTTGTTAAATCTGCCACTAGATCAAAAACTGCTTGAGACGGCTGGGAGGATGAAACAATCAAGAATCTAAAACTTTGCAAAGCTTTTATCCTAAAAGGATAAGAAAGGTCACTTGGGAGGTGTGTAATGGGAAAGGGGATTGCGAGAGCAAATAAAATGTAATTGTCTCTATAAATGGTACTATTAACAGTTGAGGAGAAAATCAGGGTGTGGGAGATCTCTGATAAGCAGATGGAAATTTTATTACCATGCTAGTGACTATGGGACTAGGAGGAGGAGTTACAAACTCTAGGATGCCAAAAAGGAAGTGGGAACAGACCCAAGAATTTCCACTGAATTCAACTATCATGTTATTTTATGACTTCTGACTGCAGTGATCTGAATCAATTATCTCTCTTTATTTTTCCTCATCAGAATTATATGAGCAATAACAAACAGACCACTGTGTTGGAAGATAAAGATGAGAAAAAATTCTTCCCCTTGCCAAGTCCTTATTTTTAAGCTCATAGGTAGTTCAAAGCCATGGAAACTCTGTCTGTGAAAGAATCTCACAAATCAACATTACCAGAATTGTGGAAATTATAATCTCAGAACACCAGAGGTGAGCACCAGGTGGAGCAGCTCTCTTAAGCTTACATGATTTTAGGTTATCGAATTTAAAGAATCCTCCAATTTTTCATGGTTTTTTCCCCCTCATAGATGTTCTCATTAGTATAACTCAAGACTAAGCAGATTTTTAGTTAATTGTGAGTTTGTTCTGATAATTTGGGGGTCTGAATTTTGAATGGTCAAATGAAGTTCAAAATATATGTGTTCACTTGTAATGCATCCTTTAAAACTGAACATGAGAAGCTGCAGTCTCACAATCTTCAAATTTCAGGAAAGCAGTTTCTTCCTATTGCAAGGTATGAAAACATAACAAGAATTAAATCTTGTTTTTGATTATACAAGGTGGATTCTCCTGAAATGTTATTTAAAAAAAATTAGAATGAGCAATTCCACACTGAAACCAAATAAGAAAATACTTTATTTGATCTTAGAACAAAGATACATGATTAAAACATCCATAAAACATAAGTTTTAATGGGTAATATAGCTTCAGTTACAATGTACTTTATCCACATTAAGCTTCTGCCTTAAGGAATATCATACTGCTGTGAACACTTGTTGCTAGGTTACAAAATAGGTCACCTGTTGAGTTTTTATCAATCAGTAGATAAAGTATATAAAATTCTCCTTTTCAGCCTGTAATAGCCTTTATTGTCCAAAGGTCTGTATAACTCTTAAAAGTTAAGATTGTATGTTCAATTGATTCTTCTTCTATTTGTTTTTTTTTCCTTTTCTTCAGGATGGAAGCTGACATGCAAAGTAGCATGACACTATTTCTTTCCTTCCCATTTGCATAGAGTGAGCACAAAAGGATTTTTGATAATTCTGAAACTACAGGTGGGCCAGAGATTCTCCAACCCCTTTTCTTTTCATCTTAAATCAGTTGCAGTAATTAGCATCATGGATTCCTGATCAACTGCTTCTAAGCATTTGGGGAGTAGAAATGATGGCACTGAGAAAGTTCCCCGAAACCAAAATATAAATGGTGGCATTTGGAATAAGATGCTGACTGTCTCCCTTGTGCTCTGTGGCCTACCGAATATTATGGATTAAAGACAGATAAGCAGCAGATTATCTTCCAGACGCAAATACACAAATGTTAAAGAGATGGCAGCAAAAGGCTAAACATAAAGAGGGTGGGAGAAAGGGAGTGCAACATATCAAAAGATGATGACAGATTTATTGAGCCTTGGAAGTGCAGCATCAGTCTGATGATAGGCATTTTGTCCTGGTCAACGTTCTACCAAATGTACTGAATGAATAAAGAAGCTTTTAAAACACATTGCCTCAAGTAAACAACAGATGCAAAGTTATGCCTTCAAGGAATACCACAGTGTAGCTGAAAGTAAATATCACTAATCTTTAGAGCATTCTGTCTTTCAGTTTAAAACGTGTGGAAAACATCAAGAAGATAGAAAGACCTTCAGGTATCAATTAATTAAAGGGCAACCGTTCTCGAATGAATGTAAATTATATATCAACATTTCCTTCTGAAGAGTTAAGATACTTTAAAAAGCCTTTAAGCACTGTGACCCAGGGAGGATGCTTAAAGTTCATAGAATTTCTCAGTTCAAATTTTTGTTGTTGCCATACGAAGCTTTTCTGTGAACATTTCTTGTTGAATGAAATTATTGGATGGATGTACATTCAATGTGCTTTTACACAAAAGGAAGCAATAGACCACATTGAATTGTTTTGGATTCAAACTGGGATTATTTTTTTCATGTTTTTGGCAGACTTAGTTTTAAATGAAAATGCTCTTTAGATACAACAAGGCCTGGATTAGGTTGAAATGTAAATACTTGCTGAAATATGCTTCACAGTTTCTTGTAATTCAGGGTGAATCCAATTTTTGTTTATTATATCACAGTGAAATGTGATTATTTTTAATGGAGAGGACCAGCTTTCAGGCATTTTTCTTTAATTGAGGAGACCCAATTGTTTCAGTCAGACCCCAATATATCTTCAGTGATTCTAACAATCTAAGCCATTGTCTCAATCCATTTCATATTGAATTCTATTTCAAAATGTTCCGTCCTTGAAAAGTATGCAAGAAGGACATCACCAATGAAACAACAGAATAGAAGACTTCAGATGTTAAAATGAAAAGTACAGGTACATATTGAAATGTCTTTTTCATGGAATGGTTAAAAACAGTTTTTACTCTTTATTGCTTATATATGTACATGCACATTCATAATGATATTTGCCCAGATAGTATGCTAATACAAATAACAAGAAACAAACAGAAATGGTAAATAAATGTCCATATTTTTTAATACACATCTCTTTTCTGATATGTTGTGCTGTTCCTAATGTATGTTAGATTACGTCTTTGAATGCTGAACAAAACAGATTCAAGGTCTTCCTTGGGATTCAATAAAAGATAAAAGCTCATTAAAGATGGTTTAATAAAAATATTTTTTCAGAAGACTTCCTTACTTATGTACCAAAATAAGTCAAGCTATTTAGGTCTTGGTTATCTCAAAAAGGGATTAACTTTAGATGCACAAACAATTTACAATTATCCTTTTACTAAAGAGATGAAAGAGGATTTCATATAAAAACTTCTCTATGAAAGTGTCCATATAATTTGCAATGAATATACTTTGGTACAGATAGTTATTTTTTTTACAAAAATGAAAGTAAAAAATTGCAAGAATATTCATATATATAGACAATACTTGCAAAATGATTTTAAGTCATTTTGATGTGCCCTTGCCTCTGAATCATTTTCATGGGTTTTTTCACTTCAGCTATGCATTTTTCAATGATTGTGTAAAAATCCTAAAAAAAAGTTATTGATATTGGCCTACCCATTTGGAGTTCTTCATATATTCATTGGATGCAAAGCCAATGTATTCATTGAAATATTCAAACTGACTGAATTTTTCTCATCTCTCTCAATGAAGTCACATCAGAGTTTGGAATTGTTATTAAAGGCCAGATGGAATTTGCTTTTGTGACTATTCTTCAAGAGGTGGCATCTCTTTTTGGAATAATAGTATTGGTATTCCTAAGATTTCACGAGTCCCTTGGACTGCAAGATGATCAAACTGGTCAATCCTAGAGGAGATCAACCCTAAAGGGCCAGATCATGAAGATGAAACTCAAATACTTTGGCCATCCAATGAGAAGGAAGGACTCACTGGAGAAGAGCCTAATGCTGGGAAAGATTGAGGGCAAAAGAAGGGGACAACAGAGAATGAGGTGGATGGATGAGGTCACCAAAGCAGTAGCCGTGAGCTTAAGTGGACTCCAGAGGATGGTCGAGGACCGGAAGGCCTGGAGGAATGTTGTCCATGGGGTCGTGATGGGTTGGACATAGCTTTGCAACTAACAACAAAGATTTCTACAGCCTTCCCAGAATATGGCTTTGGACAATACAATCACTCTGGATCTGCTTGACTGCTACTATATATTCAGCAGGAAAAAGGGAAAATGGCAATCTGCAGGGAAAGAGAAGAGAGAGAGCCAGCTCTTTTATCATTAACAACATAATTCATTTTTCCAGCCCAGAAAATGATGACACTTAATAATTCTGAGTTCTGGAACTGCTAACTTTAAAAGTATTTCTCTCCCTCCCTTTGGAGTGCACATCAAAATGCATTAAGATTTAAAAACAAAAAACAAAAGAAACCTCATTTTGTTTAACAGCCACTTTGAACTGACATTTTTGCTAGAATCTGATTATTAGAACATTTAGACTAAAGTATGAAATAAAGGGCAATTATAATGAACATTATACAGCTCTCTCTGTCTCAAGGACCGAGATAAAGCAATCCAACTTCTGGCATTTGAAAATGGTGACACAATCAATGCACTAGCAGCTTCAGGCACCCAAATGGGAATAAACAAGTAATATAAAGAGGTTTGTTATTATTTTAAAGACAGTCGTGCTACAGTATTTTGGAGACAGTACAGAACCGCCAAAGAGCACACAGCTTCATGTGAAAAGAAACTGCATTTTTCCAAGATGAAATCTTGCTAAATATCAAAGTATATAAGCTTGGTGACAATATAAAAATGTAGGGAGGGGTGCTTAAAAAATAGACGACCTTTTACCAGATACAGCAATTATTTACTTACATTTATATCTGCTCATCAAGAAACTGGTTTGATAATATCATGCTGCAATCCAATGTTCCTAAAGCTTCTTTGCCTACATGAATCCCACCTTTATTTAAAATTATTTCTGGGATGCTTTGTCATTTCTTTGCATCTTTTTAAATGTTAGTTTTTGTCATCTGTTGATACTGTAATATAGTGGAGAGAGCTTCCGTTTCTTTTCCTATCATCACTTCATAGGTTCCTTTCCTACCATGACTCCTTGCACTGTGAAAATCCTATAACTTTCCATAATGATATCTTTCTTTATGATTCTATTCAAAGATATGAAACTAGAGAAACTCAAGCTTATACAACTAAGGAGAAAACAGGTTTGTTTTGTATTTTTTTTTTAAAAAAAAACTTGAAATGCACGCAGTTCAACATTAAACATCTTTCCCTGATTTTTCTTCAGAATTATTGATTCTATCCCAAAACAAAAAAAAAAAAAAACAACAAACACCTGGAGCAAATGTTTGCAGGAAGCTAAGAAGTGTGTTTAAACCTCTTGTCTACCTGGGAAAACATTACATCTTTTTTATTTTTTATTTTTTCCTCTCCACTATCTGTTGAAGAGAAAAAGTTAATAAGGTGTGAATAGTCCATTGAACAACATAATTGTACAAATGATTAAACCTACAGAAAGTATAATATATGGGAGTTATAAATATATTCCACACTCAACTAAATATTCACATGAATTATTCCTAGCAGTTGAACTTCTTGGGCACACATTTTCTATCCTCAGTCATTGCCATTTGAATTTAAATGTTCCAAGGTATAAGTAAAGTAACTTTAAATAGTTATTAGAGGAAAGCTGTAGATATGTGATTATTACAACTATGTGTAAGGCAATCATAAAAAGAGAGATGAAAATCATCTAACTGGATATTGGTCATGCACCAAATGATTTCTGACAAGAGTATAAAATACTCTTTTAAACTGCAGCATATTGATTAAGAAATATTCACTCTAGGAATTTTTTCTGGTTAAAATGACTTCTACAAAATGGAACGTTCCTAAACATATCAGCTGTCTAAAATTCATATTTTGGCTTTCTATAGCCAATTGGTTATAATTGTGAATTTATAGCAGGAAAAAATCTATAAGGATATTAAGGAAGCAAGCACATTGCATTTTTAGAATATACTTTATTACATTACGTTTACATTTTATTTGTAAGTTGCAGAACTGAAGCTCTTAAGTTTTACACTATTTTTTTATTTTACTTCTGCAAAATATCTGAATTGGTTGCAAAGAAGGTTATCTAAGAGATTTAGTTTAATGTCAGAACAAATGGGAATAAATCACATTTAGAACAAAATAGTTCTATTCCATAGTTCTTCACATATGCTGTAATACATGCAGTATGAAGCAGATGCTTGCTCTGGCAGAACTAACTAAAACTGATTACTAGAATGGCCAGTGAAGATATTTCATTGATAATCTCTTTGGTATGTTGGGCATGGTTGCAATCCAGAAATGGAAGCAGGAAATATATTTTTAACTGATGAATGCAGGTATTTATTTGGAATATCTTTTCACCCGAAAGATTTCATCACCCTCTCTTCATTGTCCGACAAAATAAAAATAAAGTGGAGAAATGGACTGATAGTACCAGATTTTCAAGTCTTATGAATTTATCCTTACGGTGCTATGAAATATAATGGAAACTTGTGAGACTCCACAGAACTACTTCCCAAGAATTGATCTTTCTGTCATATAGTGATATATCACAGTACCAACAGATAGACCAGACTAAGAAATGGATACTACGCAGATCTAAAAAAGTACCTTTGGGACAACTATCACATAGATGACTGAGAATCAGATCTAATGCAGATCTAAAGTTACTTTTATTAGAATACTATAGTAACCGAATCTTGCTATAGAATGTGCTATCTTGTCATCCTCTTTCAACATAGTGAGAATTAATAGGTTCCCTCACTAAGGTGCTTTCACAAATGACTTTCTTGACTATTCTTAAGTTTCATTTATCAGACTTTAATCTTGAGTCTGAATTTGCAAAGAGCCTTTTCTGAATACTTTGCACAGCGCCAAATTCTGTTTTTAAAGTTGCTCATAGGATATAATTTGATCAAGTAAATAATTCAATTACTTATACAATTATGGAATTAAGGACACTTGTTATGAGAATATTCAAATGTAAATTCAAGAAGTTAGCACACCTCCCATATATTTATCTACAAAATTGCCAAGTTTTGAGCATTTTAAACCTTTGATGTTCTCCTGCTCCAGAATCAGAACTAACAGTATTTCCAAAATAATATAGTATCCAGTATAAGATAATTTCTTATGGTTTTCACAATTACCAGAGGCTGATTTTTGAACAGCTCATAAACTTCTCCTGCACAGATTCTGAATTAAAGCTGGAGAAGAAAGTCAACTAGATTCCATAATGTAATCGTGACAATACAGTATATCTAATATTTTCAAGAATGACACCAGGAATCACTTTAAAGTCCTGAACGTCACAGATAGAGAAATGGACAGTGGAATGAAATAAAAGAAATGGTAAGGATATATGTGCCAAAAGACTGCCAAAGACTAAGAAACAGAAGAAAGCAAAATGGATGTTAGAGCAGCAGTGGAAATTGCTTTAAAGAGAAAACAAGTCAATTCTAGAAAAAAACCCAAAGATTTTATTAAATAATTTAATAAAGAATTTCAATTTGTTGTTAGAAGAGACGAGAGATAGTATTACTACATCTGTAAATTTGGATGGAAGCAGATATGGAAAAATAAGGTTTTTAAAGATCTCTGAATTATGAAGTATATTCCAATTCTGAACTGATAAGCTATGGATGTCAATGAACAGATACAAACTAATTAAAAATATCAAATGAATAGGGAAGAAGAACTCTGTATAGTATAGATGTCAACATCCAAAATACCTTATAGGACATTCTGAACTTCTAGGAACATCTAATACTAGAGGATAAAATTGGGTCAACTATCTTCTCTTAAGAAGTATATAATGCTGGGAAAGGTGGAAGGAAAAAGAAAGAGGCAACAAGATGGATGGATGCCATACGATAGATGTTGGGTGCACTGCGGAAAGAATCAAATTGGGAACAGATTGTCCTGGAGAAAATTCATCTATGTGGTCACTGAGAGGCATGATGGTCATAATCACTTTAGAATAATTCTGATTTGTGCTGAGTAAGATGTGTCTAGTTTAATAGAGAGCCTATAGTTTGGTGACAGGGCACACACTTCTTCATGCAGGAAACCCAATTTCTTCAAGTTTGAGTGGATGCCTAATTGAAAACACAGGGCATAAATCAAACAATAATCAAACAAACTTCCATTACAAAATAGGACCAAGTAGCAGCTGATTAGAAAGATTTTTTTTAAAAAACATACATACATACATACATACATACATACATACATACATACATACATACCCACTAAGGCAATAACCACATTTGGTCTAGATGAACAAGCAATCTAACTTGTTCATCTTCTATGTACACTGTATTCAAAGTACTTCTGCTCCTTAATTGACTCATAGTTTCCTCTTGCATGAAGAGATATCTGCCTGAGGATACTTTAGAATGGTTTTAGGTTAATTAAATGTCCAGGGCATTTAATTTCAATTGCCTAGGGTCAAAGCAAATTCACTATATCAGCTAGTCTGCAAGTTTTATCAGAGTTTTCTTTTAGATTTCAGTTCTATATCAAGATACGACTCTCATTTAGATTAAAGTTAGTTTATCTTTAAGAAGTGGGAAAAGGTTGTTTTATGGCACCCTTGAAAAATAAGAAGTTTTATTCGAGGTTTTGCTTGCAACTTCAGTGTTTTGTCATACAAACAATGCTTAATAAAGTTTGAACTGAATAGTGTATTAACATGCAAATGAACATGACTAGATATTAAAGCTGTTCTAAATGTTAGTTGGATTACAATTAAAATAGAATTGCAATACTATGACATTTCATTATATAAAAAAGCAGAAAAGATAGGCTCAATAGTAATTGTGGTCTGGAAAGTTTTCATATCTTTCAAGCAATTCTAATACATCTACCTTTGTATAATATTGTTGTACTTTAGAAATGATTCATACATACATACATACATACATACATACATACATACAGTGCATACATACATACATGATTGGAGCAGTGGTGGGTTTCAAATATTTTTAGAACCTATTCTGTAGGTGTGGCCTATTTTGTAGAGTGGCTTGGTGGTCATGTGACTGGGTGGGAGTAGCTTGGCAGTCATGTGACTTGTTTGCCCCAAAGAGTGACCTACAAAAAGAAGATATAAAAAAGGAAATTTATTATTTTGTGCACTTACTACTTAAATAAGAATAAAATAAGTACATAAAACAATAAAACAGCTACTTACAGAGGAAATATGGCTGTCCTTGACAGTCTTCAACATTACTGACCACCTTACACACACACTTCCAGCCCCTCTGCCTCTTCCCTCTTCCTGGATTCACTCAGACATTTTTAAAACTCACAGCCTGTGCACAGCACACACTCTTCCAGCCCTTCTGCCTCTTCCCTCTTCCTGGATTCACTCAGGGCACATCACATATAACTTTTATCTATTTAAAAAATTATACCTTTCCTTCTTAGACCTATTTGTGCTTATATTTTTCTAATATTTCACAATCCACTTCATGTGACTGTTACTGTTGGATGTTTGTCTCATGATACAATATATTAAAAAGTCTTTAAAGTGCCACTGCCTTGTTTTGCTTGCTTGTTTGTTTTAGTAAATTATGTTTTTAATTCTTCGTGTAGGAAAAAGGAATGTTTTCTTAGCACAGAAATGTCAATAGGCACTAATGCTAATTTAATGATGTGAAAAGAGAATGCCCTGTCTAAAAGTAGATCATTGCTTCTGAAGATATACGTAGCTCAGGGGTGGGTTCCTGCCAGTTCTAACCTCTTCTATAGAAGAGGTTCCACAAATCTACAGTGCTGTTTAGAACCAGTTCCAGCTGTTTCCCTGCTCGCATCCACACAGCATCAAGATGAAGAGCGAGAGGAGGAATTCTGGGAGTTGAAGTCCACAAGTCTTAAAGCTGTCAAGTTTGAACACTCCTGATTTTTTTTCTAAAGGGTTAGGGATGCAAGGGTCTTGTAACTTGACAGCTTTAAGACTTGCATGCAGAGTTTCTGAGCCAACATTTTGGTTGCTAAGCAAGAGCATTGTTAAGTGAGTTTCACCACATTTTACAAGTTAGCCATGCCCACCCAGTCACATGGCTGTCAAGCCACTCCCACCTGGTCATATGGCCAGCAATCACTGCCACAAAGCAGGCCACACCTACAGAAGAGGTTCTAAAAAAAATTGAAACTCACCACTGACGTAGCTGTAGGCAGTGGAGCATTTTTCTAAGAACTTCTATTTCCAGTTCCTTTCCAGAAGAATCCTGAATAGACAATATAGCATGTTAAAAGCCTTTGAAGTCACCTTTGAATTTTATAATACACAAAGGAAAGACATAATAAATAATGTTCTGAATGTGACTTTCAGACTGTAAGTCTGATCAGCATAAAATGAAAGTGATAGAGAGATTATATTCCCAGGTGACCTATTGGTTGCATATTTCAAAGTTCCCATGTCCTTGTGCATGATGTTCAATGGTGCTGATCAGAGGTAAGCTAAATATGTACACTAATATCCTGAGGGAAAAGGGAAAGTGACAATGACAGATAAAAAGAATGGTTAAAAATGCAAATATAGATGAAGTTAGAGTAGAACTGTACTACATCTGGATATGTGCATGAGAATAAATTTGAGATAAAAAGCATTTTGGATAAAATTATGTGTTATATTAATAGTCTTTATATGATGTTTTTTAGATCAATTTGTTTATATTATGTAATAAATTTGGATAACACATGCTAGACTAGTTTTGAAAGGAAAAAACGAACAAGGTAGTATTTCAACCTCACATTTGGTTTGAAAATGAAAAGATCCTTCCTTCCTTCCTTCCTTCCTTCCTTCCTTCCTTCCTTCCTTCCTTCCTTCCTTCCTTCCTTCCTTCTTTCCTTTAAAAAAAATCTGGACAATCCAGCACTTGGAATGAGAGGGCAACCTTAGCCAGTGTTATTTATGCTCAAAATCTAAACTATTTCTGATCTAGTTAATGCGTAGATGGGAGGCTAATGTGGGGTGCAAATTAATTCTGACTGCTAGGAATGTTACATGGAAATTTACCTGACAATTTCTTCCACTCGTATTTTGTTTTAGAAAACACTACATATTTATATCTTCTTAATTGCATCAATTATTTTATGTACTCTGAAATATTGTAAAGGATTACTTATGGCCCACTTTATAAACATGGAAAAAAATTATGCAGTGTCATCAATGTTTATTAAACCTGAAAACTATGAAAATACTTTCCATTTACTAATGGTTTCATTACATTATGCATCCCATATTGTTTCTTTTCTCAATCAAATTAAAGATTATATAAATGAATATAAAGACAGCAGAAATGGGAGCATCTATACCTAGAATTTCCAGAATTTCTTAAAACAGACGTTATCTGAAAGAGAAATGTAGTCTAAAGAAAATTAGTTTAAGCTTAAATAATAAAATAAATCTTACAACCCCCTCAGAAAACAGTAAAACTATATGCAGGAACCGCCATATGGCAGAAGACATTATGTTTCATGTTTTTTTTGTTTTCCAGAGACTATGTTGACCCAATTTTTAAATATGCAGCTCAGAATTAAACAAGTCTGTTCAGTTTTGTCTGACTTTTCTAGAGTTAATGTTTGTATTACTGGAAATATTTCCCCTATAAATGCTGTATATTCCCTCTAAGATTTCTCGCTAAGTACTCTCTAGTCCCTCTTAAATCCTTTTAAGTCCCTCTAAGATTTTCCTTTTAGTATTGTAAAAATCAGCTGACACATGTTATTGTGATGAATGCAAATGTTAATTATCATTGTATCGATTATGCTAAGGCACAATGCACCAGCTGTAGCACCATTTATACATATTCTTATATGCAGTTTCTGTTGTTGGAAAATATATGATTTTCAGCCAGTAGGGATTTATCCAAAGAAACTTAAATTATATAAGTATAATCTTTATTGTCATAGTACTTAAATACAACGAAATATGTTCCTGGACTTTTAATAGCTATGAACTGAAATTATTATTTGTGCCATCATCAGCTGAGAAATGAAGGTTAGTGTGTTCCCTAAAGTGTATCTCTAAAGCCACATGTTGTGAATGAGGGGAACACAGTGAACATCAATGCCCAGAAGATATCTCAATTTCCACAAAAGATAAGAAATAAGGATGTGGTGCACTTCTGTGCAATTGTAGCAGTTCTTGCAGTTACATCTCTTCCAAAGATAAAATCCAAAAGAAAATCAGCAATGCCTTAATCAGAAGTAAGTATCAGAAAGGATACCATTCCATTGTGACATAGTATATGAAATTTGTTTTATTCAGTATCTTTATTCAAGGGCTATCAACTCTCTGTGTGTTCCCTGGAAGCTTCGTGGTTGTAATGCTATATCAGATTGTCCCTCTTTAATTTTTTACCTGCAGTAAAAATATTTTGGGATGAATGTTGGTTGATGTATAGACAGAGGTGGCCTCACAATCAAAGGACAGCTGACTTATGACCACCATTGAGAGTAAAATGTCTGTTGTTAAATGAGACATATATTAAGTGAGTTTTGACCCATTTTATGACCTTTCTTGCCACAGTTGTTAAATGAATCACTGTAGCTGTTCAGTTAGGAACATTTTCCCTTAGAAATGTGCAGACACATGTTGAACTTTGTCAAGGCTTAGTAAGCCTCTGCAAAGTGCTATAGATTTGCATTAGTGAAGTGATTCTGTCTGTGGAAGTAAAACAATATTTGCTAAAGCAAAAGGTCCACCTGACTCATCCTGACAAAGCAATTCAGGTAGCATTATACCACTTCAGGACTGCACTGTATGAAAAGAAACATTTATTTTTCACAAGTGGCCTCAAAATTTTCAGGATGAAGGGGTTTGGGACTGTCCACAGTCTATATCCAATTCACATAGTTTGGACAACACTTGATTGTAATGCAGCTACAAAGGAGGAGGCTGAGAGGAATTCTGATAGACTGAAGCCAAATGCCACTCAAAAGTAAGAAAACCACAGTGAGACCTGAAGCTGTTTTGAAAGTAGTCTTGTTTTGAAGCTGTGTGAATGAAAATTTTTCACCACTGTTGTATTACAACACTTTTGCATTCAAAATAATTCACCCCCCCAAAAAACCAAATGAAGAGAACTTTTTTAAAAATCTGGCCATAGTGGCACCATTTGCAGTCATTAAAGACTGAAATAATATTATTTTAGAAACTGTTTTGACTAACAAGAAGTTGTCTGTCCCTGATGGCTATTAAAATATTGTCAATTTCCTCAACTGTTAGTATGAGACGGCCTCTTGTGAGATTTTAATGGCAATACAGTTATCTTATTAGCAAGAGCCCCTCTTACCATCTTGTTTTAAATTTACAAGTTGGAAGAAGAGAGCAGAACAAATGTTTAAAAGTTTTCTACTGGACTTTAAAGGAAACTCAAAAAACACAAACTTGTGCTAAATCTTTCCATAATGAATCAAATACAAGTCATTAAAGGGCTCCTGAAGCCAACCTTGAGAGGAGATCAGAAGGGAAAATAAGAACATTTTTACTACTCAGTTTTCTCCCAACAGAAAGCCATATTTCTTTATATTTCTGTACTAGGTGTGAGGAGAAATAACTCACAGAGTCATTATTAACCACGCTTCGACAGGTTTTACAACTCAGGGATCTGAACAATTACTTTTGTCGTGGTTTTGCTCATAATTTGTAACCATTCCATTTCTTTCAATTCTTATTTTTGGGCTATCCAGGAAAAGAATGTTCTAACTTTGAAATCAAAGTAGGTAGGAGCAGCAGTAACTCAGATATAAATAAGGAGATATTATTGTAAGAATAAATTTTGTTAAATTGTTACTATGCTCAACTATAAGGAAATGCAGCATTCTTTCACAGTGAAGGAATGTGCAATATTGTGATTTCTTTGTAGTCACCTGATAGCTATCATGTTTTCTCAAAAATAAGACAGGGTTTTATTTTCTTTTGACTCCCAAAATAAGTGCCTGGCCTTATTTTCGGGGAGGTCATATTATTTTTGAGGTGCAGAAGGTGGCAAGTGTGGTTACTTCATGGCTGCTGCTGTGTTGCAATATTTTCAGGGAGGGCTTATTTTAGCACATGTGCTCAAAAGCTCTATTGGGCTTATTATCCGGGGAGGTCTTATTTTCATAGAAACAGGGTACTTACCTAACCAGAGTAAAGAACAAAGAAGTGGAAGTTAATATGTGATCAGTGGGTCTTTGAGCTTTTACTTGTGGTTACAAACATTTTATTTTCACAAATGAAGTAAATTTGGTAAATTCTTAATTTGATAGATTAGGAACATTCATGTCAGACTGAACCCCAGAGAAAACAGTACTACATAGATTTGAGGAACACAGCTGACAGTACCTTAATTTTATTAAATAAAGGCTGGTCAGTGACCTTAACAAAAATGTTCACTTATGAAATGTACATTAAAAGGCTGGGGAACAGATGATTGAGTGATCTAGGAAACTTCTAATTTTAATTGGGCCTGCTTTCTAGCTGGATTAATTATGAATTCTGCCAAATTCAGAGAGCACCAAGGTCTCATGGTTCAAGACTGAGTTACATACATTCTATAAGTATCAATTATGTTAGACATAATTGTTTGTATGCCTCCAAGTCAGTGATTACTTCTTGTGGCTAAACTAGTCCCTGGAGGGTTTTTTTGGGACAAAATCCTTTTTGGCAAGATTTTTCAGAAGTAGTACATTATTTTATCACTCTTATGGGGATATGTATCTTCCTCAATATTGGGTCCTTTACCAAGAGGAAAAAAATAAGGAGGAAAAAGGAATATATAAAGGAACAAAAATTATTTGGAAAAAAATCACTTTAGAAAGAGCATTTCTAATTTATATTATTTATCCTGCCTTTATCATATATATGAATAACTCAACACACCTACACACCTTCCTCCTCTTATTTTCCCACAACAACAACCCTTTGAGGGGAGTTGGGTTGAGAGAGAGAGTGATTGGCCCAAGGTCCCCAAACAGGTTTTGATGGCTATAATAACTATACTTGAACTTGCGGTGTCCTGCTTTTTAGTCTGAGGACTTAAACAAGCACAAACTCAAGAATGAAATACTAGTCAGGAGGAAAATTAGAGTCATAATATATTACAGTGATATCAAAATAGAGAAAACTATTGTGATGTCATTGATGAGGAGGTCAAACTATTTTCCAATAACCAAAAACCAAAACAAGAAACAATGGTTAGAAACTAATCAAGGAGAGAAGAAACCTAGAACTAAGGAGAAATTTCTTAATGGTGAGAGCAATCAACCAATGGAATAGCTTGCCTTCAGAAGTTGTGACTGCTCCATTACTGATTTTTTTCAAAAAGAGACCAGATAACCATTTGTCTGAAATGATATAAAGTCTCCTGTTTGAGCATGAAGTTGTAATAGAAGACCTCTAAGGTCTCTTCAAACTCTATTATTTTATATTCTATGTTCTTAGCTTAAAATGCCTATATTCTAGATTCATTGTGCAAACGATATAATTATGTAATCATAACTTCTGATGCAAGTACAATGCTACATTATTCAAAAAATCTTGCTGTGACATGTGAATAATTCCCTTCTATGCTACTGTTGAAGGACTGTATAATCTGTCCTCAAAGAAATGGTTGAAAACCAAGCATAGGTTAGAAAGCTAAAATTAATTTATCTTACCATTATTTCAGATGAAATTAATTCTTCTTTCTTCCAAAACTTACTAAATATAGGACATGGTAAAATATGTATCATTACATCCTTATTATATCTCAAAAATGCTGTACTAGACAATGTGCATACTTGTAAATTCTAAATATTTTTGTTGTATAATTTGTAGTTTAATGTCTATTCACACTCTAGGACAAAAGTTAAGACACTCTCCCACTGTCTAGGAAATATATGAATCTCTAATTCTCTATTCAACTCATCACTTCTATTTGCATATCATATTGATTTATTGATAACAAATCTATAGGAATGTATAATAAGTTTTTAGTTTTATAATATTTTACCAGTTCTAGTATCTTTAGTTTCTGAGAAATTGAAAACATTGCTGGTCCAAACAATTTTGTTAATATGTATAGCTACATGTTGCAGCTATACATATTGCCACTGAGTTGTATCTGATATATGATATTTACTCTTAGCTCAGCATATATTTTTTAAAAATCATCTTATTATCTATCAATTGATCCAAAGTCAGTATCTCTACTTTCATCCATTTTTTTCCATATCACCATCTTTTCCCCAATTTTTTAATGTTGGACTTAAACTTTTACTTGTTAGTTAAGCTGCTGAGCCCCGACATGGCCAAATCCATATTATTGGGTTGATTCAAAATTCAAAGGGTTGACTAGATTTAGACTGATTGATGCATTACAAAATCATTCTTCTGATGTAGGACCTATAACTCTAATCTGCTAGAATAGTTGCTTTACAATTACAAATGTTAATCCAACATTTACAAAAAGACTTCATGAATTTAAACTTATTTTTTTGGCTTCTTCCAATATATGGTGAATTACGACAAAATGCTACAAATCATTCCAAAAGGGTGATTAAGGTCCAGGTATAAAAATTATCTGGTAGCTATTTCTTGCTGCTGTCCATGATAACATGTCCTAATCATTCAACTGGACCACAGATCATCAGATGCTTTCTGTGGCCATTGATTCTTCAGCCCTATCTTAATGTACCTTGAACCTAAAGATGTAATAGCTAAATGTCAAACTAAGTGAGAATTTATTGGATGCCTCTTTTTATTTATTTAGACCCAGGTCACATAATTCATTCTTCTGATAAATTCCAACCTGAAACAAAATTTGTTACTATATTGCAATTCTTCTTCCTATCCAATAAGTATTCAACTGGATTTAACTGTTGCAAAGTGTATGTCTGCGTATTTGAAATATACATACATACATACATACATACATACATACATACACACACACACACACATATATACACATACATATATACATATACACATACATACATACATACATACATACATACATACACACATACACACACACACACACACACTGTTTACATCCCAATAAACTGACATCTGGGACTGACTGAAGTAGATAGAGGATGTCCTAGAGGCGATGTAAACAATGGACTGGAAAATTGATTAGGGGTCAGTGGGTAGAAAGGATTTATCTAGGATTCCAGGATTCAGGAGATGGATTGAGGCAAGGAATAGTTCAGGGACCAGAGAACTGATTGGTAAATCAGGGAGAAAAGACAAGATGGATTGCTGGCAGAGAGTTGACTGAAGAAGTGTTTATGGGATGAATAGATCGACAGTAAAGGATTGATAGACTATTGTATTTACCAGTTGCTGCAGTTGCTCTGTGGTGCAAAAAAAATAAATGGGAATGATATGGAGGGGCAGGGGAAAATAAACTCCCCTTACTTATATTCCCCTTACTTCTAAGGGGAATAAAAATATTAAGCAGCCTTTGGAAGTTCACAATCATTATGAATAGCACAATCATACTATCTGTTTTGAATCTCCTATGGCAAAGAGAAAAAAAATCCCTTGATAAATGGGGATTTAAAAAGTAGACACAAGTAAGGAGTAAAATTAATAGGAGAATATTAAACAAGTATTGGGCACCTGTCAAAATAAAAAAAAACATTTCCGATGAAACATAATTTTTCCATATTTAGTTTTACACACAGAGTGATTTCATTTTCCTTTGAACAGATACAAAATTTCATTCCTCCAACCGAGTGTGAATGATTAAGATATAAGACAACCAACTCAAACAAACATCTAACTTGGGGAAAACTCCTAATTAGAAAGCCTGCTAAGGCTTTATCTAGAGCTACAAATTCAAAATAATGCATTTTATGCCTTAATGGGACAGAACTCAGCTAATAGAAAATTATGAAGCTTTTCTCCCTTATTTGTGCATAATACATTATCTAATTCAGGAGTGTTTCCTTTGATTCTCTTTTATAATTTACTGTTAAAATTAAATATCCATCAACAGTGGTCAACCAATAGTATTTTTTTTCTTTTGTTGTATCTGGTGGAACCATTTTTTCCCTGATTGTTGGGCATTTGAAAGAATAAATTAATATTTGTATTACATTTTTAATATGTACTGAACAATCCTGTTCATTTACAGTACAGCTCCTACACACACACACACACACACACACACACACACACATTATACACATACACAAACACACACAGTATATTTATATAATGTCTTGAATAATAAATACAAAAAAATACTAATTTGTTGTTTTTCTTCTTTATGTCTAGAACTTGATAACTGAAATAATGGGGTTTCATGCTTCCTTTAGAAAGAATGCATGTAATAAATGCAATTCACATACATAGTATATATATAATGTAAATAGGCTACAAAACAATTATTAGTAAATTATAAAAAAGAGCAGTACGAAATATGATGATTGTATAGTTGTTGAAAGATTGGCATAAAATTAAGGCTGGAATTTAAGCTGACTGATCCTTGCTGCTTAAATAAACTTGATGGTGGTGTAATTTTGTTTTAAAATATTTTAGTGTCTGAGGATATTTCACAGCATTGTATATACTGCTGTTCATAAACAAAGAAGTAAATCTAATTCCATCTTAGATATGTACATGTTTCTGACTATGTGAAAAATGTATGAAAATAAAAAAGTTCTGGTAATGTTTTTTTTTAATCTGTATATTATTATAATCTAAAGATGGCTGGTTGGCTGGTTGGCTGGCTGGCTGGCTGGCTGGATGGATGGATGAAGTGGATAGATAGATAGATAGATAGATAGATAGATAGATAGATAGATAGATAGATAGATAGATGATAGATAGATAGATAGATAGATAGACAGATAGATAGATAGATAGATAAACAGACAGACAGGTTAAATTCAGTAGGATTTAGTCATTATTCAGTGTATATAATATTGGTAGTCTATTTAATTTAATTAATTAATTGATTCCCTTTTCAAAAAAAAAAAAAAACAACGTTCACTCAGTGCAATAGTATGCTTGGATATTTAGAACTAAATTCCTTCATTTCCAAAAAACTATCTTTGAAAAAATGGATAAATCCTGAGAGGCTGTCTACCTTTTTCACTGCAAACTTAATTCAAATAATATATCTTAATAATTATGCTAGCAAATAACGATGCTATTCTGTAGAAAACTGTCAACGATACTATATTACATTGAAGACTTTATGAATTTACCTGTAATTCCAGACATATGGTCAGATTGTATCATTATGGGTACATTTTTCTAATCAGGTCAAAATCAATCTGATTTCAACTCTTTATATTTATAGGATTCTTAAATAAGATTTTGTGGAAGGAAGCCAAGTGATTTTCTCCCCCTCTTAAAAAGAAATAAAATCTCAGTGAACATGATATGAAATCATATCTTATTTTTGGCAATGAATTGGAATTTTAAGGACATGGCTTGCACTATTGAGCTTTACCCAAGTTGGCGAGTGCATATCACTGTTGTAAAGTGCTGTTTATAATATATGCTGATACATGTTTTACAATGCTAATACCATTGTCCCACTATCAGCTCTGAGAGCCAGCATCATTAATCTTAATCAAAGAAAACTTTTACTACTTGTAATTAATGCAGCTGTAGTTTGAATTCAAAATTCAGACAGCAGTCCCTGCCTTCATACATTTCAAAGCATGTTTGTACACTTGCCAGGAGTAATAATGTTTTTTGTACATGGGGAAAAGGCAGCCCCTGACTGACACAGGAATAATTTGTGTAGACCATGGGCATTAATCTTATTTAGAAAGTTCAGCTTAACTTTTCAAAGCAGAAAGAGGTTTTTTTTGTGCGGCTTACCTTCAAACTACGCTTAACACAGGAGGGAGTGACTGAATAGAGTGATCTCTGTAATAGCATATTTATTGTCTGCCTAATCAAAACAGAGATGCATATATATGTAGGAATGCCGATGAAATATAGTGTAGTCCTGGAAACTCATCTCCAAAACTATTGGAGCATATGCAAGGATGTACATCTTAGTTTATTCAGGGCAGACTTTTAGAAATAGCAAGGTAACTTATTGACTAGAATACTCTTTAAAGAAAATTTTTATAGAAATAGGATTTAGCAAAAGAAACACAGTAATGCCTATACTTTATTTTTTTTTAAAAAAAACACTTTCTAAGTGATGGGTGGCCATATAAATATGATTTATAAATAAATATCACACCTTGAAATTCTTAAGAATGTTCATGGCTGATCTGAGAGGAATAAAATATTATTGCCTTGAGCAATATTATGATGAGATGTTGAAATGTAACAGACAGAAATATAAGCAAAAGAGTAAAGCATTAAATACAATTTAATACAATAACCTACAATTTGTAGGTTAATCTTAAAAGCTTTAAAGTAACATTGGCAGATCAAGTAACAAAACTCTGAATTCAACATGAATATGAAGCCACCAGGCAAACTCTTTTTAATACAAAATATGTTACGTTCAATTCCCAGAGTGTCCATGTAATGTTGGAAAGATTCCTGCCTAAAACCCTGGAGATATCCATCATGTCAGCATAGACCAGATGTGCATAAATACACTTCAGAGGTGCCTATTGATCCCCCAAGCCTTGGGCATTAAAAAACAAAACTGATAAAACAAACTTTTTTGACACCATGTGAATATTTAATAATCTCACATCCACAGAAGAGGTTGGTCCCCTTTTTCCCTTGCTAGAGGGAAAGCTACCTTTCCCCCTGTGTCCTGATGCAAATCATACCCTTGTCCTTAAAGGGGAAAAATAAAGTAATGCAACACAATGAATGTTTTATGTGTTCTTTTTAATCTGGCTATCTTGCATTAGATTTACATCTTGACTTTTCTCCAGAAGCAGAAGGCCTTTGACAGAATACTAAAAATGAGGAAAAGCAATAACAGGGGACTCTTCAGAATTCGAATATTCATTTACAGAACAACAGAAAGGAATGAATTTGAGGTTGCATAGGTCATCTGTATGTGATACAATTGTCATTTGTACATTTTCCATAACAAGATTCCATAACAAGACTTAATTCTCTGAAATACTACTCTGTTTCTCTGAAAATAAGACCTCCCTGGATAATAAGCCCAATCGGGCTTTTGAGCACATGCACTAGAATAAGCCCTCCCCTGAAAATAAGTCCTTCCCAAAAATATTGCAACACAACATTAGCCATGAGGTGACCACACTCAACACCTCCTATACCTCAAAAATAATAAGACCTCCCTGAAAAATAAGGTCAAGTGCTTATTTCGAAGATCAAAAGAAAATAAGACTGTTTTATTTTCTGGGAAACACGGTATCTGCATTATCATTTAATGCTACCTGATTTATATATTTTAGAGAATTATAACTGTAAATCTTAGTACTGTTATTACAATTTTTATTTTATTTTCCTTTTGCTTTAACTTTAATATGACAATAGTTACATTCTGTATGCTGATTCTAACGAAGATGTTTAGCAATTGAGCTAAGGATATTTCCTATTCAATTCTACATGTCTACATAAAAGTAAATGGCTAGTATTCAATGGAATTTATTTCCAAATGAACAGCCTTAAAAATAACGGTCAACACCTTGTTATTAAGAAAAATAGCCCTCTTTTGTAAAATGCTGTATTTGTTTCATCCATTGCACAGAATCTCCAATGGTATTTTCTTTGTCATTTTGCTTGCAACAAATTATGACCCTTATCTAACCTCCATTTCTCAGCATGCAATTCTTTTTCAAAAAGTTATTTTCTTTTGTGTGATCTTGTCCTGTTTACAGAAAGTTCATGATGTAAGATATAACCATGTTTGCCAGAATGAGAATCCATGCTTCTCTGGGATTAGAAAAAGCTATAGAGAATGGCTTCACATTCTATTAAGACTGTGTATTTACCCAAGTGATTCCCCTTAGAGTCCCTTGATATTTGGAGAGCAGAGACTAAAGCCTACAGAAAACATCCTCATTATTCTCTAGTGGGTTTTTTGCGGGGGGGGGGAGTAGGAGGAGGATTGTAACCTTAATTCCTAAAGCCAAACAGGATCAAATAATATGGAGGACAACAAAGGGTTTTTGTGGTGGAAACTTGGGAAGATTGTTCTTTTATTCTTTTTATACACATCTGGGAATACTGTTCTTTTTATGCAACATTTTCCTGCTTTTAAAAATATTTAATCATTTTGGAGGTGGGTTTCAGATAGCCAAACAGATAAATAGAGATAAACAAATAGGAGAGAATATATGTAGCTCATGGTTGAACTGTGGAGTCCTTGGAGCGCAGAATTCTCCACCAAGGACATCACATATAAAAATAAAAATATAGGTACTGTCCAGCCACAACTCCTCAGTGATAATTATGCCCCTTACTCTAAATCACTTTTTTCAAAATTCTGTTACTACAATACTATTCATCTATTATCACCTGCAGTCCATGAGCTGAGCCTGATGAGTTTTATGATGCACTTAGTGCTTTGTCTAGCTATTCAGGATATGGCCAAATTGAAGAAATGGTGGCAGATTTTGTTTGTGAAGAAAAAGTAGATAGAATGCTTAAGAGAAGATTTCCACAGAAGTTTAAAATTTTAAATTCACACTTCAGTAATATGAT
This sequence comes from Thamnophis elegans, assembly GCF_009769535.1. Taxonomy (NCBI): domain Eukaryota; kingdom Metazoa; phylum Chordata; class Lepidosauria; order Squamata; family Natricidae; genus Thamnophis; species Thamnophis elegans. Next base: position 101,881,075 of record NC_045543.1, on the reverse strand, counting down.
GAATCATTTTTTTAAATTCAGATTTGATTGGTGATAGAATCTGCTGTTCAATTTAAAAAAAAATATTTCTCAACCGGGGTTCCATGACTGATTGTGATTTTTTTAAAAAAAAACTTATTATTTTCAATATTGTGCAATGCTAGTACTCAAAGTAATGGGAATTTGTAAGCACCACTAACAACCTAAACCTTTGCTGTAATAACATTGTAAAATGTGATTTGTGCATTAGAATTGAATTGTATTCTCTGTTATAGAGAATAGAATACTCTGTAGATGTATTTCACCAAAAAATATAAATATACTCATAAAAATATGCTCAGTATTTTTCTTCAGTTTTCAAGCAGAAATTTTCTGAGACCTGAACATTACTTCAAGTGTTCCAATGTAAAAAGATTGAAAAAAGCTAGTCTATGTCTAGTATAGGTCTTTGTAATCTATCCTGAATGACTCCATGGCTTCAAATACCACAGCACAGAATAAAAAAAAGGTCTCAGGTTGCCCTTCTCAAAATTTTATGATGATAGTTCATGCTTAAAATGCACTTCTGTTCTGTATATCATGTATATGTAGACTTGATCTGCTAAATGAAAGAAGGATGACATTCAGATAATTTATCCATTTTCCAAAACCAATTTCCCCAAAACTTGCTTTGACCTCCATAAAAAGACTGGAAATCACATTGTGCTACCCATAACTTTTCCATAAATTCAACAGATGGACAATGACTCTACCTCTTTTTATTCTAGTTTACCAATAGGCAAAATATCAAATACCATGTCTTTCCCATTTAATTATTGGATTAACACTCTGCTCTTTATAGACATTACTTTTATATATTAGGAACAGTTTCTCTCCTCCTGGGAAATTATCTAGTAGTCTCCTCTTAAAACAGGAAGTATAATTTGACTGAACTGCAATTCAAGCAAACAGGTGGGTATTGTATTGATTTATTTGTTTATACATATATTTTCAGCTCTCCTTTTCAACTCTGAATTGTTTTCAGAGTTCTAACAGTCAACATTATTAAAGGCTGTAGAGGAAAATAAGATAGATTATTAAACCAGCAGAAACAGCAATACATTTAGAGAGCTTAAGACTAAAGTCTAAAGAGAGCAAACTCACCAGTTGCAGGTAGGAACACAAAAATGTTTAGAAATCAGTCAAGATTAAAAATCTACATACCTAAAAACTAATTATTAGAAATTCAAACTTTTTAAAGTTTGCAATCATAGTAGCGTTTTGGAAGATGCATTAGCAATTATGTAATTCAATCCTGACATTTAGACTGAACTTATTTCTTTGTACCTTAAGCCACTGGGATTCTTTATATCCACTGAGTAGAGGAGTAGAAAATAACTTTTACCCTCTTCTATGCGATAAAACCTTGAACTGTTTGAAGACTGCTATCATATTGTCCTCACTCATCTGCTCTAATAAGCTAATCATACAAGGATCCCTTAACCATTCCTTATAGGGTATGGTTTCTAAATCTCTCACAATCTTTGTAGTCCCCCTTTGAATACAATTCAATTTGTTGTTTATTATCGGTGCTTCTTAGAACCAGGCACAGTGTTTCCAGAAAAATAAAGTGCAAAACCAATGCAGTTAAATTTGATTAAAACAATCATCTAAATATCTTCTCTGTGTGAGTCTCTATTTGGCTGGAATATTTCAATTTGTTACATAGAGAAGTTCATAATTATTTACAATTTCTATTTTAATCAGAAAGAATAAGAAAGAATTTTGTCAGTATGTTAAATTCAGCCATTGTTGAAGGAAATCCTGTACATAGGTGAAATATTTAGCTTTAATCATAAGTATAATGTAAAAATGCAAATCTCCTACAACATTTATGAGGAATACAATGCTATCATATTTTTTTAAATAATAACTCATTTTAAATGAGGAACACAATTCTCAGTCATCTCAGATGAAAAAAGCACATGCTGGGCCCAAAATTGGTTTGTGACTCATATCTATACATTGGACATAAATCAGTTTGTTGCTCAAATATAAAGCCTTGGAAAAGTCAGGTGTCATGTATCTTCTCAAAGATTCTCCTAGCAGAGACAAAAGCATGTCTTTCAACAAACATTTTGCTTTATAAATGAAAGACTTCTGCCTCTATTATGGGCAATGTAGGAGATCGCCCAGCTGAACCTGAGGGCAAGGTCAATCAGTTTGAAATGGTATCCCCTATAAGAGGTCAAAGTCCACGTCCCTTCCCCCGAATCCATTGACTCTTATCTGTGCCAATTTGCCTTGACTGTTAGTAGTTCGGAATCTTGTGTATAGATTACATGAAATAAACCTATATTGCTTTTGAGCTATATCCTGGGTCCTGATTTCCTGCAGCTGGGAGCATTTTAGCCTTTAGGAAACATTGGACAGGTTCTGAAACTGGAATAAATGCCATTTTAAATACAGATGGAGAAGAGTCAAACCTTTATTTAATGGCAGTTTCTTAAAAGTGCCACATTTTAAGGCTACACTTAGGGTTTAAGGTTTTCGACTGCTATCATCCAGTAGTTGTTTTGACTTTTGCAATCCTGATTTAGTAGAATTACCACATGTTTCATTGAAAGAGTCAGTTAACTTTTCAAGTCAATCTTATTTTAGTGTAGTTATCCAAATTAAACACCATCAACAAATGGCTCTTCTCAAATACATTCCATAAAAGGGAGCCAAAGTGAAAAGCTAGCTACTAAAAAAAGAGAGAAAATAAATATTAATGACAAGAACCAATTAATTTTAATAACTAAAAATGTTTCTGCCAGGTTCCATACTAGTAACCTCTTCGATGCTGAGAATATAAATATAAATATAAATATATATATATATATATATATATATATATATATATATATATATATATATATATATATATATATATGGTATAGAAACATTAACAATGCTGCTTTAAAGAGGTTTTTTAAAAAAAGTTGTTCTTGCATATATCTGCATTTTGATGCTTTTTTCCTTTGAATATATACATTAGCTTACTCTCTGTGTGTACTGACAGAAGAAGTTAATTTGTTCAGGGAGATCTATCTAAAGAAGAAAAGGATTGGTAACTGTTTTTCTGAAACCAAAATCTTAAAGGGTATAGCAGCAAAAAAATTGATCAATAGAAAGATGTGATTGCTTGCATAACTGAATAACCTGCAAGGGGCTACCTTACTATCTCAATCTGGACGAATTTTCTTAAACTAACTTAGGGTCAGGTTGCTTAGACTATAAACCAGGAGCAACTTCAATTATAAGTGTGTATATGCCCCTCGTTGAAGAAAATGAAACTCACATTATTCTTTATCCTCACAGAGACCATAGAAACTTCACATAGACTTCATAGGGTAGTTTCATTAAAAAACTATCTGAACCTGGAAAGCCAATTAGGACTTTCATGGATTGCTGAGAACATGGATTGGTTCCCAAGCCTGGGTGTTAATATAGCATGGATATAAGCAGAGGTATCCAACCTTGCAACTTTAAGATCTGTGTACTTGAACTCCCAGAATTCCTCAGCCAATATGGCTGGCTAGGAAATTCTGGGAGTTGAAGTCCACAGGTTTTAAAGTTGCCAAAGTTGGACATCCCTGATCGAGGCCTTGAATCCTCTTCAGCAAGGTCACCAGACCTTGTACAATTGTACAAGTTGTATGCATGCAGAATAGTTCCCGGAGTTCATGTCCTATGTTCACTACAATGCAGTTGCATATTTTATTCATGGTAAGCTTCATTTATTTTATTTATTTAGTATATTATGATGCCTCGGTGGTTCGTAGAAGTACAGACAAGGCAAAAGTACATTTAAACCACTTTTAAAGTACCACATAAAAATATTAGAATTTAACAAATATATTAAACAGTTAGAAGCATTTAAAACAATTAAAAGGCTTAACAAATGTATTCTGAGTCCTTTCCTAAATCTTAAGAGGTTCGATTTAGCACCACTGGCAAAAAGGGAGAATTAACAGAATATATTAAGTGTATCTTTGGCATGACTTACAATGCCTGTTTGTTATGGACAGTGGGAGGCTTACAGTAGGTTGGTTGTAATCCATGAGATTTTATTAAGGACATGCTCTCTAAATCAATTGGAACAAATTAGTTCTTTTCTTGTCTGGGAAAGATCCAGGCACTGTTCTAGGACTGATTGCAGTTGTCATATTATCAAGGAAATTGGCGGAATGGCTGATTTTTCTTTTTAAAAAAGTTTCCATTGTTTGCCTGAGCTGAGGATATATCAAATATTTAGGAAAAACAGGATTCTGTTAAAATAGTGGTGCTCCATCTCCATCTCTGCTGGAAATGTCTGAAACTCAGAGACCATGAATGTCCAACCTTCTGGCATATATGGCCTGCATTGTTTGAAGAGGAATTGTTTTGGGCCAATATAAAACATAGAATTAATGCATAGAAATCACATAATAATATAATAATATGGATGTTTCTGAACATCTGTCTCATTGATACAATTCTGTTGATCAGATTGTATAATTTCAGTGGATGCTTATAGTGAAAATATTAAATTCATATCAGGAGCTTTTTAAAACGATACTAATAACAATAACAGCAATCAGAAAACACTCTTTGTTGAGATCAATCTTATACTCTTGAACAAGATATTTTTCTTCTTGCAGCCTCCCCTTTTCAGTTTACTTTCAGAGCCAATCTTTTCTAAATATCCAGAATATCCAAAAAAATAAAGACAGACTTAGGATACATTGTAAAACTGATGGAGTCTCATATTACAAAAATCGAACTTAAAAATAGGAGGTAAATACAGGCTAGAACCTAAAGTGTCTGCAGGGAGGATGTCAAAAAAAGCCAAGATAACATTGACAACTATGTGATAGAAGCCCTCCCCTTCTTTACAAGTGCTGCAATGCTGTAGCTGCCACGACAAGCATCCTTCTTTATCTCGGGAACAACTCTGGCAAAAGGACCACATATGGAAAAAGAAGGACATGACCAATATAGCTATATTCTGAAGTTCTGAAGTTTAAGGTGAGTAGTTATATCAACTTAAAATAATTAGCAATCAATATAAACGGAGGCTGAAGAGGATCTGATATCGCTATTTATTTTTTTAATTCTGATTCTGCATAAAAGGAAAGAAGTATACCAGGTCAGGGGTGGGTTCTGGATTCTTTTACTACCAGTTCGCTCAGGGATGCGCTTTGGGTATGTGTGTGCTTTATGCGAGCTATGTGAGCATGCACAGTAGTGAAAAAATTGTTTCTGCGCATGTGCAGAACCAAAAAAACAAGATAGAACCAGTTTAGGGGCTGAAGGCAGCCAAGTTACTACCTACTCGGCCAATCCTGTCCGAATCGGTAGGAACCCACCTCTGTATCAGGTCACCAAAAAAGCATGGATGAAGAGGTTTGGCAGCATTCCATATGATCTATCAATATTCTGGAACAGTAGAAATGCCAGTAGCAAAAGTTGACAGAGTGCATATTATTTCATAATAGACACAATGATTTCTGAATTGCACATTTAAGGCTCAGGGATAGCCTGCTCACTCTGTTATTCTCAATCTATGAAGGACTTTAGGGATGTTTGCTGGCTAAAATCTTTGCCATTTTCAGGATAAACTGATGAGTTGTGTACCTCTCAGAATAATGGATGGGCTGGAACTTAGCTATCTATCAGATTTTGCTATTTTTTCAGTGTTATAACATATTGGCTCATGCATGTTTTGGGGTACTTTTAAAATAGATTTTGCTATTCCAATATGTTGGGATAACATACATTTTAAAAAGTATGCACTACACATATTTTTTTAAAAATAAAAGTAATAATCATATAAATACAAAGTTTCCCTTATATTAAATTGCAATTTAATGTAGAAAATGTTGGAAAGGATTTGTGAGTGAACAGGCAGGAAATTAACAAGAAACAAGCATATACCGAATTGTTCTTCCACTGTTTGTCATCATTTAATAAAATAAGTCCTATTAATCTCAATATTGCTTGTTTTTTTCAGACTTTTGTTTCACTCTACAAATTGTACCTACCTAAATACATACAGTTAATGCTGATCTTAATGGAGATATTATTACTGTAAATAAATATATTTTTTCTCTGGAACATGATACATACATAAATACATACGTGCTTATGCAAACAAAATTTTTATACTTGCAGCAGCCCTTAATTATGGTAAATAAGAGCCAAGCTGAGAACATTCTTAGAAGACAAAACATATAGACGTAAGGAATTAAGGAAAGAAAGAAAAAGGAAGGAAGAAGAAGAGGAAATAAAGGGTGAAGTAGATTGTCTTGAATCCCTAAAGAGAATGTGGAACAATTGAATTTCTTCAGCCTGGGTTATTCCTAAATAGTATTTGAAGTTCTTTCTGTTTAAGATTATTTTTATACCATGCATTCATTCACTGGTTCTTTCTTTTTTCTCAAAATTAGCATGCTTGCTCATGCCTCTAAAATTCTCCATGCTATCTTTCAGGGTAAAATGGATAGAAATATATGTTATATCTAAACACATTCAGTCTTAGATAATCCACATATTGCATGCAAATTAAGTTTAATTAGGACTATGGATGTAATATTTTTAATAAAGCTTGACATCTTTTTTTTAAAGTCACATATGCTTTCCTAAATTTAGGAATGTGATTTTTAATATTTCTTCAATTAAAGAATGGTAACTCCAGTAAGTAGTACAAGTAGAGGTTGAATTGCCAGATATGGTTTGTCAAACAGAAGGGCATCTGTTCAGAATAGCAAAATCTTCTCGGAAGAAGATATATATTGAAACAATGTTCATCATTCAAGACATCTTGCTCCTGACTTTGATTCCTTGCGCTCTTCATCACCTGAACTGAATGGCATTAAACTTCATTAAACTGAATAAACATCAGAATAGGGATCTGAGTGAAAAAGGAAGAAAAAGGGAGAAAAATAAAAGAGGATGAAGAAAGACAGGTTCTAGCTTGCATCATGAATCTGGGAAAGTACAAAAATCACTGTTTATCAGCCTCATTTGAAATTTAAATTCCGCTATTTTTTTTTGTGTGTGTTTAAATGTTTTATTCATTTTCATTTTCAATTTTGTACATTCACTTATATACTGAATATTTGCAATAATAATAATATAATAATAAAAAAAGAAAAACCCCAACCTAAACACAACTCATAACCTATCACTTTCATACACCCCTTCTTCTCCCCCTCCAACTTTCCTTTCTCCCTCCAACGATCACCCCTCTTACTTCCCTTTCCCCTCCTATCTTCCTTTCTCACCTTCCTCACCCTCCTTCCCCTCTCATCCTCCTTACATTCCCCTCTTCCTCCCTCCTTACTTCTCCCTCTTCCTTTCCTCTACTTCTCACTTTGGTGCATTTCTCTATTCCTAAAAAAAAAATAAAAAGAAAGAAAAAAAAAAGAGAAAAATAAAAAGAAAAGATAAGGATCAACAGTATACAAGTGTATTCTTCTTATTCTATATATTGAAACTATATCTCCACCCACCCACCCACCCACAATGAACCCCCCTCCCTAATCCCCTCCGACTTCCCAGGTCCCACACCCGGCATAGTTCAGTACCATTCACCTTCTAAAATATCTTATTAACAATAATAATGAAAATAAAATAAAAAGAACACTCCAAAAAAGAAAAAAAAACGAAAAAATAAATAAAAATAAAAAAAATTACAAATCTTTTGCATTATGCTCAGCCTCCCATCATTCTTAAAATTTAAACAGTGTAAATCATTCCATTTATATTTTGTCCTCGTCCCTTACTTCTTTGATATTTACCCTCTTCTTCCTGTAGACTCTCCAGATAGCCTTTCTTAACCTTATATTCAAATATTAGTTTATACAAAAATCGATTTATCTTCAAATACAGAGCAGTCTAATCATACTTTCGCTACTCATCTTCCTACCCTTCGTTTCTCATCTCCATTCCTCCCAAGCCCAAATTCCATAAGATTAGGATCTCGCTCTTCACTTTAAAATCCTGAGCTTTTTATGTTATACTTCAAGCATGTAAATCCGTAAAATATGTGCCCAAAATCCACACCACTTCATTCAATCCCAAGATCCCTTCATCGATATCCCGCTCCACCTTCCCTTCTGCCCCACTCCTCCCGACTCCATTCATCCCAAACCGCATTTCAAATAAATCTTGGTCCCCGCTTTCCTCACAGAAAACAATTCATGCGCAGTTTGGATTGAAATTCAAATAAGTCCTATAAAAGTCCCGTATAATATCTGTCCAAAATAAGCAATGCTTCTTTCCATTCCCCATCGGTACACAGCTTTGCCATTTCACACCAGACAGAAATCCTAAAATTTTAATCAGTCCAAGAGCTTAGAAAGTATTTTAAAGACATCGCTGGATCCACATTCCTTACTCTTCTGCCCTTCCGGAAAGAGAAGGCCACCCTCTGCCTTATGACCACATGTCCCGCTGCTTTGAAAATATGGCTAAATCCTCAGTTTCGGCTCTTCTGCCTCTCCAGTAGGGGGAGAACAACTCCCTCCTTCTTGTAACCAAGTGAACTGCTGCTTGTCTTTCCTTCACCTTGTCCCTCCGCATTTCCGAGTGAGTCAAGAAGCCCTGCCTTCAGAGTTTTACAATAAAAGTCCCGAGCTTCCGAAACAGAATTAATACGAAATCTTTGATTTTCGAGTGTAACTGTGATTCCAACTGGAGCTTCCCATTTATACTGTATTTGACAATTTCTAAGTTCTTGGGTTAAAAAAGTATAGCCTCTCCTTGCTTGCAGCATCTGGAGCGGGATTTCTTTAAAGACAAACAAATCATGGCCATCGATTCGGAGCCTGTTGTTGTGAAACTTTTGGATGATCGCATTCCTGGATTCTCTTGTGAAAAAGTATATAGTTATGTCTCTTGGTAGCTGTCGTTGTTCTGCTACACACGAATTCTGGCGATAGATTTTTCGAATATTCCAATCAAAATTGAATCCCGGACCGCCCACCGCTTGGCTGAAAGCTTCTACAAACGTCTGTTTCAAGTTCTCTCCTTTCTTTTCGGGCAGTCCTCTGACTCTTATTGCAGACGCTTTTCTGTTATAATTTATCATTGTAAGTTGTGTTTGAGTATCTCTAATCTCTTGTTGTAATGCTTGGATGTTGGAAGTCAAATTAGAATTAGCCTCCTCCAAAGTTTCCAGCTTAGTCTCCATTTCTTCGATATAATCTGTCAGAGTAGACATAGCTTCAAACATATCCACCTTTATTTGGGCAATTTTAGTCTGTATTTTGTCGCATAAATCCAGCACAAATTCTTTGATTTCTTGTTTAAAATCATTGAGTATTTGAAAAAGAAGCTCCTGTGTCAAGGAATCTCCAGTAGGGGGTGTAGGAGGCAAAGGCAGCGATTTACTAACAAGTTCTTTAAGCACATGCGGGGGGGATTTTTTTGCCTGCTTAGACCTGGGAGGCATTATAGATAAAAGCTGAGAATAAACAGATAAACAGTGTCTTCACTTGGTCAGTTCTCAATAAATTATTTGTAGATTTTGCTTGTTAATGAGTAGCAGTCTCCGGGGAGATAAAGCTGGTTAATTACGTCATCAATCACCAACACAGTAAAAACGCCATTTTGTAACCGGTTGAACAAAGAGGTTTCAAAGGAAAAACAAGGCTGGTGTTTAGATAGTTATAAAAAAAAACATCACAGGAGTAAGACCCACTCGTGTTAGCCTTAAGTTGCTTTAAGCAATTTATCATTGTCCTGAGGGGGGGGATCGCCTGTCTAGGGCTGCAAAAAGGCAGCTGCGAGGAACTGGCTGGAGATAAGAGCTCAGTTACGCTGGATCTCTTCTCCGTTCGCAGCCCAAAAAAAAAGAAAAAGGGCTGTGAACTACGAATAAATCCTAGCACCTGAGCTTCTGCCTGCCCCTTTCTGCCAGAAAGGGGTGATATCTATTGATCTTAATTAGATATACATACCAGAACTCTGAGAGGGGCTCCGTTGAGCTCCTTCGGCGACAGGCTCCGCCCCCAGGAAGCCTCAAATTCCGCTATTTATTCAGTAAGGAAAAAAAATGCTATGCAGAGATAGGATTGTATCTAAAATCAATTCACAACCAACCTTTTTTTAATATTTGACTATTCCAGTGGAAATTATGGGAAGATTAGAATCAGATAGCTCTTTGGAATACCGTGGAGACAAAACTTCTATCTTAGAAACACGTTATTAATAAAATATTTATTATATAACCACATACTGTCTATTCATAAAAATGAAGAAAAACCACTCCAGGAACATTTGGTATAAAGTTCTAAAATCTGGGCACCCATTTTTTTGTAGGATTAGCAGGTGATATTCTCCCTCTTCCTCTACCTCTATCCTTCTCACTTTCCCTCTCTGTCTCTGTCTTTTTCTCCCTTTACCTCTCTCCCCCTCTCTTTCCCTCTCCTTCAACCTTTCTCACATACACACACTCATACCCCAAGCAATTATTTGCCTGCATTACTTTGTGTGCTTCTGACCAGTGCTTTGAGAAATATCACATGAAAACTGCAATGGCAGGTGTCATGTGGTGAGGAATGGGGATCTTCAAAGGAAGAATGATTTATGGAACAGGTAACAAATCCCTCAAAAGCCAAAACAAATTTGTCTTCCTGGGGTATTCAGATGGCTAGATTAGTAGGCCTTAAATTGGCAGAAAAGTATGTTAGTATCAAGTGTGCTGCTCTGATGTCAGCCCCTTTTTGCCTTAAGAATAAGGCTGGTAACTGGTGCTGTCATAACAATTTTATTATGAGGAAAGTTGGTGGATTTTCTGGTTTTCTTTCTCTTTTCACTAAGCATTTTATAACTTATGGGACCAACTACAACCAATCACTCTCCTTAATGGTGTTAGAGCAGAACAGAGTGAGTGTAGGTGGTGCCCGGGATCAAGAGTATCATCACTTTTCAAGTTACCTAAAGACAACGTATGGAAATGTTGTGAGCATGTTTGCCTGTCTGTCAAGGAATATCTAAACATAAAATAGTATTAAGCTACATCCAAATTATTCCAAACTGACAGGTTACAGATGGGGAGGGAGTGCAGGATAATGTGGAAGAAAACAATCAATAACAAGCACGCTACATCCATGATTGATGCTGCAAGGGAATGGCAGAACTGGCAGTGAGAAGCTGTGGCTGGCAGCACCTGGAAATATCCTGTCCAGTAGGCAAAATGAGTAGGAAAAACTCCACTCAAAGTAATGAAAAAGAGTAAAAAGCTACACCAAACTCTTGGCTGGCAGAAGGAGCAGAAAATCTGTCATTGTGGTAACATCAATAGATGCCATCAAAGCTCCAGAAAATTTGCCATTATTACGGGGGCATTAGGAAGATTTCTTTTTTTCTGGTCCCAATTTAACACCACTGGTTGTCTCCTGGAGGAACAACCTGGTAAGAGTTTCATGCTGGCTACTCCAAACAATTAGGATTTAACGAAGTCCTGCAGAGAACAATTATCATGTCAATTTCTTCAGTTTAAAAAAAAACTGCAAATGGGACCAACAACTTAATACCTGTGATGCAGTCGTAAAGTGAAAAGTCACATGATTACACCCAACCTCAATGTCAGTTTGTCAGTTCTGGCTGCAGTCATTAAGCAAATCATTGTGTACAAAGTGTGATATCAGGTCAATGTGATGTTTGATTTCCTGCTGCCTTTCCCACTAATTTGGCTTGTTGGAAACCACAAATGGTGATCATGTGACCTTGGCATGCTGCAACCATTCTAAATGTATACTGGCTGCCAAGCACTTGAATGACAGTCACATGAGTTCATGGATCTTGAGATGGCTGCAAATGCTTATAAGTGTCTTTTTCAGCACCATAATAAGTTTAAAATAGTCATTGATGAAGTGGTCAGTAAACAAGGGTTTCCTGTATTTTTCAAGGTGATGACAAAGTACAGAATTTTTGTTTCCAAAAGAAATAATATTTTAGATATAAAACAGTTATAATTGAGAGGAAACTAACAGAGGAATTAAAATATGTATTTCTTTTTGTCTGTTTTCTAGCTGTTACATACATACATGCATGCATACATATATGCATGCATGCATACATATATAAAACATATAGTGCACCTTAGTCTCATCTTGAATGCGTCTGCTACAACTTTTACAAATTTTGCAAGAGAAACAAAAACCTGTTCAATTGAAGAATACAATACTGAATCGAATTGAATCAAATTGAATCGAATAACAGAGTTGGAAGGGACCTTAAAGGTCTTCTAGTCCAAACCCCAGCTCAGGCAAGAAACCCCATACTTATATTCGGCATAGTCTGTAACTTGAGTAAAAATTGAACAGAAATTAAATTTTATTTTTTAAACCAAAGTTATAAAAGAATTTGATCAGGGCCTCCACTTCTGCTGTAGCGTCATGAGGGATTTAAAAGTAAGAATAAAAAGTTAACACTGTCTTTTGTTTGCGACTGATGAGTTTATTTTCCTGAGCGCTGGTGGTGCAGTGGTTAAAATGCAGTATTGCTGGCTAACTCACTGCTCAATGCCAGGAGGTCAATCCTGTCCCTTTTTTTTAAGCGTATGGCACGTGTTACCCAGGGATCATGGAAGTAGCTGACTGCCTCTTTGATAGGATTTTTTGGGGTGGTTTATCCTAACCGTGGGATGCCTGAATGACAGCAGGCAATCTGGGGAGGCTCCTTTCCTGTTCCTATGCAGTTTATTTGCTCACGGGAATTGAGCCACTGAGCTGCCAAACTCAGAGGAGCACAGGTTCAGCATCTTACCACATGAGCCACTTTGGCCTCCCCGATTCTGTCCTTTTCATGATTGACTCAGCCTTCCATCCTTCCAAAGTCAATAAAATGAGGATCTATATTGTTGAAATAGACTCTGACTCCGTAAACTGTTTAGGGAAGGCTGTAAAGCACTATGAAGTGGTATATAAGTACTATTACTATTGCTGTTCTTATGTAACCTGTTGCAGCACCTGGATTTAATTTATATGACATTTTAATGATTTCTGTCCTTCCAGCATTTGGATTTGTTTGTGTTTTTTTAAAATTGAATTTTATAATATTATTGTTATTATACTGTATGCTGTCTAGAATCATTGCTGAGTTGGACAGTTTTAAAAAAATAAAACAATAAAATAAATATTATTTCATATGATTTATTTATCTATGCAAGCTCTCAAGTCATAATATATTGTAGCCTTAATAATGATATGGCAAGGTTCTTTTGGATTCCATCCCATGTGGTATTTATTGCAGTGTTCTAAAGCCCCAGCCATTAGTCCCTTTCCCTGAACAGAGTTTTCTAAAAAGTCAGTTGTCATCAATGAAGGATGTGAGGGATGTGAGCAAGAATAGGATTCCATCTCATCATGTATGGCAAGCCCAAAGTAGATGCCGTACTGGATAATAGATGAGAAAAGGTGATTTGACATCTTCTACAACTTTAAATGCTATGCATAAAATCTCTATGAAAGTTGCTAATCTACTGTAACTTTTGATATCCCAGAGAAGAGATATTATTAAAAATAGATAACAAGTTATATTAACTTACATAGTTTTAACTCTGTTGAAATTAAATGAAGTTAAATCAGGCTTTGTCTACTCTTCTTTTTTATTTATTTGCTGGTGCAAAAAGAAAAAGAAATTCTACACCAAAACAAATTGGAATTGCATAATGTGTATTAACAATTGTTCTGTTTATGCATTTAAAGGTGTTATAAATAGTTACAAACTTATTGAAAATGGAAAAGTATTATTTAAGAATAAAATTGTAAATAAATTGTAAATTTAATGAATTTATATGTCGCCCAATCCCGAAGGACTCCGGGCGGCTTACATAAAAACAACTCTAAAAAGAATACAAAAAAATTTAAAATAGAGAGGGAAAGCAGGTTAAAAAACACATCATGCACTCAATCTTAGTGGGGCTGGACCTCATTCATGAGGTCAACAGCCCCAGGCCTGCTGGAATAGCCAGGTCTTAGTAGACTTACGGAAGGCCGAGAGAGTGGGGAGGGTTCGGATCTCTGGGGGTAGATCGTTCCCTAAGGCCAGGGCAGCTACAGAGAAGGCCCTCCCCGAGGAGATGCCAGACAACATTGTCTAGTCGATGGCACCTGGAGAAGGCCCATCCTGTGTGATCTTATTGGACCCTGGGAGGTATGTGGCAGAAGACAGTCTCGTAGATATCCGGGTCCTAAGCCATGCAGGGCTTTAAAGGTGATAACCAGCACCTTGAAGAGCATTCGGAGACTGATAGGGAGCCAGTGCAGCTTGCTGAGGATAGGTGTAACATGGGTGTATCTTGGTACACCCAGTATCGCTCGTGTGGCTGCATTCTGGACCAGTTGTAGTCTCAGAACGCTTTTCAGGGGCAGCCCCATGTAGAGCGCGTTACAGTAGTCAAGTCTTGAGGTGACGAGGGTGTGAGTGACCATTTGAAGTGCCTCCCGGTCTAGGTAGGGCCGCAATTGGGTCACCAGGCGAACCTGGGCAAAAGCTCCCCTGGTCACAGCTGACAAATGGTGTTCTAGTGTCAGCTGTGGGTCCAGGAGGACACCCAAGTTGCGAGCCCTCTCTGAGGGGTGTAGAGTTTCACCCCCCAGGCTTAAAGATGGAGTATCTGGACTATCCTTGGGGGCAACATCCATAGCCACTCAGTCTTGTCGGGTTTGAGTGCAAGCTTGTTCACGCCCATCCAGGCCATGACAGCTTTCAGGCACTGGCACATCACTTCCACCGCTTCATTGAGTTGGCACGGGGCGGAGAGATACAGTTGGGTATCATAAGTTGAGTCATACTTATTAACCTTACTTGACAATTTAAATTATCCATTCACATTTGGAAATAAAATATTACTTACCCTAATATTTTTATATATCAATACAGCATGGCTATTCTAGGCTGATATTTCTAACAGAGATCTTCAAATAGTTTCATAAATGTGTTAACAACCTTTTTTATTGATTTCATTTTTTTAATTTGCACCATCATCAAGAGTCCAGTGACAGCTTGGCTGATCCTGTGCTATATTCAATTTTATAGAATTTGCTACGGAAGCCTGCCTCATCATGCCTAATTGGGCCAACAAGTGTATATATTATTTCCACCAACCTATAAAAGGCAATTTCATTTTTAAAATAATCCAAGGAGTTTTGGTAAAGAAGTCATTTTAGATACTTTAACAACATGGTTGTCTCTAATTCTTATTGAATTATAATAGCTTGAAGCTATGTGCCATACTGCAAATCTATATTTAAAACTGGATGATTTTGAGATATCATATCTTGGAAAGAAGCTGACAAATATTGATACTGAAATAAGTGACAGAACTGCTCTATCTAGCCTGTGTAAAATTTAATTACTCTAAATCTTAAGAGCCTGTTTTAGGGCAAATTCTGACAAGTTTTTTTTAAAAAAAATATTTATCTATCTTTACCGCTGTCTTTTTCTTAGGCTCCAGGGTAACAATAGAAATGTCAAGTCTTTAAGACGGCAAGAAGGGAGATTCATTTCAATTTCAGAGTACATTACTTCTGAATGGAATGAACCTTTTACTTCCATTTATTAAAGCAAGCAAACCCTTGTGAAAGATTGCATATTTTTAATAAAACATTTTCCATTTCATCCAGAAGCTTATAATTCTGTTTCTATCTCTACGCCACTGCAGATTGTTTTTTGTGCATGACTGTGACTAGCTGGTACTATTAAGATCCCATAATGAAGTATCTCTTGGGTAGTCCTCTAGCAAAGGTGTCCATTTGTGGATGCAGTTGTTTTATTTGGAGTTTTTTTGTTAATTTCAATAACATTTATTCACTGCCTGGTAACAGAAAGTACTATAGAAAATTTGGAATATATATTTTTTTGCAGCTTCCAATCTAGGTCAGTCACCGGGACCAGAGGTTAGTTTTCTAAGCTTTCAGACTTGTTCTAGAGCCCATCCTCTGGGAATGTCTCTCTGGCACATACTATGTTAGAGAGAGGTTCCCTGAAGATGAACCACAGCATGAATCTGAAAGCTTGGAAGATAGAACTCTGAGACTAACTAGATTGGATCATGCCACGTTATGTGTGTGTGTGTGTGTGTGTGTGTGTGTTTGAGTGTGTGTGTGTGTGTGTGTGTGCACGTGTGTACTGTATATAATTTGCCTTCATTTGTGATTAAATATTTTCTCATGTATAATACATATTTTCTTTTTACTTCCCTGTCTTCTTTTTCTGAAAATATTAATTGTGTAAGAAAGGATAAACTATGTAGTATGAGCTGTGCAAATAAAATAATTACTTCACATTAATTACATTAATTGTTATTAATGTAACAGCCTTTTCAACTTTCTAAACAAATTATACCTCCTTTCATTGTTTCTTTTCTTCATGTAACCATTTCAAACTCTGTCCCCAGATACTGAAGGAAGAAGTGCATCTTCATCATAAGTGTATTTGGTTATCATTCCCATCTTCAGTATTTTTGGGAGGTATATGGATTGATATCACAATCAATTTCAGAAGTTCTACAAGGAAGTGTCAGGGTTCCAAGTAACACCCCCAACCAAGTAAGACTTCGGGGCAGGTAGTTTCTCAAAGATCCATTTTATTAGAAATATCACATTGGGAAAATCTGAGTCTGAAAGTTCTTGGGTTTTCCCCACCCAAAAGAAACTCAAAGTCCCTTCCCCTGCACCCACATGTCCATCACATGGTCCAATCAACTGTCCCAACTGGAGATGCTTCCTAGTCATGCCTCTCTCACCCCGCAGGCAGAATGTCCTTGACTCTCAGAGAAACAATGTTATGGCTAAATAACTCTACCAACTCCATACAACCCCCTCTCACTTTCCCACAGCACTAAATGTGGCAGTACTGAAGAGCCAAAGAAAAAAAATATAGCCTTCAGAGTTGACAGAAAGATTAGAATAATATAAGGGGGAGAAATATTTTCAGTACGAATGACTAATGAAGAGGAAATATATCAGGAACAGTACATTAATGATGGAATTGAGTGCTGAAGAAAAATAAATAGACCCATGTGTTCTGTCCCCCCTTCACGGCTCTTAACAAACGGCAAGCAGACAAACTTAAAAGGAAGTCTTTTTATCAGTTCTCGCCTCCGAGTGAGCCCAAAAATAACATAAATAAAGTCTCTAACGAGATAACCAAATACCAAACAAAAACTCTTACAAGTAATGCACTTCTCCAAGTGTAGCCTTGAATCAGGGTTACAGGAAACACAAAGCACTTATCCAAGTGTATCTTACATAACCACGACTGATAATCAAGCAATGTTGTCCAAACCAAGGAACGCATGAAGGAATGTTGACTCCTGCAACTAGGGTGTGGCAGCATCCGTCCTTTTATCCCCAGAATCCCACTAACGAGCCCCAGCTGCATCATTAATCTTGCATTCCGAAAAGACTCACAGAAGACTGCTGCTGAGTCACAACACTATCCCTCACTGCAGGGCCCTTTCCCCGGGTTTCGATGGTTGGGATGCGGTCGGAATGACGTGTCCACAAGATGACCCGCACCCATTTCCTTTGGTGCCTTTTTCATGAATCCCAAACCTCTGGAGGCATAGCCCCCTTGAATCAGAACTCCTTAGGTATCCAGTGGCCAACATGTTTCCTTCCGCTCTTCATGGCGTCGACACCCCGTCCAGGGTCATCCACTCTCTGCAAGGCCGACTCACCAGCCCCCCCTACCGTCGGAGGTTGATGGCACCTCTACCAGCTTCGGCCAAGCCTTAACACCCTGTCCAGGGTCCTCCACCCTCTGCAAGGCCGACCCACCAACCCCCTTCCATTGGAGGTTGACAGCAGCTCTAATGACTCCTGCCGAGCCACCATGCAATCCCCTCCCGCAGAGCCCTTCCCCTGGTTTCGATGATCGGGGTGCAGCCCAGAAGTGTTGGTGACGGCCTCCCCAGAACACGGTCCAAGACACTGGTACCCCACTGGGAACCTAGAGACAAAGTCCAGTGAGTCGACAAAGGCTGGAATCAATCTGTTCTGTCCCCCCTTCATGGCTCTTAACAAACGGCAAGCAGACAAACTTAAAAGGAAGTCTTTTTATCAGTTCTCGCCTCCGACTGCTGTGAGCCCAAAAATAACATAAATAAAGTCTCTAACGAGATAACCAAATACCAAACAAAAACTCTTACAAGTAATGCACTTCTCCAAGTGTAGCCTTGAATCAGGGTTACAGGAAACACAAAGCACTTATCCAAGTGTATCTTACATAACCACGACTGATGATCAAGCAATGTTGTCCGAACCAAGGAACGCACGAAGGAATGTTGACTCCTGCAACTAGGGCGTGGCAGCATCCGTCCTTTTATCCCCAGAATCCCACTAACGAGCCCTAGCTGCATCGTTAATCTTGCATTCCGAAAAGACTCACAGAAGACTGCTGCTGAGTCACAATACCCATGACCCATAGACATTAAGGTTGGTAACATTTCAGGACAGTATAACTACTCTCAGACCACTAATGCCCTTAAATCTCTTCAAAGAAGAAAAATCAAGACCTATCCTGACTTAATGTAATTTGCCCCATAATTTGATTTTTAAAACTTACTTCAAACTTTTTAATTTCTAACCCTTTTCTCAATTAGAAAATTCTTTCAGGAAAGTTGTTACAATGCACTAATAAATAGGTTGCACCATTTTTTTTCTCAATATAGTACAGGTATGAGATTTGACTGACCAGTTACAGACAGCCACACGGCCTTAGTGATTTATTTAATTTATGAAATTTACTTGCCATCCATATTGTATCCAACGACACTGAGTGGGCTAATACATTTACTATCTAATAATGCATGACTATAGTCTTTAATCCACTTGGTATATATACATATCAACCAATTCAGAACACCGAAACTGTATTGAAGTTGTAGGGTATAAACTGGGTATAACTTTATTTCCTTCTTGAAGAATAAAGCATATGTCTCCATAATTGTCTAGTGCTACCAAACTGAGAAACTAGCCATACACCTCCAAAGTTTACCACTTGACATATGCTTCAGCTATACTCATTTATCTCAGGGAGCAAGAAAAGTAATCATCTGAATGTTTCAAATTTCTATTTTTCTTCAGTCAAGCTGACCTTTAGTCTCTTTTCCCCCTATCTTGAGCGTCACTGAAATCCAATTGAAACCAAGCTATGAGACCAAACTGATGTCTTTTGAATGTGATTCAGATGAATCTTTACCATGCATGAAAATAATGTTATGGTTTTGCTAATCGTCCATATTCCATCTAACGTTTCCATTTCATTGTAAAGTTCATGTTGCATAAGGTAGGTACAAAGATTAAATTAAATGTTTGGAGAACAACATGTTCTATATAGGTCTCAATGTGATGGTCTAAAAATTTGCCCAAGAAGATTATGCTATTAAAAAGAAAATCAATAGAAAACAGGCCTCCCAGCACTCATAACTCTAGCTTCCAAACAAACATGTTTCAAGTGTAAATGAAGAGCCTCACATTCCTGGCTAATTATTTATTGAAATAACAGTCATATTATAAGATGCAAAAAAGACAAACAATTTTAAATTTGTTGTTGTTTAGTCTCTAAGTTGGGTCCAACTCTTTACAACCCTATTGACCATAGCTTGCAAGGCTCCCTTATCCTCCACTGCCTTCCAGCGTTTACCCAATTTCATATTCACTGCTTCAACGATACTATCTAACCATCACATCCTTTCCTTCCCTTCTCCTTTTGCCTTCCATCTTTTCTCATTTGTTTACTAAAGGATTTGAGCTTCAGCTTCACTATCTGTCCTTCCAAAGAAAATTCAGGGTTGATTCCATTTAGGATCGACTGGTTTCATCTTCTTAGAGTCCAAAGGACTATCAAGAATCTTCTCCAGCACCACAATTCAAAAGCAATTTTAGCTTTGGTATAAAACATGGTAAATAAATGTAGGTGTGAAACATTTTTAGTTTAAAAACATATAAAGTGTGGTTTAGATAACCACTATTTCCATAACTTATATGCTTTTCTTAATTAGTCCTGAAAACCACATTCTCTCTTTCTCTCTCCTCCTGTCTCTCTCCATCCATGAATTCATCATCTATCCACCCTATTTCCCTGAAAATAAGACCTCCTTGGATAATAAGGCCAATCAGGCTTTTGAACGCATGCATTAAAATTATTCCTTCTCTGAAAATATTGCAATACAGCAGCAGCCATGAGGTGACCATGCTCGCTGCCTCCTGCACCTCAAAAATAATAAGACATCCCCAAAAATAAGGCCAAGCATTTATTTCGGGGGTCAAAAGAAAATAAGACCCTGTCTTATTTTAGGGTAAACACGGTAGTGTGCTTTATGACAATAGAAATAGCATTATGCATTTTGAAATATGGCCTTGGCATTATACATGCCAAGGTACTGTAATAGTACCCTCTGCAGACTAATTAAAATTATTTGAAAGCAGAAGTCTTGTTTATTTTGTTTGGCCATAACTTGTAAGTTAGTTTAAATAAATTGTATGTGCCTACTGCACTGGAAAAGTGGAGTAAATGTTAATAGTGCTGCAAACAGGCTAATAAGGAGAATGTTGTAAGACTATAATTCCACACTGATAAAGCCTTTCTTAAATGACATATTGAGAAAAAAACTGATTGTCAAACAAATAGCTGGTGGGGCTTTGGGTTTTTTTTTGCATTGTTTTAAAATTAAGCATCCAGATCAATTTTTAGGATGCTAAATGGATATTTAGGAGCATTCAATAATACTAATTTGTGTCTATTATTTCTCATTGCCATGCCAAGGAGCTCAGTGATTGAAAAGTGGAATAACAGTTTCCTCTTGCTAAATTGTAATGATGCCCTTTATAATCCTCTTTTTAATGCAGTTCCTGAACTTTAGAAAGGTTGCTTACTGCCAAATGTCAGTTCATCTCAGGCAGGTACAATGGAAACCCTCTTGTTTTATTACTTATTATGCCAAATAAAATTGGCATTGCCAGTAAACTTGCTAGATGAGTGCTCTGGGATGAAAAGAAACAGCAAAGACAATATACCACTCTGATTCGGTAGTGTGCGAGGACCCAAGGAGAATGAGAAAAGGTCATTTTAATTTCAGATGAGATAGTTTGGCACTTTAATATGATCTCACATTCTCTTTATTGGATGTGAAATGGGAAGGACCAATTATTTACAGTTATGGATCAGAATACCATTTTTAGTGGGTTTCATTCTTAATTTGCAAGATCTACAGTTTCAGAATGAATCTTTGCGGCATAATAGTTTTTTTTTTAAAAGAAATTATGTAATACTGACTTGTTCAGGGTAATTTCAAAATGAATGATGTATACATTTTATTAAAAAGGCATGCTTTATGATCAAGATACAGCTATCACAAATCTTTCTTTTAGAAATATACCAAATATACCAAAAAACACAGGGGTTTCAAGTGCCTTTTCCTAGACTTATTTTGTGTATAAGGAACCCTGGTGGTGCACAGGGTTAATTGCAGGCAAACTCTGCCCACAGTTGGAATTTGATCCTGGAGGGCTCAAGGTTGACTCAGCCTTCTATCCTTCCAAGGTCAGTAAAAAATGAGGACCCAGATTGTTGGGGGCAATAAGCAAACAATCCTTACATTGTAAACCACCCAAAGAATGCTAAAAGCGCTACAGTAATGCTAGGCTAATTTAGATATTGTTAAATGCTATTTTTGTATAAAGCACAGGCAACCCTGAACAAGACTATCAAAGATAGCTACAGTGACCCATACACTAGGAATTAAACAATGTGGGCTGTCCATGAAGACAATTTGGAATATTTAATATGTTCTGAGAACAATATGTTGTGACTTCAGCGAGACTTGTAGTTTGACTGGTTAGCATTCAAGTAGAATTAAACTAGAATATATTTCTAGAGAAATTAATGGCAACTTCCATTGAAGAAATGCCAAACTGAAGATGGCTTCACAACTGTGGCAGAATGAAGAACTGACAAACTCTTTATAAATCCTCTACAGAGAAGGACAAGATCTGAAATCACCCTTAAGTACTCCAGACAGTTGTTCCTTATATGGAGACTATTAGAAAACAGACTCTGGGTGGGTTTAGAGCTCTGGGAGAAAAGGGAATGACCAACTGGCTCAAACCATGATTTGCATCTTCATTTGGTTCACCTGCCTCTTTTTTCTAATAGCTTTGGAAAATTACTTTCAACTAATAGGAACTTTTTGATTGACAGTTTTAAGGCATCAGGTGAATTTATTTAAATCCTTATTGAAAACTTTCTAAATACAAATTTAAAGATTTAAAGGTATTTTTGGAATAAAGAAAAAAAAGGTAATTAGAAATTTTATTTTGAAAAAATAGAAATGTACTAAGGGCCAGATAGATTTGAAAGACTATTTTGGAATTGATTGTAAGAATTCATCCCATGTGAAAATGTTTACATTTTGAATTTCTTATGAAAAGAAAATGGTAGGACGAGACCTTGAAGATTGGACACCAGAAAGAACCACAAGGAATTATAGATCACAATAAAAGGAAAACAAGTAGATTGGCTTACTAATTTAAAGCAAAATATTTAACATTTTTAAAATCAAAATATTGAATGATATTTTTGAACAATGGATCCAGAAGTTAATTTTAAGGACACCTGTTTCTATGAATAGACTGCATTCCAAATATGTTATGGAAGTTTTAGATTGAGACTGAGCTGAAAGTGGAGTGACAAACTGCAAAAATAGTATGGACAAATGTACTACATTGGACAAAGGTTAAAAAAAGGATGATGCCTTAATAATCAAAAGAGATATACAAATAACAAACTAAAAGAGTGACCTGGATAATTTTCACATATGGGATTTACAAATGAGGCTCAAAGTTAAAACTTTGAATAGTTATGTGAAAAAACTCAAAGAAAAAAAGGCAATCATATGGTAAGATATTATTCGAAGGGACTAAAGATTAGGAAAAAATATAAAGTTGGCATATTTGATCAAAGTTAAAATGACATCTTGTTATTTCTTGTATCCCTTAATTAACTTTATTTATGAAACAAAATAATGTGGTCATCCAACTCACAAAAAGTGGATCCAGATGGCCCACAACATAAAAAGAATCCCAAATATAAACCATATAATCCCACCCACCCACCACATCTGGTGGCAGCAAAAATAGAATCATAATAACCACTTTATAAAACCACTTGTTTTTTTTCTTATCAGGAAATGATATGAATGAAATGAAATGACAAGACCTTAAGGATTTTATTGATAAGAAATGGGGAAGCATCATTATTTTATTTTAATAGCAATAGCAATAGCAGTTAGACTTATATACCGCTTCATAGGGCTTTCAGCCCTCTCTAAGCGGTTTACAGAGTCAGCATATTGCCCCCACAATCTGGGTCCTCATTTTACCTACCTCGGAAGGATGGAAGGCTGAGTCAACCCTGAGCCGGTGAGATTTGAACCGCCGAACTGCACAACTAGAAGTCAGCTGAAGTGGCTGCAGTACTGCACCCTAACCACTGCGCCACCTGGGCTCTAAGAGAATGTGATATGTTATTAAAATTGTTTATAATTGTGATGAAGGAGAAATCATTTATATATTAGTTTTCTTAACTAGGTTCTTATTTTTCTTTTTCTTGTTCCACTGATTAATTGTTCTGTCAGGAAATTTTTTCTTAGTTCTAGATTGCTTCTCTTCTGATTAGTTTCCATCCATTGCTTCTTGTCCTGTCTTCAGGTGCTTTACAGAGTAAGTTGACTCCCTGTTCTTTGTGGCATACGTATGAATGTGTGTATATATTGTACTATATGCATATTTACCTCCTTGTTATTTTTGTGAAAATGCAGTCACACTCTAAATTATGGCTGGCAAATCAGTGTAGAGGAACTTCAGATTCTCAAACAAAATTATTAATGTCTGAGATGTTAGAATAGATTTAGGTGGGTATAAAGGTTGCAAGTGAACTAAATCTAGCTGGCTGTATTGTATTTGCAATCCAACATTGCCCTCATTCCAAAGCCATAATTCACCTCAGTGGCAGGCTGTACTTTAAACCTCCACATGTAGTTTTTATGTGGGAGAAAATAAATTGGCATCTCACATCATTAAAGTCCAGGAAATGTTTGTTATTCAAGACTGAGCACTAAAGTGGATGTTGTACAGTATTTGGGTTGTGCTGTTTGAATAACATTTGCTATTACCCACTGAGCTTCAAGCCATCATGGTTAGAAAGACAACAGCATTACAGGGCTAAATAATTGATTAATCAAAGTGAAATTTTATTCCCTTGGTGCAGAAATTATACCCTTCAGGTATTGTCAAGCTATGGCTTATCAAATGATTAAAACAAAAAGCCAATCAATTTGTTTAGATTAAAAGCTGCATAAAGGGCACATGAATAAGATCCACTATTAAGCCTCGACCATAAGGCAGAATTTTGTCCCTTTTGTTTTCCCCCCTCATAACACAAAAGAAAGAGATTATGAGCGCAATGGAAAGACAACAGTTTAAAACCAAAAAGTACACACAGATGCAGTGAATGTTCATTTATCAATACTGTCCTGCAGTCTTGTTCCTGTGGATGTTACTGCTACAAAAATGCATGCAGCAAGTTTTGCTACAGGGAGACCATCTTTTATTTTATCATTTACATTGTCACTTGTGTTCCTTTGCTTCAGGGTATTTGTCAGCTGACAGCAGGTGGTGGCTTTAAGTGCTGCTTCACTGTTTGTTTAGTATTGACTTTTTTTTTCTTCCTGCAAAAGAAATTGCCACAGCAAGTGACAAAGAGCTGGCCATGATAGACCTTTGAGAGATCAACACAAGCTAAAAATTGGAAGTAAGAGACAAACATTTATTAATGAGGCTGCACCAAGATTGCAGCAGCAACAAGGAAAAGATGTGTATTCTTAATAAGCTTGATCTTTCAAGCAGCTGTCTAAGGGCAATAATTGGTTTTAAGTGCAAGCGGAGTTTAGCTTAACAATAGAGTAGAGGCAGAAAAGTACCCATTCAGTTTGCAGGCCAATCTTCTATTAGATGAAACTATTCTATCTGATGGTAACAGATCAGTTCTGATACTAATATCCTTATCAAAAATCCAGAAGAAGGATAAGATGTTGAAAGAAAGTACATGGAAACCTGGGCATTTGTAATGTATTCTGTCTTTCAATGAACAAGTATCCCACAATGAAACATTGGTAGAAATCTAGGTAGATATCTTACAATAGGTCAGACTAGGGGTGGGTTCTGGCTAGTTTTACTGCCAGTTTGCTCATGCCCGAGGGCACTGGATGAGCGCTGTGTGTGCATGCACAGTTCAATTAAAATTGTTGTATGCATGCGCATACAACTAAAAAAAAAAAAGATGGCGATGGTGGCGACCGGGAAACTGGTTTGGGGGTGTGGCAGGCCTTGGTCGCTGCTGGTTCCAGCAACCCAAGCCGCCATTCCACTACCAGTTTGGCCAAATCAGGCCAAACCAGTAGGAACCCACCTCTAAGTCAGACACTGGACTAGCTCTCAGATCAGTGGATTAAGGGAACGTTTAGGTCGCCTAGACATAGAACTTTAGCTGCCCTCTTGTGTTCTGGGTTCTTGGGTTTTGGGAGGCAAAAAATGTTGTATTGAGTGTATAAGACGCACTCAGATTTTCAGCCTCTTTTTTTGAGGGAAAAAGGTGCATCTCATACTCCAAAAAATATGGTAAGTTAAAAATGAGAAAACTACGAACTTAAACTCTATGGAAAAATAGCTAACCTGTGGAAAAAGTAATTATTTTAAAAATACTAGGTTTCAAACAAGCAATGTTGCATTTACAAAGCTAATATAGCTACTATGCTGTTTTGACTGTCTTGGTAAAAGTAGCTCAGGAAGGCATTGCAAAGGAACAGGACTGTAAAGGTTTTTTTTTTAAAAAATATAATTAGGATGTCAAACTTGCATGTATTTAAGCTTTTTGATGTTTAATTTCATTTGAGTATTACATTTAACAGCATATGTACAGTAATGTACAATATAGTACAATGTAGTAACTTATAATATACACACAAGTAAAAAAAAAAGTAAAAAATAAGTTTTTTGAATGAAAAAGTGGGAGAGCAGGATAACAGGGAAACTGACCAATTGAAAGATGGAGTAGCCTATTGTAAAGCTCTATATCAGGAGTGTCAAACTCACATTGCCACACCGTTGTTACATAATGTATTGCAACTTTTTCCCCCTTCGCTAAAGCCTGTGTGGGCATGGCCAGCATGTGAAGTATCCCACCCATGGGCTGGGTTTGACACACCTGCTCTATATCTTGCAAACTATTGCCAAAGGATCTCAGCCAGATAGGATTTTCTTCAATCATGTTAGAATCAAACTGGCATGTGTACAGGATGGGAGCAGCTCAGTGGTGGGTTATGGATTCCACTCCAACCAGTACCCATGCGTCTTAGCGCCACCGCGAGCCTCCGCGACACTCCAGCTGCTCAGCAGAGCATTCCGCAGGTGCTGTACATGCCATGCGTGTATGCAGAAGCGCCAAAGACTTAAAAGACTGGTAAGGAACTCAGGCAGGCAGGTGGGCCCTCTGGAGCACTGTACCGGAATGGTATCCGGTGCTCTGGACAGGCTCCGGTACGACCGTGTTGGGGCGTACCGTCTGCAACCCACCACTGGAGCAGCTTAAAGATGTAGTATAGATATGCTGACTGATGTACACTATCACCCAAGGTCCTAATCAAATCACTGTGCCATACTGGCTAGTAGTTTGATACTGGCAAAAAAGATCTCTACCTTATCTGTGCGAGTGGGTTCATGTTATTTGGGAAGTTATTACTTAAAAACTCTGCCAAAGAGTTTTCAAACTCATTTCAGCACACAGTATTTACTGGCTCACGTAACTATGCTAAAAAGGAGTCTAGAACTGAATTTCATCAACATACCAATGGCATCCTGATGTTATCACCTTATTGATAGCATCTTACTTCCACACTCCAAGTGATTTTAGCAAAAAGCAGTTTTGGTATATAGTAAGCATCATTGAAAATAAAAAGGAGCCTTGTGGAATACCTCACCACAACTGATATTAAACAGATAAATAGCCTGCCTGCAATTTCACTTTGAAATCATCTGCCCAGATACAAGTGGAACAAATGAAGTGCTTTATCCATTATCCCTTAATATTACACATTATTGATAGTGAGTCTGTCTGGATTGTACCTTCTCTTTCTTGACAACAGAGTTAGCAGAAGGAGTGATCAAAGCAGCTTTTGTACAAAATATAGGCTGGAAACCAGATTGAAAAAGATTTAGCAGAGGAAAAAGGCAATGTATTTACCCTTCAGTTATTGAACCTTAACTTTGTTCAGTACTAATCATTATACTCAGTTGAGAGAGGATGGAATATGAAGTCTGATAAATTCTGATGGATTATGTGTTCCCCATCCCTGATATAATAAATAGCATTATCCAAGTTGATTGATATTTTATGGGCAGTGTCTGCTCAGGCTTCATCTCTCCAAAGCTGAGATCTGTGATAAGCTCATGATTAAAATAATTATCTGGGTTCATGAAAAGCTTCTGGTGAGGAGGGAACTAACAACAAAGTCACAGTGTCCTTTAATTAAGCACAAATCACTGCCCAAACACAGCTGCTCATCATATTCTCACCAGACATTATAAAACAGAATGCAGATGACCTGAGCAACCAAAAAGTAGGGTATCAGTTGCACCCTTGATTTTATCCATCCAAGGTTTCTTGGGATCTTAAACAC
Source organism: Thamnophis elegans (assembly GCF_009769535.1). NCBI lineage: Eukaryota > Metazoa > Chordata > Lepidosauria > Squamata > Natricidae > Thamnophis > Thamnophis elegans. The sequence continues at coordinate 101,853,342 of NC_045543.1, read as the reverse complement.
ATCATTTACTGAAATACAGATAAAATCTGAAATACAATACATCTATGTACGTGCCTCATTATTAATGATGTTTTGTGATAGCAGTCTTCCATGATTTTCAGCTAGATTGTTAGTTGCCCTCTGAATTCTTGGTTTCAGGATTTTTTTTTGGTGGGGGAATCTCAAGATGGGCAGTTCTTAGTCTCAGCTGTTGGGAGGCATCTAAAGAATGCAAAAATGTAAGAATCCTCAAGGAGATGGTTGACAAAAGGAAAGTCAGATTTGGATTGGTCAGAAGTTTCATTGGGTGGTGGTGGGGGAGGCAGAGTTCTTTGAATGTGGATATGTATTATGAGAGTTGCTATATCAGCCTTAGAACTTACTATAAAGATATTGAAGTGGTGAAAAGCTTCTACTTTTTAGCATCAACTATTAACAGTAAAGAACCCTGTATTGAAGACATATAACACAATAGTCTTGTCTAGTAGAAAGGCATCAAGGCCTTGAATATTCAATGGACTTATATCTACAAAGATAAGATTTGTGCAGATAGATATCTCTCTTTGACACTCCATGAAAGCTATTTAACTTTGGGATTGGAATAGATTCCTAAGAATACCATGAATAGCCTAGAAAACAAACAAATGGATATTAAACTAATCAACCAAGAGTTGTCATTCAAAGCTAAATAAACCAGGATCAAATTATAACACTTTTTACACATTTTTATATAAGCCTATTATACTTGGAAAGCCGAAAGAGAAGATAACCAGCAGCAAGGTGAATGGACTCAATTGGAAGACTGACTTGCAGAAAATCTTTTTATGGGATTGATAAGAAATGACAGTAATGTGATAGCCCATTATCTGTCTATCTATCTATCTATCTATCTATCTATCTAATCTATCTATCTATCTATCTATCTATCTATCTATCTATCTATCTATCTATCTATCTATCTATCTATCTATCTATCTACCTACCTACCTACCTACCTACCTACCTACCTACCTACCAACCAACCAAATTTAATTTTTTGCTAGACATTGGGAGTGTGAAATCCTTGTTTTTTTGAACCTATTCACTTTAAACTTACTGTAACAAGAAAGTCGTAAAAGGAATTTAACATCTGCTGAAACTGGAAAGATTGAAACTGGAAAGATTCAACCTAAGCAATAATTCACTAAAGAATGTCTTCTGTTTTCCTTAAGAATTGTTTTAAAATATGGATTATTTTCATCATATTTAATTTCATTATGATTGGCTTTCATTAATGTAGCAGTGGGTAGGATATATTTTGAAAAACATTCAATACTTTCCATTTCAGCAATACAATACAATACAATACAATACAATAGTAGAGTTGGAAGGGACCTTGGAGGTCTTCTAGTCCAACCCCCCTGCCTAGACAGGAAACCCTATACCATTTCATACAAATGGCTATCCAACATCTTCTTAAAGACTTCCAGTGTTGGGGCATTCACAACTTCTGGAGGCAAGCTGTTCCACTGATTAATTGTTCTAACTCTCAGGAAATTTCTCCTCAGTTCTAAGTTGCTTCTCTCCTTGATTAGTTTCCACCCACACAACTTGTGTGGTGTTGTATTTGTAATCTATTGGTCAGGAACCGCTTGATTAATGCACAATGTTAATATTTTCCCCCTAACCTGCAAATTACTTTCCTCCATTGATTAAAAAATGAGCACTGGCACTCTTAAGCATGCCTGCTGATGTTTGAGATTTACGTAGTATATTTGAAAAATAGCCCTATAAAATAGAACCCAATAGAACACAATACATATTCTAAAGTGAATCTGTTAAATAAACTGAGCTGAACTCTGGATGAACATTTTCACAGAGGTCCTTATCCAGGAAATATATTAATAGTAGAAGCCAGAGAGAGGCAAACTCTCATAAGATGCTGAGTGATATTGCAATCAAATCATACAGATTCTCAAATGAATGTGTCTATGTTTATCATCTCAAACTATTCAAAATATATGAATCCCTTTGGGCTGTTGCCATTCTGCTGTACAGATGGGCTAAACTTTTTAAAGTCTCTCATTGTTTGTATTTACAAATTGTTCTTATATGAAAAGATACTTCTGGATTCTACAGACTATAACATTTTGTTCTGATATTAATAATAGATTTTAGATTTTTTTAAAAAAATGATTCCAGTGGGGGTAGAAAAAGAGTAGTTTATTTTGGGGGAAGGGCATCAAAAATAGTCCTTTCCCCTATTATGAGCAATTTCTTTTTCAAATGGCCCAATCAATTAGGATAACATTTTTACTTGTTATTTGTCTTGACTGCAGCATAAGGCAACTTTTTTTGTTCTCTGGGAATCTTTATTTAGTTGGTGGCTAAATGTCAGAGCTTTTTTCCACTAGAAAAAGGGGTCAGGCTCTGAGATATTGGTGGACTCAGATCCTGGAATGAAATGTCCAAATGCATCTGGTAATTTCCTTTCACAGAAAAATACTATGCTGAAATCTTACTTTAAATGTTTTGGTTTTCTTTCTTTGTAAAAAAAGAAGAAAATGGCATTTCTACTTTATTCTGATACATTTTGAAATTATCTTTTGGTGAAGCTTTTCAGTTTACATACTTTTTTGCTAGTTATGCCATTTCTCATTTGAAAAGGCCTAAATGGCAGATGCTTCCTCATGATTTAATGTAAATGCAAGAAAAACAACCATTGAAAAGATGATTAGTAAATGGGAAAAAATGCTTTTACATATAAAAACAATAAAATGCTGCACCAATTGACTTGCATTTAAAAATCCTTCCTTCCATCCTTCCTTCCTTCCTTCCTTCCTTCCTTCCTTCCTTCCTTCCTTCCTTCCTTCCTTCCTTCCTTCCTCACAATAGCATGTGAAAGTGGAAATTTGCTCTGCTCATGAATCTGCCTGATTGGAATGCCATTTTTTTCTAAATAGGTAATCTACACCAAATATACAACAGAGTTGTAGATGACATTGGCACTCAGGAAGAAACAGCAATAACCTGAATTCAATATACATAGCTGCTTTGCAATGACAAAGTCTCTTTCCTTTTTGTTCATTTTTTTGTCTTTACAAATATTTCGTTGTTGAATTTTAGATTGTCAAACAGTATGAGAAGATAGTTTGAACTTTAGCAAACATTTGATCCACTGCAAACAGTTCCTCACATTCTTTAATCTTGAAAGATGTTGAAAAAAAAGAAATAAAATAAAAAAGTAATGTAACTGAACAGTTTTCAGTCTGACAAAATTCACACACAAAGCATCTCTTAAAGAAAAGTACATGCTTACCTCAGTTCAATCAAAGTGTTCAATTAAAAACTGGGATCTAACTCTGTGTAATATGTAAAACTCTTAATGAGTAGTACAATTTTCTCAATTTTCTGCACAGTTTATGGGGGGTTATAGACTTGCTAAACATGTACATTGTCCTCCTATACTCTTGGGTGGTTTTTCAGTTAGGTCCAGTCTCTTTCTTCTCCTCTCCCAAAAATAAAAAAGGAAAGAAAAGATACTGTATAAAACTCTCTGTATAAGGATATTTTGATTTTAGATTTGTTTCCCCACTCTGCCTAAAGAACTCACACTGGGTAAGAAATCAAAGTAACCAGGCAAGAAAAGAAAGACTGAATGTCAGATATTATTTCTTGCAACTTCCTGATAAGAAAAGACTTTTAGACCACACATTAATTCAGAACTATTAATATATCTTACTAGATATTGGATAAAATAAACATATGTTGCCAAATCCACATTTCCTACATACTCTGGTCCTTTAGTAGGATTATTTTTTGACAATGTAATTAGTCAAAGTTTTCTTAAATCTGACAGTAGAAGAATTGCATACAGACTCTCTGCGTCTGCATGTGTGACGTGCGAGTCACCCTTTTCTCTGCAATTATTTTCTTTCCTAATAAATAACATTTGAACTGGTATGCCCATATCCTTAAAATGAACATCTTTCAATCAGACCGGCAGCTAATCTGGTTTTCTGAAAATAACAGGTAAATTGCCCTGGAACATTATGCAAGTCTCAGGTGGTAGACCCTATCTGAATATCCTGCAGCTATTTATTGGATCTAAATGGGGAAAAATGGCAACATATTAAAATTAAATCTTGATAGCTGTTTCCATAGCTGCAAATGAAGAGTAGAAAAATTGGTCCTGATAATTCCAAGATTTCACTTTCAGCCTTTCTATGCCTGCATTAGGAGTGAACTGGGATATTTTGTGCCAGGCTGCTATAAGGGAAATGCATTTACAGAACTTATTTTGAAACATTATAATGCTATGAAGAATGAATATGCCTCAATGTATTCAATTTACTACCTTGAAGGTTTGATGCAACTGTCAAATAAGGGCTCATGGTTTTGTTAAAATATGAAGAACAGTGGGTTCATAGCAAAAACTAGGGAAAGCAGATTTTGTTATTAGTCACCTCTTCTTTTAGACATGATACATTCCCATTTCCACAGTATCATGACCGGAAGTAATCAATAATATTACGCAGTCACTCTCTTTCAGCCCATCTAATTTCCAGAGTTGCTGTTGTGTGGAAAACAGGAGGAGGAAGATATGTTAGCCATCTTGAGTCATTTATAAAGAGAAGAAAGGCAGGATACCAATTAAATAAATAAAATTATAATTAATAAATGGCATCCAGGTTAAAATTAAATACATGAGCAAAATCAATAAGTGCCAATACAATTCTGTTTGTCATTTTTTGTGAGCAATTATACTTTTAAATTTGTATTTATTTATATTGATTTATAAACTTCCCATGTCAATCACTCAGGGTTACTCTTTTTTTTTAAAAAAAAAAACAATGTTTATCTTAAGATGCTCTGAAAAGAAATGTTTAAAAATGTATTCATACAATCCTTGTAATTCATACTGCTGAAAACTAGACCAGTATATTGAAAGGGAAACTTCAATTTAATCCCTGTAGATTTATTAATAATGCTAGCTTTCCTTAGAATCATAGTACTAGAAGAGACCCTAAAGTTCATGTATTTGATGCCCTACTTGATGCAAGATTCAGTAAAACCTCTGACTGATAACTATCCAGCCTCTGAAGACTTGTAGCAAAAGAGAAGTCATCACTTTATGTGGCAGTCTGTTACATTGACTGATGGCTTATACAGTCAGGAAATTCCTCCTGATGTCTAATCTAAACTTTCTTCACTATACTTTTAAGACTTCTTAGTTCTCTTCCTGCCATCTGGGGCAATAAAGAATGTCCACTCTTTTGTAATGGCACATGATCAATCAATCAACCCAACCCTACCAACCAATCAATCTCCCTTTTCCTGTGTGCCCGTCCTTCAGCTATTTGAAGTTTATTCTCATATCTCACCTAAGTCATCTTTTTTTGGTAAACTGAATGCTGTCCTTTTGTACTGCAGTACCCATAACTGGTCACAGTTACTCCAAATAGGATATAATCAGCAGAATTCAATAATTAATTTCTGGAATGTGCACTCTTTGCTTCTAATAACTTACTCAACATAGCATTTGGCTTTTAGCAGTTACATCTGACATACTTCAAGATGCTAAAGCTGCTACTATCTTTCTATTTTTCTTTATTCTTTTTATTGCCAAAAATGTGTAACAGGCTTTTTTTTCTTTATACAATTCTTTAATAATTTCTGCTAGATTGACCTATTTGCATGGTTTCTGGTTGAAAAATGGTTGGATTCAGTAGAATCGCTAGGTTGTTCACTATCTAGGGGCAAATTGCATTTTGAAGCAATATATTTGCTAACCATTTCAAAGAAGTCCAATCTTCTTGAATTTTTGAATGTAGAGATGTTTTACAAATCTTACCATGGAAGCCTTTATGGTTTCAAGGACATCTTTTAGCCCCTGATATATTTTTTAATCTCTTATTCTTCTTAATCTCTTTTGTTTTTCATGTTTGCAAGAAAGTAATACTGATTATGTTAGCATTAATGTTCCACAAAGTCAACAATCAATACAGGGCTCAGCACAGGAGATGTTACTGTTCCCATCTTTTCTCTTGTCCGCCCTTTGAAGCATCTGATATAATACTGTCAGATCATATTTAATTTTTGATTAATAAGAGCACTCAGAACTCTTTAATATGTGCTTTTTCCAATGCAGGAGTTATGTTGTCTATTAACTTCTAAAATGAATTCCTATTCATTTAACCCAACTTTTTTAGCCTATCTAGATCTGTTTTGAATCTTTCAAGGTATTAGATTCCCCTTAAAGAATCATATGGAAACTTGAAAAATGTCCCCTCCAATCCCTCTTCTAACTCATTGTGCTTGGGCACAATACTATATAGCACACTGAACAATATTTTTTCCCCAAACCGAAATGAAGCTACAGTATCAATGAATACACTTTGAGGTGTTGCCATTCCACAGATTGTTTATTAATCTAAGAGTGGTATCATCCAGCCAACATTAAACCATTTTATTTAGGAAACTATCATGAGAACCTTTGTGAAAGATTTTGATAAAATCTAAGTATTCTACTTATTCTATAGTGTTCCTCTGATTTATTAATTTAGTAATTCTATCCAGAGAAATTGCTAATATAAATTAGGAAATATAACCAATTATTTCCCATAACTGGCAAAATTGGACTATTAGATTTTTTTCCCTTTAGTTTTTTTTTTCATTTCCAATTCTATTTCTGTTTGAACTAGTATCAGAGAGGATATGGAAATTGTGAATTACTGATTGAGAAAAGTAAGCGACTGAATGTAGATGAATTATATGAATCTAGAGGCAGATGTAGGAACCTTGTTAATCAATCGATAGTCCACTATAAGACTGGAAGAACTAATTCTCTCTCTCAAAAATTATATGTACAATTCTGGAATATAGTCCTATGCCTAAGAGGTCAATGCTAAAGTTTGATTAGCATTTTCTATTTTTATCAATTATTTTCCTTGGGAAGGAACATTGGATAATGTCTACAGTAAAGCTTTACATTCTACATCAGGACTGTCAAACTCCCGGCCTGCGGGACATATGAATCACACGCTGGTCATGCCCACAACCGGTTTAGCGAAGGGGAAAAAAAGTCATGATACGTACGTGATGCTGCTGTGACATTGCAAGTTTGATGCCCCTGTTCTACATGAACTTGTGTTCAAAAGAGTTTGGAAAGTATTATAGTTTACACAGAGCCATATTGTGCTAAACCTTCAAATTAAATCTAACTTCCAAATTGAATTAGTATGTTGAATTGAATCACTGAATTGAAAAAGATGTCTTTGATTTTTTTAAAATAAATTAAATCTATTTCATTAAATTTAAATCATGCTGAGTAGTAAAATTGGTTTGGTTCAATATTTCTATTTGGATTAGAGTCAAGAAACTACCATTTGTGGAACACTGAAACCAAACTTATTTGGCAATCTTTCACAAATCATATGACCTTGTCTAGTGTTTATAGGTATCTCCTTGATGTCTGAGATTTACAGATTTAAAATTTCCCCACCTATTAAAAAAAGGTGAAACTGCAACACAAACCTTTGTTGGTCAGTATACCATTAGAAATGATACACAATTACTATGTCAACCATTTAATGTCACTAACTAGTTCCCCTAGCATGCTAGCATTTGTCATTCATTTAATTACTCTTAAATAAAAATATACCAAAAATTCACATTTCTATCAAATTTTTATTGATTACATATGTGTAAAACAATGCTTAAAATAATAGATGGAAATTTGTTTATTTATTTTTGTTATACATTAAAGGTTCAATTTTTCCCATTTGGCAGTGTTAGCAGTTAGGTTTTTCACATTTTATGTTTTTATATGTTAGTTGAGATATTATGAATTTCATAAAAGGTTTGCTCTATGTTGTAGTGAGACTGTTCACATTCACTCAAGAACTTTATGTATCCTTGGATCAACTTTTCTATGATTTCCAAGGCACTCTGATTATTATTCTTGCTTCAGGGGTGACAGAGCTTATTTTCAACATATTTTATGATTCAAATATTACAAAATCTTTCTGCCTTCTAATATTGGCAAATAGTGTACAATTTTTAATATCTTCTCCGAGGGATGGCATTTCTTGAAGGTCAACTTAAGCAGCCCTCTAGCAGACAGAAGATATTATTTGTCAAAGTGAGACGACAGAAGTAATGCCAGGTCTCAAAGTTTATCAGAGGTGTGTGGTGGTGTTCATGAAATGTGTACAGTGAAATGACACCAGAACAGAAACATTTGCACTCCTTCTTACCAACTGATAATGGATATGTGGAGCTCATCTCCAAGGTGCAATTAACATGGAACTTACTGCAGATACAGGTTCATTATTTGATGAGGAAGGGAGGCGAACTGTGTACAGATGGTGAGAGAATAATTTCTAGTTTATTTGTTCCAGAGACGAAGAAACAGAACTTATGATTATAAAGTACTAAATTTCAAAAGAAAGTTGGTGTAGTTCAGGTCATTGAGGAGAACTGATATGTCATGGACTGATCTAAGCCTGGGTCTGAGGAGGAGGACAAGACGGAGCTAGGGCTGATGAAGGAATGACCAGAGGAGTAGGATGAGGAAGGATTGCCAGTGAAGGAGTAAGGCACAGGACAACCAAACAAGGGGGGAGGAGAGGGCAGGCCACGTGACGCAGCAGAGCAATGGAGCTTCAGCAATGAGCAATTACTCCTCCCCTGATTTCCAAGCATGGAAAATGGAGAGGCAGTTTCCATGCAGGGCAACCCAATGACTCAGGAGAAGGGCACCCCATTGATCTTCACAAGACTCATCTTGGGAATGAGATTAAAAGAGATGCCATTTGAAGGGTACTTGTTGAGGAGAAGCATTTCCTTTTTCCAGTCTCAAGTGCTGTTACCAATGTCTGGATACTTTGCTATGCCTTGCCCTGCTTGCCTTGGTTCCCTGGTCTGGCTATGTGTGATTTCGCAGTGGCACAGTTCTCCTCCGGGTCCCAGTGAACCCTTCCTGTGACGAGGACTTCCTAGAACCAAATTCCATGAACTAGCAATAGCAATAGCAGTTAGACTTATATACCGCTTCATAGGACTTTCAGCCCTCTCTAAGCGGTTTACAGAGTCAGCATATTGCCCCCAACAACAATCTGGGTCCTCATTTTACCCACCTTAGAAGGATGGAAGGCTGAGTCAACCCTGAGTTGGTGAGATTTGAACAGCTGAACTGCAGAACTGCAGTTAGCTGAAGTAGCCTGCAGTGCTGCATTTAACCACTGTGCCACCTTGCCTCTTATGGCTGCTGTGGCTGCTGTCAGAACTGTGCTGCTCCTATGGACTAATATCATCCAGGAACTATTGGAGGTGTATGTTTAGAGCTTTTCTCCTGGACTTGCAATGAATGGTGGGACTTTTGGGGAAAAGTTGGAGCTATAAAGGGGAGTTAAGCTTTCTTCCAGCTGTGTTGCTTCCATGCCCAGCCCCGGGTCATCACATGATACAAAGGGGTCCCGAGAACCGCTGCTTTAGAGAATAGATTGACCCATCTTCTTTGTGGCAACACCTCAAATATTGGAAGACTGCTATCAGCCCTGGTTCTTCTTTTCATGAAACTAGATATACCTAATTCCTGCAGCTCTTCTTCATGTTTTAGCCTCAAGTCGCCTAATCATCTTTGTTGCTTCTCTGCACTCTTTTTAGAGTCGCCACATCTTTTTTTATATATGGTGACAAAAACTAGATGCTGTATTCCAAGTGTGGTGTTACTAAGGCATAATAAAGCAGCATTAACACTTCATGTGATTTTGATTCTATCCATCTGTTAATACAACCTATCACTGCTTTGGCTTTTTAACAGCTGTAGTGCACTGCTTATCTCTACATTTGGAAAACAAATTAAGCAAACTGTTTTCTTTTTGTTCCATTATTTCTTATCAAAAGTAGAGATGTGGAGCAGTTCAAATAAAAGATTCAAGGTGTTCATAGTCTTCAGTCTTTCCAGGGAGGAAAATATATATAGCCAAACATTATAGCAATAGCAATAGCAATAGCAATAAGAGCCGAGGTGGCACAGTGTTAAATGCAGCACTGCAGGCTACTTCAGCTGACTGCAGTTCTGCAGTTTGACTGTTCAAATCTCACCAGTTCAGGGTTGACTCAGCCTTCCATCCTTCCAAGGTGAGTAAAATGAGGACCCGGATTGTTGTTGGGGGCAATATGCTGACTCTGTAAACCACTTAGAGAGGCCTGAAAGCCCTATGAAGCGGTATATAAGTCTAACTGCTATTGCTATTGCTAAACATTATCAGGACAATGTTTATTATTCTATCTATCATCTATCTATCTATCTATCTATCTATCTATCTATCTATCTATCTATCTATCTATCTATCTATCTATCTATATATCCATCCATCCATCCACCCACCCACCCACCCACCCACCCACCCACCTACCTACCTACCTACCTACTTACTACCAGTGGTGGCTTCTGGCTCCTGTTGCAACTGGTATGCTGCAATGGAGCTGGGGGTCCACCACATATATGTGCGCAGCATGTGCATGAGTACCTACCATCCGCGATGCTCCAGCTGTTTGGTGGAGCATTGCACAGGTGCCGTATGCCCCATGTGCATGTGCAAATGCCCCCTGTCAGCTCAAATATAGGTAAGGAGCAGGCGGGTGGGTGGGCCCTCCAGAGCACCATACCGGAAAAGAACCTTGTGCTCCCAACAGGCACAGGTACACCTGTACTGGGGCATACTGGTCGTATCCCACCACTCCTACCTTTCCTACCTCCCTACCTATCACCTATCTATCTATCTATCTATCTATCTATCTATCTATCTATCTATCTATCTATCTATCTATCATCCATCCATCCATCCATCCATCCATCCATCCATACACCCACCCACCCACAAACCAACACACCTACCATCTCTTTCTCTCTCTCTCTCCATCCACCCATCTATACCCACCCCCCACCTACCTACCTACCTACCTACCTACCTACCTACCTATCCGCACAAGTATTTGTCTGAGAATATAGAAAATCCATGATGATCTCTCTCAGTATTATTTTAAATTATTATTCTAGTTCTTAACTGTTGAAGAAATCCTTACTTTGGTAACAACAGTGCTGTTTTTTCTAACCTGCCACTTCTTCATGGTATGCAACTAGCAATTTTTTCTCCCTCAGTCCAAACCTTATAAAGATGAAATGTTTCCACCAGAGCCGTCTTGCTTGATAGAAGCGACATATTAGCTTTTAGAAAATTAAACAAAAACCTTGAGAGACTGGTTAAAGCATTACATCAGTCTTGAACTTAATGTGTATTGTGATCAATACAGGTCTAGGGATAAGTCACTTTTTGAAGGCAAGTTAATTATTTACAGCTTTATTCAGATGCCTGTTGAATAGGCTGCACATTGGAAAAATCTCGCATCTGAAAAGTAATAACAATGAATCCAGGATAATTTGATTCCTTTTTTAAAAAAGGTCTAACAAATGCTGTTCATGAGGCACTGTTTGAACATTTTATTGCCAGATGTCTTTGCCTATTACTGTGTAAGTGCAAAACAATAGCATTTGTTGAGGTCTGTCATTTAACAAGAAATCCAGGTGTATAAAGGAACAGGAACTACTGAGCACTAGGGGATCTGAGTGACAGCCAAGAGCTTTCAAGACACATCCTTGCTTGCCGAGTTGAGAGATTCATCAGTTGGCAAATTGGCATGTGCCAGATGAAGGGGATTTAGTCAGAGTGCCAGCTTTCCTACAGGTATACCTGCTGTGAAAACAACACCAACAATTAATACCAAAGTGCCTGTGCAAATAGGCAGACAAAGACTTTAATCCTCCCTGGTCTCTTTCTGTAGGAATCTGCCATGTCTTTCGGGAGGGCAGATGGCAGAAGTCAGTTTACTGATTGATCATAACTTGTTATAGAAACAAGATGGGCAGGTTTGTCAATGAGGAATCAGAGAAGAGAACCCCAAGAAAGTTTAAACAAAGGCTCACAAAGAATGAAAAGCCTTCAGTGCATTTTTCTCATTTTCAAACAACAATCCAGAATATAGAGTGGCAGAGAGAGTAACTATTCCATTTTGCGATAAAAAATCTATTTCCAGTCTATGAAATGTTCAGACCACTGCTGATAAAGATATTGGCTACTATCACGTGAAACACAGCATGTAACAAATAATGTGAACTATGCTTGAGAGGGAGTGTGGGGACACATGTGTCCAAATTCAGCATTAAGCATTGTGTGCATAATGGTAGCAATTTGCAAAGAAATTGATGGCACCCCAATCATTTTGCAGTATTAAGCAGGAACACTCTATTCATACAAATTGTGGGAAAAACAAAGGAGTAACATTCAGACTGGAGTGGGCTCAGTTGAATTACCCTCCTAATATCTGCTCTAACAGAAGGACCCCCATGGAATCCCAAGGACTATAAATTAGAATTTAACTATATATCACAGAAACTGCACAGCTACTGCAGATGTATTCTTTCTCCTTTCAATGCATTTTATAAAATACGACCAAAGAAACCCACGATATCAGTCTGTGCAGTACCTTACCGTATTTTTTCTAGCTGATATTTTATATCTAGTAGAGAAGAAAATCATGAATAAGAAAATGTTTGTTTCACCAAAAATTATCAGGATATGGGAAGCTATCTTGTTTCAGACACAACCATTGATCATTCCAGCTGAGAATCATCTACAGTGTGAAAGTTGAAAGGGATGCTTTGTTTTGATAACATTTTGAAGGAAGCATCCTCTTGAAATTGCTTCCTAAAGAAATGTGCTTCTCTTGTTCTCCCCCCCCCCTTTTAGGTTTACTTTTTAAAAAAGCGATTTAAAAAATAAAATAAATAACTAAGAAGAAAGTAAAATAGGACAGAGTGGATGGAAAATAAACTGTAAGTAAATAAAGAGAATGTACACATGTCATAACATTTAAAATATGTTGTTCCATTGATTAGTGTATGCTATAAATTTTGCCATTGTTTTTAAGAAGTGAAGTAATGATGTTTCACCTTGCTCTACTGTGGTATGATCCACAGTGTGCTTGAAGGTCTTGCAAGCCAGGCAACTTCACTGAATACTGAATAGCCTAGCTTGGAAAACAATCTCCTCCAGGCAGCTCATGAATGCTTTGGTGAGTGCTGCAGAGGAAGTTATCACCCGTCTGGTCCAGGTACCTTGAAAAACAAACTCTTGCAACCAAGGCCTTCTAGGTTAGATGGTTTCTCTGTATATTCTGGGAAGTTCCAAAACTGTAGCCTTGAAGAATTTTGAATAGCATGGGGAAGAAAGCTGAGAAGAGTCTTCTTTTATAGCAGTGACCCATTATTTCTCAAGGCCACCCAATGAATCAATTCAGGTTGTCATTTCAGTGAAGCAAATCATGTTATCCTATAGTGTAAATTACTTTACCAAATATTACCTAAGTTATTTTGATTAGGATTATTACTTAACCAGTCTATTGTAACTTTCCAGAGTTTCCAACAGAAGTCTGAATTTGAGAACTTTGGAATGTAAAATATATGCTCAATATAATCATGCATGCTCAGTAAGGCAGACATATTCCATATGTGCAACTAAATAACCAATGAAGATTATGTATGTATGTATGTATGTATATGTATGTATGTAGTATGTATGTTGTATGTATTTGAAAGTACTTGTACCTTATACTTGTACTTTATATGAGAAATTCATGTTAAAATGGAAAATGTGATTATTAGTGTGATTAATTAACAGGCAGCTTTGTTTTGGAGGAATGGAAACACTAGTTAAATGATATTAAAAACACATCAGTAGCTGATATGACTTATATTTTAAAAAGTAAGAAAAAAAGAGAGAACAAAAAGATCTGTGGCAGGCAGAGTGATAGTTTTCAAAAAGTGAAGCCAACACACAGAGCAATTACAGGATTCAAAACAGAATACTAAGAACTTAATAGTTAAAGCTATACTTAGCATTGTTGTATACTGAAAGAAAGTCCTCGCATTCTTAAGTTACAATAAGCATGAGGCAGAAACAAAGGAAAAAGAAATGGTTCATCTGATCCAGGAAAATGAAAAGAAGCTTCAGAGCGGTTTCTGGCAGTTTAACTCAGCTAAATTCCACTAACAGAATAATAGAAGATCCTGTTATGGGACAAAAAAATTATTGATAGGCAGATAATACATCAGTAATAAATGATATATTGGATCTGGGTAGCATAAGGATTCAGACACATCTCCCAAAGTGAATTCAATATTGGACTTACTTCATTCATGATTTTTAAAGAGAGTTGTCATACCATACATCCCGCCCCCATCACACATTGTTGTAAAACTAATTTTATGGAAATATACAGTCTTGCAACATATGTATGGAGAGAAATAGAGGGATGATCCCTCAGCTCCCTCAATAGACAATCATGCTTCAGTACTGTGAAGGTGGTACGCAGAACCCTCTCTGTGGGTATGTGAGCCACCACCCACCTTAGCTCCCCTACGCATGCGTTTGTGCCTCCCACTGGCCACTGATTTTGGGTCTCTGCCATGATGCAGGAGATGCACGTGCATGTAAGAGGGGTCGGGGGTTGCACATATATGCGCATGGGGCAGGGAGGGAGCAAGTGCATGTGAGGGGGTGGATGGGAGTATGTGGGGGGTGCAGTGCACCCCCATGCCCCCTTTTTGGTCCTAGGAGGCTTCAGGGAGGCCTGCTAGGCCCAAAATGGGCTGCAGGGGTGGGCTTCATGCGGATGCGTATGTTTTCAGCACATGAGGACAAAAAGGTTAGCTATCACTGCTTTAGTAGATCTGCTAGATTTTTGTTGCTACAAGAGTCCATTCTTCCGTATCATCTGGGAGGCCCTTTTGTACCACAGTCACCATGTCCCTGGCACAGCCTTCTCTCAGTCACTAAGAATCCCAAAGTTGCCAGGCTCATTAAATCAATACTAAAGATAATAGAGCCACTACACCTGACAGGGTGAAGTCAGCTGGAGGGTTTTAGCAGTCTTTGTGCTTTCTGTTTGTGCAAACGACAGGTACAGTAAATATTATTGACATATTGGCTTTGTTGAAGGATTTTAAATAAAAGTCTTTCTTGAGTTCCTTTTTAAAAAAAATCTGAGAATTAAATTGTTTGACTGAATGACTGTCAAGCAAACTTGGCATCTATACAAGAGTATCCTAACTAGCTTTTGCCTAGTAATTTCCCTCTGCAGGTCATTCCGTGTGTCCCTTTCCTATATAATACCTAATAAGAAGTGTCAGTCTTCAAATACTCACCTCATCCTGGATTTATGTCAGAAGCAAAGAAGCTGTGACATCAGCCTCCCTTCTGATTATGCTGTGTCCACGAATTATAAAGCCAACAGGCTTTGAACAGGACAGCTACCTGTTGATTATCACTTTTGTTCTTTTTGGTGATCTGTTTACAGACAGACTATATAAAGCCCTTAGCAACTTAAAGAGAAACCAAAAGGAAAGAGACTTGTGGTTTTAGGACCTCTTTTTTTAAAACAAGTTTCATTGAAGTTTAAAATTGCAAAAAACAAAAAACAAACTAAGGAGACTGTAAAGAAGAAAAAGAAAGGAAAAAATGATTGGTAAAGGAGATATATATTTAAATGTATATCTCACACACACACACACACACACAGAGGATAATACAAAATCCGGATAGTCTTTGTTGAGGATTTAGTTAACACATGATTTTTTTTAACATGAGTTAAAAAAATTACATATCATTGTTTGTCATTTGTAGACAAAATAAAAAAATGGCTGTTTGTAACGTACGTGTGTGTGTGTGTGTGTGTGTGTGTGTGTTGGCTTAAAGAAATAGGGATTTTTGCCTCTTTTACACTGATCCTAAGAGCATTAGAATAGTAATTGGAATGGCTGTTTTCTGATTAAGGAGCTTAGTCATAATCACAAAATAATATGGGAAAAGCAACTATAAGCAAAGTCACTGATGAGTATTCAGAGGCACCATAGATTCTGCAGAATACAAGCTTTGGAATCCAGGGAAATTAATCTTTTGGGGCTTACCTGACTCACATAATCAGAGCCTTTGGATCTAGGTGGCTAATTATTAAAAAAAAACTTTCATTAGTGGTTGTGGTCCATAGAAAGGAATCTTTTCAGACCTTGTCTGGATCATATAATCAAAGTCATTTTGTTCAGAGATCATTCATTCAATGTACAGATGTAGTATGATTTAAGAGTAGAATTAGCAAAATGTTTGATGTTTCTTTATGCGAACCATTTTTTGTTTGGTTGAATATACTACAATTGATTGGTTCTTAGAAAAGACTACCTTGAGGTTTACACAACTCATCTAAACCCAAACAAATCTCATGACAGATTAGTTTGTTGTCCTGTCAGCTTCAAGTCCCTTAATTAACTCTGGTCCATAGGCAAAGCATTTATATTCAGCCGTAATGGCACAAACCACACCTAAATCCTTTTAGAGGACTAGAGTCACTGGGACAATTTCAGAAAGACCAATTGAAACTCAAAATCCCAAAGCCATATATACTTATACTTATCTTCCTTTGACACTAGAATACAGCAAAATTAATTTACTACATTATACTATGCTGTTAACAACAGAAAGTGTTGCTTTTGTTATGTTCACTTTCTTTTAAACAATATTTTGACTACCATGACAGAATTCTGTAAAATGACTCCAGATTCCAGCCATGTAATGTGTCAAGTTAGCTCATAAAGCTAATATTCATCATGTTTGTCAGAATCTAAATATCCTAATGAGGCATCAGTATAGTGCAAGACATGGAGAGTTATTATGTTAGAATAAGCATTATTAAGAAAAAGATGATAGAAAAATAAGGAAAAAAAGGGGAAAATTGGATGGATCCCCTCCCCTTTTATAAACTACTAGCCCATAGCATGGGATTTGCCAGGGTATTTATTTATAGATGGAAAATGTCCGAACCAAATGTAATTTCTAATGTTAGATTTTGTCCCTTACCAGAGGGAGCCCCCTCATGGAGTACTGTGAAGCCGTTACCATGGCAACTCCACTGTGCTGTACAGTAGAAGCCATTTTACAGCTGTATATGGCCATTTAAAGGCACAGCAGGATGCATCTTAACAGAACACATACCCCAAGGTGTGTTAGAGGTGTCTTACCTCCACAGTAATTTTCTCCAGAGAGTCCATATCTATGTGTGTGTGTGTGTTGTGTGTGTGTGTGTGTGTGTGTGTGTGTGTGTGTGTTAGCTTTCATACTAATAAAGGAGAATATTTGTAGTTTAGGGTTGAAATGAGGGATGCTTGATGTTCTCTAATCTTGGTTGTTTGCTTACAGATGTTTCATTGTCCAAACTAGGAAACATCAACAGTGCTGGCTATCATACACCTCAGCCAAAAGACTTCCAGGCAACCAACAGAAATGGAGAATATACAAATAAGTAAATAAAAGTAATGTCAATTTTAAAAAGTAAAAACAACTGGTTATAATAAAGGTAAAAGTGACCAGAATGGTATAAGATCTCCTGCCTCGGACACACAGTTGGATTAGAAGATCTCTGAAGTCCTTTCCACCCTATTTTTCAATGGTATATGTTCTACTTTTCAATCCACAATTCACCCTTTTTTAAAAGCTTCTGGAACTTTCAGCCAAGGGCAAATCTGAGAGTAAAAATGTAAAGGCATGGGCTTCTGGACGAATAGCCAAAGTGGAAAAGGAGAGAATGCTTGTCATTGAGTCATGATGCAAATGTGACAACTCACTTGCATTAGACATTTCAATGCAAGAACAGAAGTCACAATTATGTGACAATAATTCTCTGTGTACATATTACTGTGGTGTCATCATAATTTGCTGAAGGTGCGGTTGTGTAACGGCTTTTCTGTTTTGCCCAGAAAGGAGAGAGATTTCTGCTTATCAAATAAGACCTTTCATTCTGTTTATTATAGTTCAGAGTTGTATTTGAAGCATATAGACATAAACAGTGAAAAGAACACAGCAATCTTTTGGGGTCTGGTCTGTTTGTTTTCTAAATGCCTGTAGCTGCTTCAGTCATTTGCTTTCTTAGGAGAAGGATTATGCAGAAATCAAACAGAAGGTCACAGCCTTCCTATGAAAGAAGAAATGCTGCCTTGAGAGACATCTCTGTTGAAAAAAAAGTCCTAATCAAGGAACTTTCCAAAATCAAAGTTCTAATCACCCCTTTATTCTTTATTCCAAAATATTTTTCTTTAATGCTTAAACTAGTATATAAACTTCTTCCACTAAGGGTTGAAGAAAACTTGCCCAGTGCTATGAAACTTGCCAATTCAAAAGTTTCTAAGAGCTGAAAAGCAGTTAACAAGCAATTTCTGTAAGCGATTAGAAAAGGGAGTATTTAAATCCAGTATCATTAAAAGTGTCACCTGTGGGTTGAGCAAAATAGCTATTTCCTGGTCTCCTGGTGCTCTTCCTGGTGCCAGAAATTGCTGTCTTATGTTCTCCTCAAAGGAGTAACTAAATGAAGCAGTTGTGAGCAATAGCTGATCCTCTTCTTGTCCAGTGAGGAATTACAAAAAGCTGGTCTACCCACTGTCTACTCATTCCACTACAGTCATTGGCTCTACTTTTAGTGGAGTCATCTTTATTTGCCATTTCTTCCCCAGAATCCCACTAATCAAGGAACTTCTAATGAGAAAACCACAATCCCACCAATATTGACAAGCATATAAAGTAGGAACAAATATCATACGTATTAGCATTGATGTTACTAGTCTGATAATGAAAAATCTGCAGGCAAACAGATGTTTTGTTAACAGACTAAGTAACATCATCAGAGAGCATCAGGGACTCCACACTTCAACACTGAGTTACATATATCACCTTCTATAGAAATACTCTTGTACTGGGCTTTGTTATTGCATATAACTTGAAGGGCTAGCTCACAATGAAAAAATCAAGAGTCTATATAAAGAAAATAACTACAAATGCCTGGGCATCCTTCAGGCTTACAACATCAAGCACGCTGAAGTCAAGAAGAAGGTTAATAGTGAATATATCCCAAGAATGAAGAAATTCTTAAAGTCCAAACTCAATAGCAAAAATACCAACAAGATGATTAACACTTAAGAATAAAAAGGAGACATGATGAGGCTACATATTGCATGACCACTATATTTAAAAAAAAATCTAGCAGGCAAAGTAAATAACTGCAAAACCTGACAATGGCTAAAAAGTCATAAGAAAAAATGAATATAAAGTCAAAATTGAGAAGACACCAAAAGACAGTGAATGCTGCCTCTTCAAAGAAACTGAAGAAACACCCAGTTAGCTAGTTATTGCAAAAAGATCACACTGACTGACAGCATGCCAAAGTAGCAACAGTGGTGCATTGGATTATCTGGGAGAAATATCACTTGCCTACAAGGAAGTATTGGTGGAATAGAAAAATAGACAAAATGAAGCCAAAGAGCTCTGGGACTTTAGAATTAAAATAGAGAAACATCTGTCACACAGCAGCCCAGAGTTAACAACTGTTGATAAGAAAAGCAAAAAATCTGGATAGTGGACATTGCTAGAGACAACAGAATAGAAGAGAAAAAATTATCACAAAATATAAAGACCTGCAAGTAGAAGGACTGTGGAAAAAGAAAATAAAGCTCGTTGTAATAGTAATAGGTACCTTGCATGCAGTTCTAAAACATCTGGAACACCACTTGAACACAACTGGCATTAACAAATCACCCATCAGTCAATTGTAGAAGGCAGCTTTACTTGGAACTGCTTACATCATGGGTGTCAAACTAGCCGCATCACATTGCCATCACATGACATTCCCCAACAATTTTCCTATTTGCGGAGCTGGGGTGAGTGTAGCCTGCATGTGATGCATCCAGCCCATGGGCTGTCAGTTTGACCACCCTGGCTTACGTCCTGCAACAATACCTTTAATTTTGTGAAAAATAACACCTGCCCTTCCCAGATCTTTGGGAAGAATTCAAGAGGTAGGTGAAAATGCCAAATCCAATCTAAACATCTCTTCACTGTGCAACCAGTCACAATTTATTAAATACTAAAATCACCCAAATCCCATGCACTGCCTTTTGGAGACAGAGGAAAGAGCCACAGCTGCGGGAATAGTCAGAAAAGCAGCAGAAAGAATGTAGGCAAATGTGGCAAATGTGTCTAAGGGATCCTCTCTAGTTTCTGAAGTTGTAAAGGTAAAAGAGAAATGTATATTTAGCTTTTCAAGAATCTATTAAAATTTACAATATATTGGAATTGTTTCACATGGGCATGCTTCCTGTTTCAACTACCTTACACAATTGACAATTGATGGGACAGGGAGTCAGAAAAATCCAGATTGTGGTCCAACTCCTTTTTAATTACGCTGATTCATTTTATATATAAAAAATTGATGGGCCTTCATGATTGCAGTTACATATGGATTGTTTTGAGACATACACACACACACACACACACAAAATACTCCAATGTTCCATCCATATCAGTTGCTCCAATTCTCAAGTCTTTTCCTTAAAAAAATCCTTTATTTTTAAAATAAATTATTCGTTTTACCCTACACTAATATCAACATTTTTAATGTTGGAACTTTAATAATTTTTATACCTTTTTTTCCCTTGTAATTTTGATTCCGAGATCCAAGCCATTTTGAATTTCAGAAATGTTCCATATCTGCTGTAAACACAGAAATCTTTGAATGAATGGATTTTCATTTTAGGAAACAATAGCCAAATATTAAACTTATTATTTTTAAAAATGTTTGCTGAAAGATTTCTATATTTGTGCATTTCTGAATGAAAACTATAACAACGACCCACATAATACTGCATATGGATTCCCCTTCGACAGTACATTTTTTTGTTGAAAAGTGATGAAATAATGGTTGTAAAATATGATGAAATTAATTCTGGGGTAATTTGTAGTAATCCTTATTGTAGGAGATAATCAGGTTGTCAGAACTTTGCAAGACACAGAGTTCTGATAAGATAGGTAAACTTCTAATTTCTTTTTTCCCCGTAGAGCTCTGATCCTAGTGGATTATAAACTGGCACACCAATTAGAATGCATAACTTAATTTTCATATTCCTTTGAATATGAGTCAGTACCTTTAGTTTCATGTAAAACACTAATGGGGAGAGGGGAAGTCAAGCTGTTTTCATGAAGGCTGAACTCATAAATTCTAGCTATTTCTCTCACCCACAGTGTACCTGGGACACCTGCAAATGAAAAAAACCCACTTCTCTTCTCTGTATGCATGGGCCCTCTCCCTGCAGACAGTTATGGTGGCCAATTGACTGATAAGAGCAGCCAAAGTAATTTGAGCAATCTTGGCAGAGATGGTGAATGCTGTTTTTCAATGCCTGAATAGGGCAGAAGTTTTTCAATTTTAGGGTAACACATCATAGAACAAGACATCTGTTTATCTGAGGATTCTGATTGTTTCATAAGCCAGTGATTTAGGCATTATAAATCTATGTCAAATATGAGGTCCTTGTAGAATAATCTTCATCATGGCAATTTATTAGGTTTCCATATCATGAATCAACCTTAATGATAGTATTAGTTGTAGTTGTATTTATGAATTTGGACCTTACTATTCTAATTGATTTCTCCGCCTACTTAATTTCATAATAGGAACATTTTCTCTTTTCTTTCTAAAAAAACCCTAGCCAGTTTTAGAAAAAAGAAAACTTTAGAGGTTTATAGCCCTTATTCACATCTTTGAACAGCACTATGAATTTTCACAATAAGTCATACTGTGATATCAAAAGGCTTCCTGCCTATCTCTAAATCAGTTCAAGTATAGCATTCAGGTTGAGTAAGTGATATTTCACTGTCCGTTGTTTACCCTTAATATTTAGGTGTTGCTATTTTACCACTTCATTGTATAATCATAGTGTAAGCAGTGCATAATGTATCAAGAAAGAATTCTTACATCTACTGGTTTTATAAACACACATGAAGAGAGCATTCAGTAACAAGCCAAATCTGCAGCAACCTAGGACTGACTGTTTTCTAACACTAAACCGTTTTTACTTATTTTTTATTTACAATACTCTTTTATGAATTGTATATCTGGCTTCTGTTACAGAAGTAAGAAACAGTGTGGACTATGACAATCTCACATCTGTCTAGGAACATTAATCATGGATACGAAGTGACTTGGCATATAACAAAAGAAATTAAATAAGCGGATACCTGCGGTATGGAAATCAGTGCAGAGAAAAGGAGTTTCAACAACGATAGTAAATTACATTTCAGAGCACTCTATGATTGGCTGAAATTTCAAGGTGGAAGTAATACTTTTGCTCTTCTTTTTAAACCAAAGATGTAATGTGCATCTTTATATGCAAAGGATGTCTTTTATCCTTGAGCATTTTCTCTACTTCTGAATCTGGTAATAGATACTACTTTTACATGTTTGCTTTTTCTTTCTAAGCCACTGGCAATTAATGATCAATTAATTATTCAGATATTAAACATACAGCTAATTATCAATACTTACTACACAAATCAAGCAAGGCTTAGCCTAAGGAACCTCTCTTTTCTTGCTAGTGTGTTAGATAAATATTACTTTTAAAAGATAGAGTTCTCTGCTTGAAGAGCACTCATTCAAATGTGATATATGCAGTACAATGCAGTGGGACATGTGCAGATCTGTACATTGGAGTATCAAAACAACCATTTTACAAACAAATGGCATAATATAGGAGAACAAACCCATCAGAATAAGATTCAGCAGTTCAACTGCATTTGAAAGGCAAAGCCTAGTCTTGACAGAGAGGATTGCTGTTTTAAAAGAGGGGTCAAAGAGGCCATCTACATTAAAATTGAACAGGCTTCTTTCAACAGAGGGAGCGGGATATGACACCACTATCTCCTGTTTACAACACAGTCTTTCAGCAGTTCTAAAAGATCCCACACCCATTTGCAGTATTCTGGTTCCCCTGAGGGCAACATATAAACTTCCAAGTAGCCTCATTGACTCTAAGAAAAAGTGCTATCAACCAGAGGACTGCAAAGAACATAAATTCTTCCATTCCCCTCAGTCAGAACTGAAGACGTTTCTTGGGGTTCACTGACAAATGCGCGCTCGAAAAAAGCGCGCCGACAAAATTGCGGCGAGAAAACCGTGAGGTCAAAATCGTGCCCACAGGACGCTCCTGCCTCTTTCACCTTTGCGCATGCGTGGGAAATAGAATGGCTGCCGAATTCCACCGCTCCGAATGCTTGCGACCAAGAAGATATTAACCGTGGCGACCAGGACCCTAATATGGTAACGGAGGGGTTCCTTTTGGGCACCAGCCTTCAGCCTTCCAGGGAGGTGGTCGTTTAGGGAGGGGGCCGCCCTTAAGCAGCTCCAGGAACAGCTCCGGAACGACGAGATCCTCCCTGGCGTGGCTTTTTACATCGGACTTTTTAAACAGCTGGGAAGCGGCGGCGACGGCTCTGTGCGAGAGGCGGAGGCTTTGGCCCTGCCGTTTGGAGAAGTGCCGAACCCCCTCACTGATTGACCAACATCGTGGGGTGGCTTATGCCCCGAAGAGGAGGTGGGAGGCCCAGGAGAGATGTCTAGACTGGACTGGGACTGGGACCGGGAGGCAGAGGAATTGATTCCCTGTCTCCGTTACAGCTTCACTCCTATCCCCCCCTCCATTTTAAAAGGGCATTTTGCCACGATTTCATCGCTGTGCCTGCAGGACCTTAAAAGTTCTGACCATCTATCGGCTTGGCTTAGGAGAAAAACTGGAAGAACCAACTTACGGACTCCCGGTGGCAGCCATTACCATCAGCTGCCTCCATTACAATTAGCACTGCCTCAAGAGTGCTGTGGGCGGGAAACTGAACTCCTCTAGTGGCCATTACGGGTATTTATTTGAAACCTTTACCATTACCCAGCACTATTACATCAGGGAGGCAGTGTGTTAAGAACTTAGACGCCTCCAGTGGACATTGTTAGTATTTCTTTTTGGACATATACTTTTCTGGACCATTTACAGCTTTCTATTGGACTCCACTAGACT
Organism: Thamnophis elegans; assembly: GCF_009769535.1. NCBI lineage: Eukaryota > Metazoa > Chordata > Lepidosauria > Squamata > Natricidae > Thamnophis > Thamnophis elegans. The sequence goes on along the minus strand of NC_045543.1, from coordinate 101,829,380 downwards.
TTATTAATTAACTTTGCGCAATTTATAATTTCTCTCTTTCTTTCATTTTCTTCTCCTTTGTAGGGTTATATATGAGGTACGCATGAGATGAATGAATGTCCCACTTTTATGACCATATTGTTGTAAATTTTGTGTTTTTTAACTTTCACGTGGGGACTGTTTGGGGAGTGTTTGGTCTTCAGAATTCTGTTGCGGGATGTGGGGGAGTGTTGAGTATGTATGATTCGGAGGACCTGCCGGGAGTTGCGGGGGCTATGGGGGTGGCTGAGGGGACCAGAGACACGGGAGAGGGTCGGGGTATTGGGTCGTAACAGGGAGGGGCAGATACGGCGGGGACTTTAGGGCAGGCCATTACGGGGAAGGAGGGTTCGCTACATTGCAGAGATCCCCTTCCGGCCCTAGGAGTCCCACTCCAAGACCAGATGGCGGAAGTAGTCAGGACCCTGGTCTCAGGCTGTTGTCGCTAAATGCCAGGTCTGTTGTTCATAAAGCTCTCGTCGGGACTTAATTTTAGACGAGAGGGCAGACCTGGCATGTATTACTGAAACCTGGCTGGGCCCAGAGGGAGGAGTCCCTTGTAGAGCTGTGCCCAGAAGGATTTCAGGTGCTGCATCAGCCGAGAGCCCAGGGAAGGGGTGGGGGTGTGGCCGCCGTTATCGGGAGTCGTTAGTCCTCGTAGGGTCCCTGCTCCGGAGATTGTCGGGTGTGAGTCTTTGCTGTTAAAGTTGGACCTCAAGGGTCAAGTGGGTCTGCTGCTAACGTACCTGCCTCCCAACAGCGTTGCAGCAGCCCCTCGCTCCTCGAGTCGGTAGCCGAGCTGGCAATTGAGTTCCCTAGGTTGATGGTCCTGGGGGACTTCAATTTGCCGTCGCTCGTGAAAACTCTGATGGGGCGCAGGAGTTCATGGCCTCCATGACAGCCATGGGCTTGACCCAAGTAATTCGAGGCCCAACCCACTCAGCGGGACACATGCTTGACCTTGTATTTCTCTCGGAGCAGTGGATTTGTGATCTTGGTCTGAGGGGGAGCGACATCATACCCCTGTCGTGGTCAGACCACTGCCTACTGAGGCTCGACTTCCGGAGGCCAAACCCCCACTGTAGGGAGAGGAACCGACCAGGTGGTTCCCCCCAGGCGTCTTATGGAGCCGTCAAGGTTCCAGACAGAGCTTAGGGTTATTCCTGACACTCTCGCCCACAGTCCGGTGGAGACTCTGGCTGCTGCGTGGCACTCGGCAGCGTCGGAGGCCCCTACCGGATTGCGCCACTGCGGCTCCTCCGAGGCAGCGGATCCCGGAGACCCCCTTGGTTTACCGAGGAACTCGGGAGATGAAGCGCCGGAGGAGATGCCTAGAGCACCGTTGGAGGTCCGATAAGTCCGAATCGAACCGAGCAATGGTAACCACCTGCACCAGGGAATACACCAGAGCACTTAGGGCAGCAAAAAGATCGCACATAGCTACCCTGGTTGCATCCGCTGAGTCCCGTCCAGCCGCCCTGTTTAGGATAACCCGCTCCTATTGAACAAAAGGGAGGCGGGGGAACCCTTGCAGGGCAGGGCTGAAGAGTATGCCCAATTCTTAGCGGACAAAATTGCTCGGTTTCGGTCGGACTTGGACTCCACCCCCGCAGTTCCAGCCGAGGCACAGGGGGACCAAGTAGAACAGCTCTGGGTTGAGTTTCAGGACGTTACCCCGGGGATGTGGACAAGGCCATGAGAGCTGTAAGTACCTCCACCTGTGTTCTGGATCCGTGTCCCTCATGGCTGGTTACGAACTGCAGTGAGGTGACCGAGGCTGGATCCAGGCGGTCGTGACCGCCTCCCTTCGGGAGGGGAACTTCCCCGCCGCACTGAAAGCGGCGGTGGTGAGACCCCTCCTGAAGAAACCATCTTTGGATCCAGCTGTTCTTAATAGCTATCGTCCTGTCTCCAACCTTCCCTTTTGGGGAAGGTTGTTGAGAAGGTGGTGGCCTTTCAGCTCCAACGGTCCTTGGAGGAAGCAAACTACTAGACCCCTTCCAGTCAGGCTTCAGACCGGTTACAGCACAGAAACCGCTTTGGTCGCATTGATTGATGATCTCTGGAGAGCCAGAGATGAAGGACATTCCTCCATCCTGGTCCTCCTTGACCTCTCAGCGGCTTTCGATACCATCGACCATGGTATCCTTCTGCGACGACTGCGGGGGGTGGGAGTGGGAGGCACCGTGCTACGGTGGTTCTCCTCCTACCTCTCGGACAGGTCGCAGTCGGTGTTAGTGGGGGGGCAGAGATCGTCCCCTAGGCCCCTAAATTATGGGGTGCCTAGGGTTCGGTCTTATCCCCCTGCTATTCAACATCTACATGAAACCGCTGGGAGGATCATCCGCAGGCACGGGATTAGATACCATCAATATGCGGACGATACTCAATTGTATCTGTCCGCCCCGTGCCAACTCAATGAAGCGGCAGATGTGATGAGCCGGGGTCTTGAGGCCGTTATGGACTGGATGAGGGTTAACAAGCTTGTGCTCAACCCAGAAAAGACCGAGTGGCTGTTGTGTTTTCCTCCCAAAGATTTGACTAATATTCCAACACTCAGGCTGGGGGGTCAAATTTTGCACCCCTCAGAGAGGGTTCGCAACTTGGGAGTCCTCCTGGATCCACAGCTGTCATTTGACCACCACCTAACGGCTGTGACCAGGGGGGCATTCGCCCAGGTTCGCCTGGTGCGCCAGTTGCGACCCTACCTGAATCGGGAGGCTCTCACAACGGGCCCTTGTGATCTCTAGGCTGGAATACTGCAATGTGCTCTACATGGGGCTGCCCTTGAAGAGCATCCGGCGGCTTCAGCTAGTTCAGAACGCAGCCGCGCGAGTGATTGCGGGTGCACCTCGATTCACCCGCATAACACCCATCCTCCGCGAGCTGCGCTGGCTGCCTGTCGATCTCCGGATGCGCTTCAAGGTGCTATTAATCACCCATAAAGCCCTACATGGCAGTGGATCTGGATACTTGAGAGACCGCCTTCTGCCAATTACCTCCCTGCGACCAATAAGATCCCATAGACTAGGCCCTCCGTATTCCATCGGCCAGCCAGTGTCGGCTGGCAACCACAAGGAGGAGGGCCTTCTCAGCAGTAGCCCCGGCCCTTTGGAACGAGCTCCCCGTGGAGATTCGTACCCTCTCCACCGTCCAAGCCTTCCGCATAGCCTTGAAGAACTGGCTCGCCCGTCAGGCCTGGGGATAAGGATAGTTACCCCTCCCGAATGATGAATGTATGTTGCCTACCATTTTATTACATGTCTTCTATCTTGATGTTTGTGTTCCCCCTTCCCAGTTTTATGTGAGCCGCCCTGAGTCCCCTCAGGGAAAAGGGCGGCCTACAAATTCTAATAAAAAAACTCTAAAAACAATGCGCGCCGATGAAAGCACGCCATCAAAAACAACAAAAACAACATAATAACCCTAACCCTAACCGTAACCCTAACCCTTACCTTAACCTAATTGCACTTTTGTGGGCGTGGTTTTGTCAGAGCTCTTTTGTGGGAGCACTTTTGACGTCGCTGGTTTCTCGCCATGGTTTTGACGGTGCACTTTTGTCGGGCATGCATTTGACGGGTCACGGTTTCTTGGATGAGTACCTCATAGAGTGAAGAGGAAACATAAGCCTGAGCCTATGTCATCAAGACTCATTAAGGAATAAACCTTAATACATTTTCAGGCAATATATATGCAATACATTTAATCCCCTTTGTCTTTATGCTTGTACAAAAAAAGTGACCACTCTCCCAAAAATTACTGCTCTTTGGAACAGATAATAAAAAAAACAAAAACAAAAATAGGTCGGGTAGGTTATCTAGAGGGTAAATAGGTCAAGATGTGTTCATGGTGTTCAAAATGTGTCACATGGGTCAGGTAGGGCACCCAGGTTGATGGTGTATGTTAAGAAGAATGAATGGGGGGTTGTAGGGGTGTCTTAGAGGTGCTATGTCAGTCAGAGATGGCATGTGAGGGTTGGGAAGGGGGGCTAGGTGTGTTGGGAATACACCAGTGGGACCAGGCAGGTCAAATGAAACATGGGAGATGGCATGGGTTGAGTAGCTTCTCTCTAGATACCCTACCTGACCTGCACAATACCTCTTGCACAATACCTCTGGCACCTTTCCTGACCTTTTTTATCCACAGATGAACCGTCCCTGACTGATGAAGCATCTCTGGCACACAAGCATACCCTTTCCTACCCATCTGACACTTCAAACTGGGTGCTCCTTTCGAGCAGCAAACACTGCCTACTGGCCTTGGACTTGTAGCTTCCTGCTGCCTTCCCACCGACTTTCTCCCTGCAACATCCAGGCTTCACCAGAAAAATTCACTGTTACAATTTGTTGTGAATGGAAAAAACATTTATTCCTCATCTGTTTTCCCTCTACCTGAAATCCTTGACTAACTCTTAGAGAAGCAGAAGAAAGATTCACTCAACCACACCATGATAGTTTTGTTCATCTACAAGATTGTTCTGCTTGGTTATCTCAGTGCCCCAAATGTAGCAGCGCAGTAAAACCCTCGTTACGATGCATCTATATATAGAAAAAGAATGAGCATCAATTTATTCATAACTCTCCTTCTATGCAGATGTTATTGCTGAAGATGTAAGGAGATAACCCTCCTCACCTCACTAACATTACAGAAATTATATCAGCTTCTTGCAGGCTGTCTTGTGTTTGACCCATTTTTTCAATTAACTCCCGGAAGAGAGATTGCTTAAGCAAGCTTCTAAGTTGCTTTCTTAAGGGCACAATGCTTCCTTACCAAGCACAAGCTGTGAACTAACAACCTCCTTCCTTTGACCTTAATAGTTAGTGGGTTCCTTTCACATTTCATGCCATTCACACCTTGCTGCCAAACATCTTAAAAAGGTGTAGAGTTTGGCTTATTCTATAGTCTTCTCTATGTATATTGCCTGCTCTCCTGTCTTCTTTCCCTTTTTAAATAGTAGAATCTAAGTACAGAAAATATCAAATTTATTTCTGATTAATCATCTCCTGACCAGAATGAAGATTCCAAAGGATGGAGGAGAACTGGTGGGCTATAGAAGATTTGTGGCAACCCATTTGTGAGCAGTTGACATAGCAATTCCTCCCCATCTTAGGCTCATCACAGAGATTGTGGGAGGAATCACTCTGATGCAGCAATTTTCATTAATAAGCTCTTAGTTATTATCCTGGCACAATCTCTTGCATTAAAATGGTGGTAAAGACTGAGGGAAAAAGAAGAAGAGGACGACAGAGAATGAGGTGGCTGGATGGAGTCACTGAAACAGTAGAAATGAACTTAAATGGACTCCAGAGGATTGTAGAGGACAGTAAGGCATGAAGGAATGTTGCCCATGGGGGTCACAATGGATCGGACATGACTTCACAACTAACAACAATAACAACAGACGTTATACTGAGAAGAAGCCAATGTACCCAAAACTATCAGCTTCCTCCCAGGAGGCAATTATGTTGAGCATGTGATATTTAAAGGACACTAACAACACTTGAGTGTAGTAGTGAGGGGAAAGATTTAATCCAAATGTCCACATTGTAGATGTTCTGGGCACTATTTTTGAATAGGGTATAGAATATCTAGAATCTATATGCACATCCATTCCTGATTTTACAAGCAACTACTTATTCAACATTTTGTGAAATGTTACAGTGGAAAGGACAGAAATTTGTCAGTACAACCTTACTGTTTTAGCATATGTTATTGATAATCCTTGACTTATTACCATAATTAAACCCAGAACTATGGCTGTAAGTCATGGAAGCCATTAAGTGGGTCACTTTATGACCATGTCAGTTTTTTCAACCATTTTTGTGGTGGTTGTTAAGCAAACACTGTGATCATTAAATTAACACTTACACTAATTAAACCAGGGGTGTCAAACTCCATTTCACTGAGGGCCACATCAGCATTGTGTTTGAGCTCCGGACGCAGGTTGGGGGTGGTCAGCTATACATCATTTGTGTCAGGAGTGCCTGTGGTGGCCCGAGAGCTCTGCCAGTGAAAATGGGCTCTTTCCAGGGTGGCCCTGCTGGTCAGATCTAAGCACCCTGTGGGCCGGATCTGCCTCCCGGGCCTTGAGTCTGACACCCCTGAATTAAACAAATCTGTTATGCCGAATGTCTATGGAAATTCTCAGTCATCCAGGTCATGGTTGCCTCAAGTGTGCTTTTTCAAGAGGCAACTGGACTTTCTTTGAAGACATATGAACCAATTTCCAGAAAAAAGCTTCAGTTTGAGATGCAGGCAACATAAACTCATCCCCAACAACCTGCACCTGTGTTCAACAGTGAACGGACACAGGGCAGAAAACAACCTGCAGAAAACATAGCTCTACAACACAGTCCTTTTAGGAGTTCCAAGGTGGTTCCACAGTCAGTTGCTTTATTCAGGTGACACTGAAGACACAGACGAACCTCCAAGTGGCTTCAATGACTCTCTAAAATAATGCAAATGATCAATTGTCTGCAATGAATATAAATCCTTCCATTCCCCACCCTTCATTCAGAACTGAAGAAGCTTCTTGGATGAGAAACAAAATGTCTTCAAAGTAAAACAAAGTCCAGTTGTTTCTTGAAAAAGCACCTTTGGGATATTATACTGAATGGCCATTTAGTTGCCAGCAACTCGATATAATTCTAGAAATTGGCAAAAAGCACCAAAAATCATAGTCACATAACAGTGGAATGCTATAAAATGGACATAAATGGAAGCTGATTGCTTCCATTTATACAAAATGAGTCAATGAGACTGTGGAGTGGGTATGCAGCTATTGGGAATCAGGCCATCAGTACCTTTTTTGGGGGGTGGGGGTGTCCATCATAACTTTGCATGATTACTAAGGGATTGGCCATTGAATGTGGACTATCTGTATTGTGGACACTGTCTGTCACAATACTAATGTACAATTAAATCCAGTATATTCCTGTGTCTCAGATATATTTCTGAGTGGAATTATGAAGTGTATCCTGAAAATGTTTTTTTTTACTTTAAGAAATTATAAGGATAATTCTCAAAGTAAGACAGGAGAAATAGTTTAAATTAGTTTATGGGGACTGAGAAGGTAAGGTAAAATATTACACTAATTTGTAACAGCTAATGAAATGAGCAGTCAGGCTTTCATTCATCTTCGTTTTATATGTAAAACTATTTCTGTACTTCACAGGCAATCATGTAAACATTGAAAAAACATATTTTATACATCACATACTCTCAGATTATGTATTTATATGTGGGTGTATTTGCTGATATATGATATGTAAAAGAAGAAATAGTAAGTAATAATGGTCTCTGTTTTCTGGGAAAGGAAAATTATCTAAACAGATTGTTTCACTCATAATAAACAATCTATCAATTAATGAAATATTTATGCAAAACTATATTAAAAAAGAAAATGTCAATCAGTGTACATAAATGTATCACCGTTCTTGTTCTTGAATTTGATGTAAAATCTTGAATGTAAGACATTAGTGGTGTTACTATTAGGCTTGGAGTACAAATACTTGCAGAATTGTAATAAACCTGCCAATAAAACAATAAAGCAGAAAATTATTTTTCTTATCCCTTGCACCTCCAGATCTCTCCAAATTTTCTCCAAAAAACTACCCAACTTTCAGAACAAATGTTGAAGGATGCCACAGGAGATGGTGGATAGAAAATGTGTTTCATTGAAAATATCACTATCCTTCTGGGAGAGTGATGCATTGTCCTTACTTTCTTAATAGCTGGTCCTATTGACAAGGAAGAGTTACTCCTTTAGGCTCCTCCTTTGTGGGGTGCCATGACATTTGTCATTATCACTTTTCCTGTTTGACATCTAAATGAAACCACTGAGTGAGATCATTTGTCAGTTTGGCATTAACAGTATGCTGACTGATACCAAGTGATCCGGCCAAGTGGCTATTGCCAACCATATAAATTTATGTAATGAACAAAGTAAACCAAGAAATGCAACCTCTAGATTACACATGTTGGATAAAAATATACCAAACTGCTATATGTGGATTAAGATAAATGAGTCAGTCCCTGTTCTTGTTGATTTTTGATATTCAATCTGGCTTTTAAAAGATTCTTTTATCTTTTGATCTGTCCCTTTAACAATGAGAATACAAATAATGATACTTGGCAATCAAGAACATTTTATTATAACAATAATTAATGATATATTGAGACATGTAAGTAGTCCTCAACTTACAATCACAACTGAGTCCTAAATTTCCGTTGCTAAGCAAGACAGTTGTACCCCATTTTATGACCTTTTTGCCACAGTTGTTAAGTGAATCACACTAGCTGATAAATGAATCATGATCATTAATCAAATCTGACTCCCCGGTTCACTTTACTTGTCAGAAGCTGGCTGGGAAGGTTACAAATGGTGATCCCATGACCATGAGACAGGGCAACTGTCATAAACACACATGTTAATTGTAAAGTGCTTGAATTTTGATCATGTTATGGGAATGCTGCAATAATTATAAGTGTGAAAACCTGAAATAAGTCACTTTTCTCAGTGCTGTTATATCGACAATCATTAAATGAATGATTGTAAGTCAAGGACTACTTGTACTTTAAAAATGTCTAGTCAATAGATGCCAATAATGTTAGCCATTAAGAGCATTCTTCTCTGAAACTGCAATGCTACTAAGAAAGGAAGTTCAAAGAAAATACTTTCAGCACTTTGTTGAATGAGTTGTCATAGGTCCTGTCCATTGTATAAATGATTGTCATCTTTATTTAGGTCTCACTCTCATTCTGTGCAGGTCCATCTGAAGCTTGAGGAAAAGTACTTATTTCTAGGCTATGGTTTTATAGATGAATCAAGTATGACATCCATAGCAAACTACAATTTTTGGTCTAAAAATATGAAAGAGGGTGAGAGGAGAAAGAATGATTACTCGGAACTGACAGTGACAGGTTGTCCAGCAGTTTAGAAAGAAAGTCTAAGCATGACTTTTATTGATGATACATTAAAAAATAATCTAACTCACCAAAGCTGTCTGACAAATATGGGACTTCTGAGATATCTCACAGTGTCATTAAAAGAGGTGGAGGGGGAACAACAACAACACCATGATGAAACTGAAATCTGAAGTGCTTTTTAATGGATGTTATTTTTCCTTTTAATATATAGTAATTATTCATTTCAGAAATTTATGAAATTGGTAGCAATTTGACTAGTCCATATAAGAGAATCCTAGAAGTGGTATATTGGTCCGAGGAATTTGGACTTCCACAGCATAGAACAAGCTCCAAATTGGGTGGTGATGGAATCCTGATGGATTCTGACAGCTATGAGTAATATTTTCTCACACATATCCAAGTTATTTTCTTTAAGTAGATAGAAGCCTGAACTATTGAAATCCTCTAGCACTGGATACAGGTCTAGATACATCTAGATCCTATTGCAACTGGTATGGTGCAATGGAGCCAGGTGTCCATCACATGCATGCGTGCAGCACACACACAGCATTCACATACATACTTACCACCCGCGATGCTCCAGCTGCTCAGCAGAGCATTGTGCAGGCGCCATATGCTCTGTGTATGTGTGCAGAAGCCCCAATTGGTTCAAATACTGGTAAGAAGGATGGGCAGGTGGGTGGGCTCTCTGGAGCACCATACTGGAACGGTACCTGATGCTCCCAGCAGGCACCAGTACACCCGTAATGGGGCATACTGGTTGTATCCCACCACTGATACAGTGATTTCTAAGCAATAATCTCTCACACTGCTGCATATCCATAATGTTGCAAGTATTGAAATATGAGGCAGGAGGTTTAAGTGAATACAGTCTGGGTCCAGGATGAAACCAACTGGATTTTGTGGAGCATAATAATAATGACTGTGTCATGTCAATCAGGAAGGAGAAAAAATTAACAGTTGAACTTCTTTATTGCACTGGAAGGGGAAGTCACTCCAAGGAATCACTTCATCCTCTACCTTTAACTTTTGTAAGATAGTTGTTCAGACCAGTGCCTTGATACCATCTGACATCTATTCTGAGCAGTTAAGATTCTGTAAAATGTCTCCACATGGTGAAATGATTTGAATAAATAAATTAAAATGTGAGCAATGGAATATGAATGATTAAGTGTTATTTCTGAGTGAGTGAAGAAAAAAAAGTTCTAGCTTTACCTTAAATTCTGCATACAATATTTCATAATTGGTGATTCTCATTAAGAATGGAAAATGAACAGATATGATATATGGTTGAAATCAGACACATCAAGAGATCATCAAGATACTCCAAACTTTGTCATCACTTCATTATGAGAGAACTAATACCATTAAACAAATACAACTCATTAAGGAAGGGCAATGTGTACTGAGAATTGGCTCCTTACCTAAAAATAAATTGCAAATTAAACTCTGATGGATTAAATGGAAAATAAAACGTTGCCAAGCCAGGAAGAGAAAATCACTTAATCTGCTGCGTAGTGTATCTAACTGCTGTCCTCACAGCTGCAGCATAATGCAGGCCTGGTGTCATTTTAAGCTGATTAGACAACTAATCTCACAAGAATCACCTCATACTTGTTCTGTATACCTTTGTGATTTCTCTTGTGTTTCTTCAAACACAGAGGTTGAGCAGGACACAATTATTTTGCCTTGAACTTAATACAAGTGACAAGTGCCAGCAGACAGAGTACACATCAGTGTCATCTACCTTGTTTAAAGTCATGAAAAAACTCACCTGTATTCTCATGAAAACTATTTTATGGATAAGGGCAAAGTGGCTACTTTGAAAAGAAGGAAAAGAAAAGCTAATTGAGCAGGCATTTCTCCCAATAAGTTTTCTTAATATATTCAAATTGGCACTTTTGTTAGCTGGTTTCCTTCATTAAATTTATATAGAAGCTCATTAGTTTTCAGTGACGACTGCGACTATGTCTTTATTAGTCAGTGTTCTTATTTAACAGTGCTCCAAACTGTAATTCATGCCCAAAATAAAACTGTATGACCATTTCCAAAATCTTTGCAACATATTCCATATGTGGACACAATTAGACCATCTAAAATACATAGTGAAGAGAACAACAGGAAAGAATAAAGATTTGAGAAATAAGTCTTCCCAAAACTACATTTCCTGTGTGCTGCTTTAATCCACAAAACCTCTGGCTGTAAATAAAAGTGAAAGCAGACCTTCATCACGTTGCCTTGCTTGAAATGCCATATATTTATATTGTTCAAAGTATGCCTGCAGAGGGATCCATCCACATATATTGTGGGGGTGGGGGAAAGTGGAAACGGGAACATTAGGCTCTGCAAGTATATACATTCCATCTCTTAAAACTCCTTACTTTCTTCCCAGAACAGGATCTGGCTGCAATGATTTTTAGAACATGACAGACCCCCCCCAAAAAAAAATTTTTTTAAAAAAAACAATGCCAAAGTAAAACACATATCTTTATACTTCTGATCTTCCATTAGGCAACAGAAACAGCTGCCTGGGAAGGGAGAGGTCTGGGAGGGCCTCAGGAAAGGGTAGACAAGGAGATGTTGGGGAGAAAAATGTTTTTGAAATGTGATCTTTGTGGAATCTAAAGTCGTTCGCTGTACCTATATGTGATACAGAAACTGTATAGTTTAATATAGAAGCTGTTTCCTATATTAAATGAAGGGAGGTAGCAATAATGCTTTGGCCCAATCTTGCTTTTAAGTCCTATTATTTACACTGAGAATTAGAAGCAATTTACATTATCTGAAATCCTCCCTAACAAATTCATTTCTCCCAAATGTCTGAACATTAATTTTTCACTGCAAATATTTTGACTAATCAGAGCCTTGGGGAGGTGGATTATTATTATTTGCATATTCTTGAAGTATGTGTGTTCTATACTATGGTAGTATGTTATGCTGTATGTTCAGGATACAGAAAAGAGCTAAGGGGGGGAGAGAAAGAACACTAATGGAAAAGGTATTACATATGTATTGAAGGAAAGAGATTATTGGAGTATGCAAAGATTTAAATTCTGATTGCCATTTAAACACTGAGAGCTGGCTGAGATCTTTTTAAAACAAAAACAAGCAAAAAACAACAGTTCCTCACATATATACCTATGTAGCAATTAATAGTTGGAGATAGGGCGACAGTTAGCTGTGGACAGGCAGGGTAGACACTGTACCAGGGGTGGGCTACTGCCAGTCCTCACGGACCTGTTGGTCAACAGACCCAGAAGTAAGTTCCGGAATGCCTACCCCGCCCCCGGCCCTGTATATCCAGCTCAGAAAAGCAACTCCAGGAAGGTCCTTTGGTGGCGCTGCCTTGTCTTTCATAGCTGGGTCACACTCCCTTGTCTCTCAAGCTGCCTCATTTCCAATGGGGGGGGGGAGAAATTGATCTTTTTTGTCCCTCTCCATGGATCTCCTTCCCAATTGGAAATGAGGTGGCTATGAAAGACAAGGCAGCGTAACCCACTCGGCATGTAGAAACAGCAAAAGAAGGAACAGGAGAGGAGTTCCAAGCGGGGCTTTTAGAACAGCCGAACTCCTCTCTTGTCCTTTCTTTTGCTGTTTGAACAAGTCATGCAAGTTGTGCTCCCTTTTCTTTCACATCCACCTCGTTTCCAATTGGGGGAGGGGGGAATTAAATGATTTTTTCCATCCCCTCCATGGATCCCCACCCCAATTGGAAACAAGGTGGCTATGAAAGACAAGGGAGTGCGACCCGCACTGCATGTACAGACAGCAAAAGAAGGAACAGGAGAGGAGTTCCAAGAGGGGCTTTTCAAACAGCCGAACTCCTCTCCTGTCCCTTCTTTTGCTGTTTTTTTTTTATTTGACATTTATAGGCTGCCCTTTTCCCTGAGGGGACTCAGGGCGGCTTACAATTTGTAGGAAGGGAGTGCACGACAAAACACAAAAGAAAATGTGAAATATAATAAAATAAAACAATAAAACACAACATTCATTCAGCATTCGGGTGGGGCGAGATTAGGGTCTTATCCCCAGGCCTGACGGGATAGCCAGATCTTAAGGGCTGTGCGGAAGGTCTGGACGGTGGTGAGGGTACGAATCTCCACGGCGAGATCGTTCCAAAGCGTCGGAGCTGCTACTGAGAAGGCTCTCCTCCGCGTAGTCGCCAGTCGGCACTGACTGGCGGATGGAATTCGGAGGAGGCCTACTCTATGCGATCTGATGGGACGGAGGGAGGTAATCGCAGAAGGCGGTCTCTCAAATAGTCAGATCCACTACCATGGAGGGCTTTATGAATGGTAAGTAGCACCTTGAAGCGCACCCGGAGATCAACAGGTAGCCAGCGCAGCTCACGGAGGATCGGTGTTTGTGGGCGAACTGTGGCGCGCCCACGATCACTCGCGCGGCCGCATTCTGGACTAGCTGAAGTCGCCAGATGCTCTTCAAGGGCAGCCCCATGTAGAGCACATTGCAGTATTCCAGCCTAGAGATTGTTTGAACAAGTTGCGTGGGTTGCACTCCCTTGTCCCGTCTGCCCCACTGGCTGCGCACGCCTATGTTTTCCAAGGCATGGAGCGATTCTGGAATCCATCTGTCACCCCTGTGGAAAACATAAGCACACACGCACAGCCTGCACAATTACAGCCCCGGAAAGTGGAGACTCAAAAAATGCAGAGATCAGCGAACTTGGGGCTGCTGCGACGTCCAGGGAGGCTAAACCCAAGCCGCATTAGTCCCCAAAGCTCCCCCCTCCTGCTCATTCCCCCCCTGCTGCCCAGTTGAAAGAAGTGTGGGCTTCTTCCACAGCTGAGGAAGGAACAAGAGCAGAGGACTCGCCCACTCCGCCAGGCTCCCTCCAGGGCTCTGCACCCCCAGAAACAGTGGGGTCAAAGGAGGATCCCTCCCTGTCCCTGGATCTTGTGGGGAAGGGCTGGGGACCACACTGGACCTCATTCCAGCTACTGCTTCTCTCTCGCCCTCTATCACAAGAGCCAGGCAGGGCAGCGGGCTCATGCGCAATCTCGCCCGGTGCCTTTGGTGCCTGAAGCCCTTGAGGGCAGGAGGAAGACTAGCACTGGGATCTCCTCTTGGATCCAGCCTGGGAGAGAAGCAGCAGAGAAAGGTAAACCAGCATTTTATATTTTATTGTCTTTATTTTCTTTTGGCCCAAGCGGGGCGGGGAAGACACCTTGCCAGAGGCTGCTGGAGAACTCTTTCCGAAGAGTGTGGTTTGGGAACTGGGCAGGAGAGATCATCTTTTTTTTTCCAAATTAAAAAAAGACTTTTAAACATTCTTATTCCTAAAGGCAAAAAAACCCCACGAGGCTTGCTGGAGAATGGAGTGGAGGTGACGTGCGAGGGGGAGGCGGGGTGCTGTGGTGGGGAGAATTGTTGCTGAAATAATTCAGTCTGTCAGGAACTTGGAGGTGGGAGGGAGGTCAGTGTGAAGCCTTTGCCAGCCCGACGCCAGCCATAGCTCTGAAGTTGCTTTCCTTTCTACTGAAGCAACTGATGTTTCCTTTACTTAACATCTGGAAGGCTTGACTGACAGGCTCTGCCGGCCCCTCTGGCATTTCAAAAGCCAACCGACAAAAGCCACTTTTCCGGAGAGGGGGTGGGGGCTGTTGGAAGAGGGAAGTGGCTGCCGTTCCCCGCTTGCCGCCTTTGGAGTCGTTTTGAGGCTGGCCTCTTTGCCCACAGAAGCCAGGAAAGGGCACAACTAATGCGTGTCCTTGCCACAAAGTGTCACTGAAATGGTAATACTTTCTGTGTCATTCTCCCACACCAATACCAAAGGGATTTAAACAGATTGATGTAAAGGGAAGACAGAAGGAGATAAAGTTCTATTAATAGCAATAGCACTTAGACTTTCATACTGCTTCACAGTCCTTTTACAGCCCTCTCTAAGCAGTTTACAGAGTCAGCATATTGCCCCCAACAATTTGGTCCTCATTTTACCCACCTTAGAAGGATGGAAGGCTAAGTCAAACTCGAGCCTGGTGAGATTCAATCTGCCAGTCATCATTCTAACCACTGCACTACCACAGTTCTTCTTTACAGTTCAGTGAGCAGTGAAAATATGGGATTAAGAATAAATACAAAAATTACCAAACAAGTACAGCAACCAGCCTTAGAATGTACAATGACGATATTAAAGTAATTGATAGCTTCTGCCTTACAGAATCAACTATCAATAGTAAAAGAAAAACAGCAATTAAGATATATGTGGTAGACTAACACTTCATGAAGTAGCTATGAAGTAAGAATATCATTAGTAGCCAAAAAAAACAACAAAGAAAGGGAAAATCAATCAATTAATACAGATTTCTCCCTTGAAGTACAAATGATCAGGGTCAAATTATCCTATTTTGGACAGGCTCTCTGGAGAAGTCTATCATGCTAGAAAAGATGGAATGAAAGAGAAGAGAATAACTAACAGCAATTGGATAGACTCGATTAGAGTGATGATGGGTATGCTATTGGAAGTTTTGAAGAAACTGCTTGGGATCATTGACCTAGAGAAAACCTGTGTGGTTGCTAAGAGTCAACAATGTCTTGATCGCACATAATAAATCAATCATTACAATCAACTAGTTTGTTTGGGGGTGAGGGAAGGGAAACAGGGAATTTATCTTGACATCCATAGCGCTCTACTTAAGTTCCTCAATTTAAATATTTACTTAGAATATTTAACAGTAAATGGTTATTCAATGTCTTCCTGTTATTTTCCGTTATAGTAAAGAGGATAGTTTCTAAAGAAAGCAGGAGTATTATATAGTAATTCATATACCGTTTTCACAGTGATGACAGAGAAAAAAAACTTCTTTCTATCCATCTTTTTGATATATCACATAATTTAATATATTTTTACCATGTTACCACTTAGCCAACTTTGCTTTAAATTAAATCCTAGGTGCTATCACAGGTCTGCAACTAAAAAGCTGTTTGATTATTTTCATTTAATTTCCATGTATTTTGGTGTGCTGAAAACAAATAAAATATTGAAAAAACTCGTAGATGTCATGATTTGCCACAACATGCAAAATTGGCTTCAAATTTATCAATTTTTTTAAAATGTTATATTATGGGTTTTTAACCAAATTTAAAGTCCAAATTACTATTAATTAATTCACATAAGTGCATTTAAGATATAAAATTTGTATTTGTATTTTGTATTTTATTGGTCTTGTATGCCGCCCACTCCCGAAGGACTCCGGGCGGCTTACAATAAACAAAGGAAGGGGATAAATAGACAAATAGACAAACAACAATTTAAAATACACAACATTCATAGTTACATTGGGGCTGGCTATTTCAACAGCCCCCCAGCCTGCTGGAGCAGCCAGATCTTAGTGGCTTTGCAGAAGGCCGGGAGAGTAGTAAGGGTCCGGATCTCCACGGGGAGCTCGTTCCAGAGGGCTGGAGCTGCAACAGAGAAGGCTCTCCCCCGGGGAGTCGCCAGCCGACATTGGCTGGCAGATGGGATCCGGAGGAGGCCTAGTCTGTGCGATCTGATCGGTCTATGGGAGGTAATTGGCAGGAGGCGGTCTCTTAGGTAAAATGCCCAAAAAACCCTTAAAGGGTTTGTCTGAGTTATGTAAAAAAAAATATAGCACTGTAAATCTGATGGTCAGCAATATATACATAAGCTAGGCAAGTTTTAAGTCTGTGCTTCTAATGGTAGAAGGGGTTAATCTTTCCTTAAGAATCCAGTGGGATGGAGTCACAGGACAGATAGCAGCATCTCTGGTCAGTGCAGAGGGTGTGGCCAGCACTGTGACGTCTCGTGTACAAACACTCTTGTGCATGCTGCTCGGGCAACAAGCTGGGTATACCAAATACCCTTGTTTTCTGTGTCTATGGGACAGTCGAGACCGACAAAACCACTGGACCAAGAAGAGTTGGCAGCCGAGGGTGCTAACAGTTGGTGAAAAAGAATGTCCTGTGAGAAACTTTGGTACCTTCCCATAAAGTTCTTCTACCACCTCTCCACATAAAATTGGGATTGATGAAGCAATTCGTAAAATCACTTCCAAGAGATGGAGAATGCTTCAAATACTTGGTCACCAAGTTTCCATGCCTGTCAGAAGCAAAATTGAAGGAAGGTGTGTTCGTCAGACCAGACATTAGAAGGCTTATAGTGGATCAAGAGTTTGTTAATACCATGACGGAATCCTCAAAAAGAAGGGTGGATTGCATTTAAAGAAGTTGTACAGAAATTTTTAGGCAATAACAAAGATCCTCACAACAAAAAGATCGTCGGAAGAATGCTGAAAGCATTTCAAGCTTTAGGTTGCCTGATGAGTTTGAAAGTGCATTTCCTCCAGTCCCACCTTGACTACTTTCCTGAAAATTTGGGAGCTGTGAGTGAGGAACAAGGTGAACGATTCCACCAAGACATTAAAGAGATGGAAAGGAGATACCAGGGAAAATGGAACATTACAATGATGGCAGACTAATGTTGGATGCTTCAGAGAGACATTCCAGATGCTACTCACAAGCATAAATGCACCAAGAGGAGCCTCATAAGGAAGAAGAATCGAGTTTAGTGTGTGTAGGTGAGCTCATTTCAGTTCAAAAAAGATTTTCATAAAAATATTGTAATAAAACTTTAATTTTATAAGTCTATTTCGATTTATTTTGAGGTATTGCCTTATTTAACATAGTAACCTAAATTGTCAGGAAACATGATGTCTATGACAAAATGGAGGTCATTTTCAGATTCAGCGCACCAAAAAACATAAAGATTACATGGAATAACCAAAACAATTCTCGAAAAAATTTTTTTTTGCAGACCTGTGAATCTTTTCCCCATAGGGAATTTGTTTAGTCCCTTAACAATTTTCATAGCTCTTCTTTGCTTTATCTGTATAATCTAATTGAACTTGTTTTTTTTTAGAATGTTCTATTTTATATTTCCACTTAAAATCAGTCTAATGTTCCATGCCTTCATTCATACGCTTACTCACTTGGAATTAGATCTCAGTATATTTTTCATCTTGTCCATTTCATTCACTTGTTCATGAGTTATATACATAACACTATTCTATTTGTGCAGATGCTGGGAAGGTGTTAGAATTAGATGCCTTTTACAATCATGTTTTCCAACCAGCAACAATAAACCTGACTGAATTTTTAGAATGACTCACTTTCAATGTGGCAATTTGCTAAGAGTGATAAAACAAAATTTACAGTGAGTGGCAAAGTTAATTCTCTTATTTTTTTTCTTAAAGAAAGAAAACATAAATACAGTATTAAATAAAACTAATTTGAAAGCTAAATTTACACTACTATTAGGCTTTCTTAAGTAGGATTTCTCTAATGTTTAAGATATAGGGTAAGAAAATTCAATAGCAATGAGAATTCAACCTTCAGAAATCAATCAAAAGCTACTGTGGAACTCTTGTGATCAGTTTTTCTATAATTCTTTCCGCTACCATAATCATTGACAATGTTTAGAATAACTTTTTGCTATGGTTAAACAGAATATGTATAATAGTAATCCAGAACACAATATGAGGCATGGCTGTACAATTTAGCTTTACTGTTTATAGTTAAAAAAATGGGCAGAAAGCTAACAAATAGGTAATTACCCATAAAGCTACAATCACAGAAATAGATACAATAATTTTATTGGTTTATTTCAACTGAATTCTACCAAGGACAGAGAATGCTAATTCACAGATCTACAACTGGATGCAAGATCTGATTTAATTTTTTTTATTTGTTCATAAGAAACTTCAAGCATCAGAACAGCTAGGCTGTGTCAATTAACTGGAAAAACCTTTAAAGTTTAACAATTCATGTCAATAAAATTGTTGTACAAAACAGAACTGCTTCAAAGTTAGTTATATGTGTCCATATGTGCTTTTTTAGAAATAATTTTTAATTCGCTCCCATTGACTTGCCACTAATTTTACATCTAAGGTAAAGGTTTCCCTCACACATACAGTATGTGCTAGTTGTTTGCAACTATAGGGTGCAGTACTCATTGCTGTTTCAAAGCTGAAGAGCCAGCACTGTCCGAAGAAATTTCCATAGTCATGTGGCCAGCATGACTAAATGCCAAATATGCACGGAACACTGTTACCTTCCCATCAAAGTGGTCCCTATTTTCTCTTGCATTTTGTATGTGCTTTTGAACTACTAGGTTGGCAGAAGCTTGGACATGCAATGGGAGCTCACCCCATTATGCGGCGCGAGGGATTTGAACCGCCAAACTGCCAACCTTTCTGATCGACAAGCTCAGCACCTTAGCCACTGAGCCACTGCATCCCACAATTTTACATCTAGGCTCACACAAATACTGCAAATCACACATTCTTGAGACAAATCATATCCCTCCTTGAGGGACCCAATCTAGGAGGCACCTTCTTATTTGTCAGCCTGGCATGTTAAAGAAAATATAGTTCAATTCTCCAACATTCATACAGTATATGGTGAACAATGTGACTCCATCAAACCTACATCAAGACAATTATGTTATGTTTTGTTACCTTTTTCAATGTTAAATGAGTAAGATTTTTTAATTTGGATTTAGATTTTTAGATTTTAAACCCACCTTTATTATTTTTACAAATACGTCAAGGCAGGAAATGTGCCCAATATTCCTTTCTCTTCCTCTTCCTCCTTTAATATTCCTCCCCTTTCCTATTTCTTATTACCTCACACTAACCCTATGAGGTGGATTGGGATGAGACAGAGAGAATGGCTAAAAGTCACCCAACTGGCTTTCATGCCTAAGATGAAACTGGACCACACAGGCTCTGGTTTTTAGCCTGGTGCCTTAACAACTTGACCATTTTATTTATTTATTTGACTTGTGGCATTTATTTTCTGTTCACTGTAATTCAGAAGCTATCTGATTTTGAAGCTTGAAGATTTACAATACTGAAAGAAATAGCACAATTGCCTATTTTAACCATAGTAGTCCTAAAGTATACTGAAAACTTTTATCATCACCTTCAGATTAAACAGAATAGGAAAAGAACTCTGACTACAAATAGGGCAAAGGATTTTACTGAAAATTGATTTCATTATGCTTAAACCCCCTGTTTGAAAAAATAATAACAAAACACAATACCAGTGTACACTGATCATATCAAATTTAATATATTCCAAATTTAAGAAATCATGGCTAGAAGAAGTAGGTAAATATATATGCAAATATATCAATTGTGTTAGAAACATTTTCCATAAAAAAGTGTGATTGTTGCATCCCTGGCCTTGCTATTCTCTGTTTTGCATTTTCAGGGGAGAGCTTAAGAACTCATTGTTTGGTCTGACATTTGTATGCTATCTGTGTTGGTTTCATAATGAGCTTTATTCTTATTTGAACATATTTGTTTTCAATTTTTATTAGCCATTTAAGGATAATGAAGAAATAGTCAGATTATAAAGGGTTTTGAGCAGACCTTGAAGGCTACTTATAAAGGATCTTGGAACAGTATTTTTCCTGAATCCTTAGAAAATTGTATTAAGCTTTGATTCTTTTCAAGTCTATGATTCTCTGGAATAAATTACTGAGGCTGTTTCCCACTAATAGAATAGAATAACAGAGTTGGAAGGAACCTTGGAGTCCATTCCCCTGCTTAGACAGGAAATCCTACCCACTTCAGACCAGAAGTGGGTTGCCCCTGGTTTGGACCGGTTTGGGAGAACTGGTAGTGGTAATTAGGCATGGTTTGCCAAACTGGTAGTGATGGCTGGCCAGCCACACGCCCGAACCTGCCTGCTCCAATGGTCATCCTGCTACGCTTCACCACGTGCATCCACAGAACTGTCTCCTCCTGCCTAACACAGGTTCATTCACGCTAGCCTAGCTAGCCTAGCTCCTCCTCCCCAGCAGCCAGTGTCTCCTGAAACTGTCGGCATTGCAGCCGCCCCCTCTCCTTGGAGCTCCAAGCAGTGGGCTATGGCATGCACTTGTGCCTGCCCCAATGAGCAAAAGAGATGCTAGCCACAAACTGCCTGCCCGCGTTCAAACCAGTCCACCTCCTCTTTTCCCATGAGGGATCTCTGGAGGGGGAGAGTAGGTCTCTCCCAAGACCGGCTTCTTTCCTACCCTCCTGTGGTGTCAGTCTGTAGGGGGGAGGGCATGAACCATTTGGTGGTGGCAGGGAAAGCTTCTTTGCCAGCCTTGCCAGCTGGCAAAACAATTTTTTTGCTGGTTTCATGAATGTGGCTAAGTGGGCGTGTGCATGAGTGACATCAAGTTGGCCATGCCTACTCAGTCATATGTCCCCCACCTAGCCACATCCACCAAACCAGTAAACCCACCCTTGCTTCAGACAAATGGTATCCAACATCTTCTTAAAAAACTTCCATTGTTGGAGCATTCACAACTTCTGAAAGCAAGTTATTCCACTGATTAAGTGTTCTAACTGTTAGGAAATTTCTCCTTAGTTCGAAGTTAGACTCTAATGATGTATAGGTCTTCTAGCATGATTCAACCATTGTTGTGGCAATATAACATTTCACTACTTCTTTACTGTTATGTGCGTGGTGTGATAATTTGATGATACTACAGAATGCTATAAATCACTAGTGAGAAAATAGTTGTAATCAATGTTGCATCATCAGGAAATGGTATTGCCAGAAGTTCACCGCAATGCGTATTTATTGTGGGCATTTGCCTCCATAGCATTGACTGTGGGTGGGAGGAGCTTTGCTGAAACATTCTGAGATTTCCATGGCTCTAATTTGTATCTTCTGCTCTGCCAAAGTTTCAAAAATGTTAAATGACATAGTCACAGCAACAGTTGTGACAACCTGCTATATCATTCTGAACTGGAAGAGCTATCTTGCTTCACAGACTAAGTAAGCAAAACATCTTTGTCTTGAGTACAGAAGAAACCAGTGGCCTAAAAGTACAACGAAAGGAGCAGAATAAATCAACTCTCTACAACTGGAAACTTTCAAATAGTTATACCACATCGGGGGGTCCAATTTGGCCCATATCTTACTCTGCAGCTTACTTAACATGATGGATATTCAACTCTATCTATTGGCAAGTGGAAAGAAAACAATTGCCAAGTATCCTTAATTTCCACATGCTTGTAGCCATTCTTCCGCTAATATCCTAATGGTGATTTCTTTCTATAGCTCTTTTCTATGGTTAACTTACACCTGACAAACACAGCAGGACATGCTGCATTCAGTGGTCTTGGAAATAAATATTGCTCACATCTTGTTCTCCGCACAGCATGTATTTTCCTCTTTATAAGCAAGGATAGTATTTAGGGGTAATTTGTTTTTCTGAAACTGTTAACTACAGACTTCTGAAAATTTAATCCACTTGTTTTTCACTTTCTTTGGGCTGAAGCAGTATCATCAGCCATGTCACATAATAGTATCGGACAGAGGTAACTAGGCATGACATTTGTAGTGATGACTCATCAGCCTGGGAAATTCTAAATGACATGCATTGCTGAAAACAGCTCTTACAATTAATGTGTTTTTCAAGCACATCACATTGAGACTTTTCTGGTGATCAGGGGTAGTTAGGAATGGGTGAAAATAAATTAACTCTTCGCCATTTCCATGGATTACTGAAAACTAGAAATCAATCTGAGGATCACTCAACTTTCAATTAACATAAAAATATACCCCTTAATGAATGAAAATGCAATAGGCTAAATGTAGGACTTTGTAGCAACATAATAGGTCTACTATGTAGATCTTCTTGTACATGATTTACTGAATTTTATTCCAAGTTATTTTAAAATATTCACTCTATTGTTTCATTCTTGTCACTGCATTGGCCTATGTATTTGAATTGCTGAATTTCATAATTCCCCAAAACATAAACATCGCTCTGAAGTTATTATTAATTGAGTGCCATTTGCTACAGAAATTGTCAGTACTTCAGAATATTTGTTGTTGCAATTCATTTCAGCATCCCCGAGGCGCATCCATGTTGAAAGGATTAACCAGTGACATCACTGTTTCCCTGGGTGAAGCCCAGTTGGGGCTTCTTTTCATGTCCCTATTAACTTCAGAATATTGAGCAAGTCACATAAAGTTCAGTAGATCTGATGCTGAAAGCCAACTGCTTTGGCTCACACATAGCATCATGCTCTTGGTGAAATGTTCACTGGTTGCTGTAAATTGCATGCCTGAAACACCCCACCAGCAGCTTTTTGTCTCTTTTTTTCTTATTTGAAGGAATCTGATGGTTATTTGTTCCACTGTAGGAGGCTTTGTCTCCTTGTTTCAGCTGTGTTTGTTGTTAAGGGAAAATTAAATATGCAAGTGCTTCTCCAAGGCCACTGTTAATTAATAGGTATACAGCAGATGATTCCATCAGTGTACATCCACCCAATGTGGAAAAATGCCCAATTGTCCTATACAGCATGTCAATACACTAATAACCTTTAAGCTGTTACTGAAGTGAAACATGTATTTGGAAACTCAATCTGCTGCTCAGTTACTTTTGAATCCATGAACTTCTCTGAAATTGTGTGCTGATGGATGATCACTTTGTCCATTTGTTTTTCAAGAAAATGTGGGCATCTTTTGGTTATGTGATAGGCAGTCATTCATACTCTGCTAAAAGCTCCAATGAAAATTTTATCACCTTTCTCAAAGCAGTTCACTCAAAAGGCTGGGTGAATTTTGTTTTCTCTTATGTTATTCACATGATCTGTGTCTCAGATAGATCAAATCAAGGTACCACATAGTTCTGAAAGAACAAGATGCCTTGATAGGTTAAGTTAAAACTATTTCTTAAATATAACCGTATTTATCGGCGTATAACACGCACCGGCGTATAACACGCCACCCCCATTTTAACACAAAAATTTGAGTAAAAATTTTTTCATTAAAATAAATGACTTGGAAGCTCGGAACTTAATGTTGGATTAAAATTTATAACATTAGAACTGAATTATAACATTAACTCCTCTTAAAAGGCAAACTTTCTTCTCTTCCTTCCTTTCTCCTTCCATCCTCTCTTCTTTCCTCACTCACTCCCTTCCTCCTTTTCTCTTCCTTCCTCCTTCCATTCTTTCAACTTCCTTCTTTTACCTATCTATCTTTTCTGTCTTTCTGCTCTTTCCATTTCTCTCTTCCTCTTCGCTTCTGTTCCTTCCTCCTTCCATCCTTTCACCTTCCCTCCTTCCTATTTCTTCCTTCCTTCTGCCTATCTACCTTCACCTTTGTCTTTCTGCTCTTTCCCTGTCTTCCTCTTTCCTCCCTCCCTTCTTTCCTTTCTAGTTCCATCTTTTCTTCTTTCCTCTCTCCCTCCCTTTTTCTTTCTTCCTTCCTTCCTCCTTCCTCTTGCCTATCAACTTCATCCTCCTCGTCTTTCTGCTCTTTCCCCTCTCTTTCCCCTTTCTTCCCACTTCCTTCCCTCTTTCTCCCTCCCTTCTTCTTTTTCTTCCTTTCTTCTTCCATCTTCCTCCTTCTTTCCATCTTTTCTCCTTCCATCTTCTCCCCCCTCCTTCTTTTCCTTCCCCCTCCCTCCTTCCTTCCTCTCCTTCCCACTCTCTCCTTGGGAGGGGTTGGGGTTGGGGGGTGGCAGCAGAGACCAAATAAAGTCAGAAAATCTTATTAAAACTTTCCTATTTGTTGGATTGCCTTGCTGCGAACTTATAAACCAAATCAGGGGAAACATTTGCAAACCGAGCCTGCTGCAAGGAGAGGCAGTCCTGCCCCAGTTTTGCAAGGAATGAGAACGGTGCTTTAAACAGAAGCAACTGCAAGGAACCGCAGACAGGGAAAGAAAGAAAGAAAGATCCTTGTAGCACAAAACCCACCTTTGCATGGTTGTGAGAACATAAACAAACAAAAAAAAAAAGCACAGCGTCCCTCCGCCCTCTGAATAGGACTCAGCATGACTCCGAGCCGGGCAGGGAGATAAGCACCTTGATTTGCATTCTCTGAGACCGTGATGCTTTGCAAGGAACATTTCCCCGGGCTTTTTGGAGATTTTTCCTTTCGTGCTTAAATAAAAAGAACGGGACTTCTTTAAAACGCCACAGCTCTTTCAGCCTAACAAAAATGCAATCTCTTCCTTCGTCCTTCTCCGTCACTAACAGCTGGGGGCTCAGAAATCGGAGTGAAAAGTCAGTCCCTCCATCTCTTCCCTCTTCCCGGATTCACTCCGAAGTTTTAAATCTTCCTTCTGTGCATAAACACTCCCTCCCTCTCCCCCTCCCTCTCCCTGTATCTGTTTGTCTCTCACTCTCTGTGTGGCTCTTTACCTCTATCTCCCCCCCTCCCTCTCTCTGTCTCTCTTGTCATTCTCTGTGTGTGTCTGTCTCTCTCTCTGTCTCTCCTCCCTCCTTGTGTGGGTGTGTATGTGTGTGGGGGATCCCTGCCACCGCGGATGGGCTCCGGACTAGTGGAGCCTCCTCTTCCTCCTTTTTAACCAGGCGATCTTTGGCTGCTACACAATCCCAAGGTTTGCAGCGCTTCAGAGAAAGAAGGCATGCGAGAAAGCCCCCCCCCCATCCCCGCTGCCTGAACATTTGAATGAAGGAGGCTGCAGGCTCCTTTGTCCTTGGCTATGCAATTTTCTTTCGTTCTCTGCTGCCCGAACGAGTGAATAAGGCAGAGGGAGAATGAAAGGAGATTGCGTCCCTTCTGTCTCCCAGTTGCTCAGAAAAGCAACTGTGGGAAGGTCAAAGTATCCATGGAGAGCGAGGCTGCTGCCGGCCGTTTCACCTTCAAGGTGAAACGGCTGGCAGCAGCCTCGCTCTCCTGCGGCCAGCGTCCGTTTCAGTAGGGAAGAAAACTTCCTTTCGCCTTCCCGGGCTTCTGCCGCCCGGCAGAAGCCCCGGGACCCAGTCAAATTCGCTGCGCAAGGTGAAACGGCTGGCAGCAGCCTCGCTCTCCTGCTGTGGCTTCTGTTTCAGTAGGGAAGAAAACTTCCTTTCATGGGCGCCGGTGAATCAGCTGGAGCAGGCAGTTTGGGACCCGGCGTATCGGCGTATAACACGCAGGCAGGGTTTAAGCTTGCAATTTTAGTTTTAAAACTGCGTGTTATACGCCGATAAATACGGTAAATATGAAAATGGTAGATAAAAT
Organism: Thamnophis elegans; assembly: GCF_009769535.1. Lineage (NCBI taxonomy): Eukaryota > Metazoa > Chordata > Lepidosauria > Squamata > Natricidae > Thamnophis > Thamnophis elegans. The sequence continues at coordinate 101,803,406 of NC_045543.1, read as the reverse complement.
GTTTACTCATTTTTCTGTTCTGGAACATAGGCAACATCTAAAACAGTCCTTTTATGAAGAAATCTTCCATTTTGTTAAGTTTATGAGTATTTAGCTTTGCAAATATCAATGTTTGAATGTGTTTTTAATTTGCAAAAGTTACTTGGGACTAAGAATAAAATAAATTGAAGATTTATTGAGCTACTATCTAACTAGCTTTTACATTTCAATACTAGCTAAATAAGCATTCAGTAAATAAATATATATTCAAGACTTAAGTACTATCTGGTTTATCTACATAATACATACAAGCATGCATACATACAAGCATGCATGCATGCATGCATGCATACATACATACATGCATACATACATACATACATACATACCAGGGGTGGGTTTCTCACCCCGTTCCAACCGGTTCGGTTGGAACGGGGCCGGCGGCGTCCTCGTGCACGCACGCAGTACACGCATACATACTAGCGTCTGTGCGATGCTCCAGGTGCTCCTGGAGGATCACGCAGGCACTGTATGCGTCCTGCGCATGCGTGGAAGCACATAACTCATCAAAACCGGGTAAGGAGCGCGGGCGGGCGAGTGGGCCCTTCGCCGTTCCCGGAAGTTACTTACTTCCGGGTTCGCCAACCAACCGGTTCGCGGGGACCGCCGCAAACCAGTTGAAATCCACCCCTGATACATACACTCTCTGTTAATCTATTCTTGAAAAGTATCTGGAAGCTGCAAGTGGTATAGAATGCAGTGGCAGGAGCAGTTCAAGATATCCCTCTGCTATGCAGAGGTATTATATGTGCCACCCTAGAGATAGAACTGTTCACACTACTGAATTCTGCATCACTTCGCTTCCAGGTCCAATTCCAGGCGTTTGATTATCACCTTTCAAACTCTTTATGGCATTGGACCAGATTAACTGAGAAACTTTCTCATCCAAATTATATCAACCTAATCCACCAAGAGATTAATCCAACAGAGACCTGGGGGCTCAGTGGCTAAGATGCTGAACTTATTGATCAGAAAGATCAACAGTTCAGTGGTTCGAATCCCTAGCACAGCGTAATGGAGTGAGCTTCCATTACTTGTTTCAGCTTCTTCCAACCTAGCAGTTTGAAAGCATGTAAAAATGCAAGTAGAAAAATAAAGGCCACCTTTGTGGGAAAGTAACAGCATTCTGTGCACCTTCGACATTTAGTCATGACGGCTACCTGACCATGGAGATGTCTTAAGACAGCTCTTTGGCTTTGAAATGGAAATGAGCACCACCCCCTAGAAATGGGAACGACTAGTACATATGTGTGAGGAGAACCTTTACTTAATCCCCCAAGCCAAGGGATACATCTGGGGCTTGAGGGTATTCCCTCCATCTTGTTAACCTTTTAACTTTATTAATTTCTTAACTTTGATTATTTACTTTTAATTTCCACATTTTAACCTTGTTCTTAACTCTGTTTTCAACACTGCTTTCAGTCAAGATTAAAAATTATTTTATGATGTTTTTATAAATCACCAAGGGTCACTTAGGTGATGTGAGTGATAGAGATCAATAAATAAAATAAATAAAATAAATATAACACTTCTACACCCCTACCTTACAGCCCAATTACACTTCATTACAGTCTGACTCATAGGTACAATAGCTCCCTAATACAGTGTTTTTCAACCTTTTTTGTGCAAAGGCACACTTTTTTCATGAAAAAAAATCACGAGGCACACCACCATTAGAAAATGTTAAAAAAAATTAACTCTGTGCCTATATTCAATATAGGTGGGTGTTTTTCCCACGGCACACCTTACACTATGTCACGGCACACTAGTGTGCCACGGCACAGTGGTTGAAAAACACTGCCCTAATAATCATAGCATAAAAATGTTGGCAATATTCTGTCCTCACTACCAGTGGTGGGTTGCGGTGGTACACCCCGGTACAGATGTAATGGAGCCTGCCTGGAGCACCAGATACCATTCCGGAACAGTGCTCCGGAGGGCCCATCCGCCCGCCCAAGTTGCTTACTTTCCTTTAAAGCCTTTGGCGGCTCCGTGCATGCGTATGGCACATACAGCACCTGCGCGATGCTCCGCTGAACAGCTGGAGCATGGCAGAGTCTTGTGGAGGCATCACTGGCAGGTACAACGCATGTACTTGAGAGACCGCCTACTGCCAATTACCTCCACGCGACCTATTAGATCTCATCGATTAGGCCTCCTCCGAGTTCCATCTGCCAGTCAATGCCGACTGGCAACTACGCGGAGGAGAGCCTTCTCGGTGGTAGCTCCGACCCTATGGAACGATCTCCCCATGGAGATTCGTACCCTCACCACCCTCCAGACCTTCCGCACAGCCCTCAGAATCTGGCTATCCCGTCAGGCCTGGGGCTAAGACTGTAACCCGCCTGAATGGTATGAATGTTGTGTTCTTAATTATGTATTGTCTTATATGTTAAATGTTTGTCTCCCCCTCCCCTTTGGGTTGTGAGCCACCCTGAGTCCCCCCAGGGAAAAGGGCGGCATACAAATAAACTTCAAAAAAAATGTGCATATCAAGCGCATCCATATGAACAATGCAGGTACGGTTGGAACGAAATCTGGAACCCACCACTCTTCACTACACATTAGTTTGTGTGCAGCTTGACATGCAGCTAAATCCACTTGTCTTACAATAAAACAGACATATGCGTAGATCTGAATGCTTTATTGAAAGAACAGGATATGGCAAAACTGTGGGAAATAGGGATACATACAATGAGCACCAAATACAAGATAGACAGTATTACTGCTGAAAATAACATTGTACTTCTGCTATCTCCAAATGCTGGAAATAAGTCTGGCTTCCCAGCATGTTCTTACTTTTCAGAGTGAGGAATGATGGGTAATGGGGTGGAGTCAGCTTCAAACAATATACTTGGTATTTGTCTCTCTGGCCACTAGATGGGGCTAGAGAGCAACAACGGTATATAAAAGTTAATTGCTGGGGTATGACAGGCAACATATAACTTTTTCTACAAATCTACATTAAAAAATTATGCCATTATTTTAGAATAAAGTCTTAGCAAGTTGTAAATACAATGGATTACATTGTAATTGCCTATAATGTATTAATAGATTAATTTTATATATCATAACTCTTTTTGTTTGTTTTTAAGAGAATGAATTTTTCTATGCAACTGAAAAATCCCGTTGCTAAACTCATATCTCTTAATGTAATCCAAGACATTATAGTTTTTCTTCATAGCTCATTGAGAACTAAAATGACCAATTATAAACAGGAGTCAAGAAGTGATAAAATTATAGGCTCTGAGAACAAAGGGTTGTATATTTTAACTTTTTAATTAAAATATTAAAAAGTATCTTAATACCTTTGAATTACTAACAGAATATTTAGGGTAATGTGTATCAACAAAAGTAATGCATATATTTTAGTTTATTCTCAAATGACTCTTTCACTGCATAGTTATTATATTTTATTAACTACTTTTGAATAGGAGCACATAACATTAGTTTTACTCCGAAAGTTTTCTTTGCAAGAGAAAGCATGTTAAATTGCAATAATATCTAAAAATATAAAAAGACATGTAGCTTATCTTTAGGAGATACTTTTTAACTTAACTTCAGATTAGAATTCTGAGCTGTTGTTTTTCTATATATACTTAACTAAAATAATATGAGAACAATCTGTTTTTTTAAAAAGTCTGAGTTCAGGAATTTATTTCCCAAATGTTTTCCAAGCTTCTCTATTCTTATTTTTTAACAAACGATATTTTCATTTTCTGTGAGAAGAACTCTGTTTCTAAAACTCAAGAAATGTTGAAAAAAAGATACATTACATAGCATTAGAAGAAATCTAATTAGCTGTACATCTTTGTTCAATAGAACTCATGTCCAAATCACTTTGCTAGGGAGTGTAGCTTCACTTTATATTAAATTTTAACAATCTTAATAATGTAAACTAAAGCTTAATGTACTTTGTAATGTTCACTTCAGTATTAAATTAAAAGAAAGCTGCAACATGGAAGAATAGCCAGCAGTAGCCATTTTGTTTTATAAAGATTTTACCAGTTGTGGGATTCAGCCAGTTTGCACCCATTTGGGAGAACTGGTTGTTAACTTTCTAAGCACTTCAGAGAACTGGTTGTTGGAAGAAATCTTATTTTGTTTTTTTTACATTCCATGGCTAACCCTGTAAGGAAGGCAGGAAGGAAACATTCTGGTGTTTATTTCCTTGCTTACAGAAACTGCCTCTTTGGTTAACCTTTATTATATTGTAATAGCTAAGGAGAAGCGCCCATCGACCTGACTGATGTTGAGTTGGCCACAACCACATGGTCACATGACCACTGAGCCACACATACCCAGCAGGTCATTAGGCCAGAGAACCAATTGTTAAATTATTTGAATCCCACCACTGGATTTTATCTATTACCTATTTAAATACTAATTGTTAGGGATCATTAAAAAGTTACATATTAAAAAGGGTGCTATAAATCAATTATGCAATATGACTGGATTACATTCAATTAATCTAAGGTGTTTTTTTTTTCTTTTTCTATTTCATTGGCATATGATCACATCTTCAGTGAAGAACTATGAGTCAAGAGAAGTTGCATAGAAATGTATAAACATTGAGCGTCTTTGATAAAAGCTTGAGATATAATATGTATTTGAATGTTCAAGTAACAAATCTTATACAGTTAGAAGATCACCCTTCCATCTATCTTTAAAAGCTACAAAATGAAGAAGAGCTGATTAGTTAGAACTAATCTTTCTTCCAAAAGATGAAAACAGAAAAATTAAACATCTACAGATATGGATGACTCAATTGTAGGAATCAATAAAATGTAATCTGTATGCTTAATGTGAAGATTAACACATTATAATGTTTTGTCCAGTATTATATCTTTACCCATGTATCACTTCTTTGTTGATATTTTATAGTAATACCTTGAGAGCAAAAGAAATTCCTAAAAAAATAAAAGGAAAAATACAAAATGATAAGCTTTTTATGATATTGCTGCAGGCTTATTTTTGTTCATAATGTTTGGGAATTCTGGCTTGTAATAACATCATTTATATTTGTGCTGAAATTATCATTCAGTGCACATTTTGCTACATTTACATAAAAGGAATGTAAAGGTTGTAGTCATAGATTTAAAATTAGAAATTTCAAGCTTCATCTTCCATTCCCAGATAAGCCCGATTTTACTTGAGACTGAAACCTTTCAAAATTTCCTGTTCATAAAATGACCCTATATATATGTATGGAACTACAATATGAATATTTATATAGGGGTAATTAGAAACACATGCTTTTGATTAATTACTGTTTTGATATACACCATGAATCATAACTAGTGTTTATCCTTACATTAACATATGATAGCTGAACTAGGAGTTGAAGTTGTATTGTTTCAATTTTATTTAATATTTATTATAGTTTGTCTTATTCCAATTGCATTAGAAATGATGACTAATTTTAAATGAAATCCTTATGGCCATTTCCATGGATTGGAGGGAGAGAGAAAGAAATATGAGTTGGGTGTGTTTTTGTGTGTGAGAGAGAGATAAATTCATTCTTGTCATGATAAACAAGGGTGATTGTTATGTTGTAACATGACCACTGGATTATATTGCTTCAGGCTGTAAGTGAGAATTCAAGGGATTAATTGCAATTCATTTTGTTAAAAAGCAACCAAATAAATTATGAAATAAATCTACTTGGGAAAAAGATCAACTGGACCAAAGTGACTAAATAATCATTTCTTGTGTATGCAACTGTATTTTCTACATTAAAACTTATGAGCATGCCCTTTCCGAGTGTATTCACTGCTTATCCCCATAGAACCATTTAATCATGTTAATCTCTTAAAAATATCTTAATAAGATTAACTATGACAGGCTAATTAGGTTTAAAACTTCAGTTCATGTATGTGAAACATTTCTGAACTAAAAAACCCTCATCATTTTTCTTCTTTTTTTCCCATAACTGTTCAACTGAACTTCCTCAAAGCTTTTACTTATTATTTTTTTTGTTTTTTCCTCTGTCCCCAGATAATATATTTATGATTTAAAGGAAAAAAAAATACTTTCGAACACAATATAAGCATAAATATTCAGATTGGTTAATTTGGGATACATAGCTTTGATTCCAGGATTTGGGTTTCTTTTCCTTTTTTCCCCCCAATTAAATCATGAAGAAAAAAAAATGCAAAGCTAATAGGGATTCCTGACTGAATAACCAAACTGATGGTAAAAATGTCTAAGAACCGCAGGCACCAGTTCTTCTTCTTCTTTACTTTGTAGTGTGACCTTAAAATAGTAATTGGAAGTTACAGCACATTAAGAATTTGCTGGTTGGTTTTAATAGACAGCTTGAGACAAAACAAACCCTTCATTAATTCTATAATCCTAATGATTTTGAATCATGAATTGCTTAATGAGATATAAAGCTTGTAGCAAATTCCCAGGAAGCAAGTGCTGATGACAAGCTAGATGACACTAAGATTTTTTTTTACTCTTGAAGCTCATTTCTAAATTTAAAGAAATGTTTCATGGATTTAAAAATGGGGAAGAATTATCCTATTCCCCCATACAATTCATAACAACTTGTTATTTCAGAGATTTTCCAGAGACAGCTTAAAATTTTTTCTTACATTTAGATAACACCTGCACATTGTTTACAGATTTATTTACTCCAATACTTCCCTTATTGGAAAACTTTGGAAGTTTTGCAAGTTAATATTAAAACTAATAGAAGCAGTTTTTATGTGATCACATATGAGGGTATCTCTGTCACTCTTAAGATTTCAGGCATTGGGAGTTTTTTTTCCTCCAGGAAGAAGTGCCAGATGTCAATATAATTTGATCAGTCTTGATTACTCCTAATGATGATTTGGAAGGGAGGTAGGGACAAAAACATCTTTTGCTCATCTGTTTCAGGGAGCAAGACAATACGGAGGAATTCTGGAAAATACAAGAATTTTTTGCAGAAAATGCAAACGTTATTTAGAAAATATAAGAAGCTTCCAATTGTTGGCCAACATTAGAATTTCTGTAACATTTCACCTCCCATTTTATACAACTGGAGGTTGTAAAAACCTTTCCCCTCAAACTAGAGTTTGAGAGGAAAGGAAAGTAGGAATACTAAATCTTGGTAGAAAATGATCAAATTATTTATAAACAAAGCTGAAAATCAGTTTAGGCTTGCATGATTTTATTTTTATTTGACTTTATTTATGTGATTATTTGTATCCCACCTTTATTACTTTTGCAAGTAACTCAAAACAGTGAATATATCCAAAAACACCTTCCTCCTCTTATTTTTCCCATGACAGCAACCTTATGAGTTAGTTGGACTAGAGCAGCAGTGAGATTCACTTACCTTCCCTACTGGTTCGCAAAAGTGAGCACATGTGCTTTCGCTCACAAGCACTGCATATGCGCATACGTATTGCGTTCTGCAATTGTGCAGTGCTCACATACATTACATTGGGCAGGGTGGGCCTCCCACAGCCACATTACTGATTTGCCAGAATCAGAGAGAACTGGCTAAATACCACTTCTGGACTAGAGAGAGTAACTAGTTTAAAGTCACCCGCCTGGTTTTCATTGCTAAGATTAGACTTCAGCTGATGATCTCCTGCTTTCTAGCCTGGTGCCATAACTTCTAGAACAAACTGGCTCTCATAAAAGGTTTACAACTTTCAAACTGGATGAAAAATGGGATTGTATATTTGACAGTTGGGTAATCTCTTCCTCTTGCCCCTCTTCTGAAATAACCACTTTTCTAATTAAGAAACAGTTTTAACAGATGTTCATGAAATTGCAGTAGATCAGCAAATAGTCATTGTCAAGCTAATAATTTTCATTGAAAATAAAACACAATTATTTCAACAATTAACTTTTTTTCTTCTCCTTCAGGCTGTACAGTAATTCATGATGGGTCTTTGATTGAAGTGATTTTCTTCAAGGAAGAGTTATGAATCCACTTAATTACTATATATCTTGCAATAGGCTGAGTATTGTTACCACCATGCATCAGTATACTGTAAAGCAAAGCAAAGATCACATGTTTACAGCTTCCCACACCCACGCTCAACATACCTTTCAAGTTTCTGAATGCTTTAACATTTTCATTGGAACTGATTACCTTCCAAGTTCAATAAATGCTAACAAGGTTTTTTTGTCATTCAGAGTTTATCATTCATTTTGTGAGACTATGGAAGTATATACTAATTTAAGCCTTGTTCATTAACTTGATTTTGTTCTTCTTGCATAAAAAAATCAGACTTGAAGCTAGAGGCAATATAATAATTACTAATGTTTGATATTTTTCTTTAATTGTTTCTAAACATTTCAGCTGTAAATATGTAATTTCCAATATGTTATCCTGGGCATAATATTCTGAAAAAATATACACCAGTTGCAATGATACAATTAATGTTATATCTAATAATATATAATTATAACCATTTAAATATGAGCCAGCAGTGTGCAGCAGCTGCCAAAAAAGCCAACACAGTTTTAGGCTGCATAAACAGAGGGATAGAATCAAGAGCATATGAAGTGCTAATACCACTTTATAATGCCTTGGTAAGGCTACACTTGGAATACTGCATTCAGTTTTGGTCGCCACGATGTAGAAAAGATGTGGAGACTCTAGAAAGAGTGCAGAGAAGAGCAACAAAGATGATTAGGGCACTGGAAGCTAAAACATATAAAGAACAGTTGCAGGAACTTGGTATGTCTAGTTTAATGAAAAGAAGGACTGGGGAGACATGATAGCAGTGTTCCAATATCTCAGGGGTTGTTACAAAGAAGAGGGAGTCAAACTATTCTCCAAAGCACCTGAGGGCAGAACAAGAAGCAATGGGTGAAAACTAATTAAGGAGAGAAACAACTTAGAACTGAGGAGAAATTTCCTGACAGTTAGTGTTGCATAGTGATGTGGGAGGGAACACAGGAGCCATGGATAAGCCAGTAGGTGTACTTTATTAGTTACAGAAGAGAGATGACAGCAATTCCAACGGTTCCAACGGTCACCAGAGTATTTATAGGCAGCAATAGCCAATCAGAGTACGCTAGCAACAGCTTCTTCTGTGTCCCAACCAATCAGGGAGCACAGAGCAGTTGCTAGCCCTTTTGAATATGACAGAACACAAATCATAATATATAACACTCCTTCCCCCCAGCTCAGTTGAAGGGGGGCAGTTTTTTATCAACTTTAGCAATTCAAAAATAATGAATACAGTAAAAGAACACGCCCAGAAGCATAGTAGTTTCAACTCCTTTTTCAATTAATTTAGTTTCCCCACTCTCCTTACCCCCCAGTGCATATTCACCATTTTATTTCGTTAATTTATTTATTTTTGTTTTAATAATTTCCCCTCACATTCTTTTTGTTTTAATAATTTCCCCTCACATTCCTGCGCATTTATTTTTGTTTTAATAATTTCCCCTCACATTCCTTTTTGTTTTAATTCATTTCCAGCATGTTTCGTAACACTGTATCGATGAAAACCGGCTAGACCGGCAGTAAGAAACAAAGTAGCAAGACGGTTTCAGGAAGGTAGAAGGCTGTTACAATGTAGCCGAATGTGTATTTGAGCTGTGGCTTGGCTCGGACGGCTTTGACAACTTGTAAAGGCAGTTCTGCAAGCCGGCAGAGGCTTAAATGACTTCAATTCGACCGGTGTGTCACTCTTGAAGCCACGAAACGGAGCGGAGGCAGTAGGTGAGGGCGAGGGCGTAGAGGGCGAGCCGGCAGTGCGGTTTTGAAGAACGGAGGCCGGTGGTGAGGCAGAGTTCGGCTCTCGGCTTCGGCGACGGCTAGTAGAGGCAGCTCTCCTGGAGATTGGCAGGCTGATCTCATGTGTAGGGAGGCGGACTGGCTTTGCAAGCAGGCGGAGTGGCCAGACCACCCAATGACCTCGGGCCCAGACAGTTGGCTAGGAACTGGTTTGGCTGGGCGCATGCTGGCCTCGGTTTCCACTGTCCACTGCTCGTCCTTGGCACCAGTGCAAGTTGGCATAGACGCCGCGGTGGCCACAGCTGCTGCTGCTGGACAGTAGCCTTGGGTAGCCTCTGGACCTCTGCGTAACAGAGGTGGCTGCGACTGGCTTTTTTCTTGATCCAGGCCCTGTGGGAATTGCTTATCCCATCTTCGTCGCCAGTTGTTGCATAGTGATGTGGGAGGGAACACAGGAGCCATGGATAAGCCAGTAGGTGTACTTTATTAGTTACAGAAGAGAGATGACAGCAATTCCAATGGTTCCAACGGTCACCAGAGTATTTATAGGCAGCAATAGCCAATCAGAGTACGCTAGCAACAGCTTCTTCTGTGTCCCAACCAATCAGGGAGCACAGAGCAGTTGCTAGCCCTTTTGAATATGACAGAACACAAATCATAATATATAACAGTTAGAACAATTAATCAGTGGAATGGCTTGCCTCTAGAAGTTGTGAATGCCCCAATACTGGAAGTCTTTAAGAAGATGTTGAATAGCCATTTGTCTGAAATGGTATAGGGTTCCATGCCGAGGTCCCTCCAAGGTCCCTTCCAACTCTGTTATTGTATTGTATTGTATTGCTATTGTTGTGTTGGAAACAAAGAAAGAAATCAAAAAGGGAAGACAAATACAATATTCTTTACCATTTCCAACTCCATAAAGTGTAGAAAGGACTATTTTTTCAGGGAGAAATATTTTCTACATATAGACAAATGTATGCAAATACTTTGACAGTCTAATTTCATACTCTTCAAAGTCACATGGACCACCTATAATGGCCTTCACCTACTTGAAGTTCTCTGGATGTACTCTATATGCTTCATATGTTCCTAATATGGACTTGTTGGTTCTGAGACTGCAGGTTCATATAACTAAATTGTACTCAGATTGGGAATTGCTATATTTTTTAAAAAATTCGCTAATATAAGAAGGATATTTTTGCTGGTGCTGACAGGTTTATCTGGCTTTTAGTTAAGAAACATTCCATAATATACCCAGCCCCACTTTTAATTACTTATTTGTGTATAGTTAACCTCAATAGTTTTGAAGGAACTTCTCAAGACTGTAAGAGATATTTGGGGCACTGACCGCAGCTCAAAGGCTATTTGTTTGACATCTCTGATTTAAGACATGAAGATGCTAGAACTGTTTTTTTATTGCATTCCCTTACATGATGCTAATGTGTTTTAGCATATCTGTGAACAGACTTAATATTCTTTATGGTATGAAGGATTAGTAATATATGTATTACTAATTAATATATGTACTGGCAGTATAGCATTCATTCTTAAAATGTTTGATGAACATCATAAATGTGATGAGCCATCTTTGTAACCATTCAATATGCTATATCAATGTCACTCAAAATTATTGATGTGTTACTGAATTTGCAAACATACTGTATATCAGTATGTATATACTGTATATTTATCAGAGAGTCAGCCTACTTCATTCTTTTTTTTAAAAAAAACATGTTTTTTTATTATTTTATCACCAAAAATAAAATACAAAGCAGGGAGAAAAACAGACTAACCAACATCCAACATTAACAACAACAGCAAAAAAGGGTGTCAGAAACCCCCAAACAAACCTAAGTTTCAAATAAATCTAACATTAAATATAAGAAAAGAAAATCATGGCTAAATGCTGAAAGATACATCAAAAATCTAATATAAGGGTTCTACAAATAGTTATAAACTATCTATATTTAACAAAAATACTATATTACATAAACAAACATTGAATATAGATGTTGAAATCTAATTATCTGATAATTGAATAAACCAACATCTGTATACGCATACACACACACACACACACACACACACCAGAGATTATCCCAAAGTTGAAACTAATCTTCAAATCTCTCAGTTAACCATCTCATTTTATTTAATGCGTAGAAAATCTTCAAACTGCTTTCATCTCTTGTAAACTTGTCGAGAGTCAGCACACTTTTTTCTGAGAAAAACTAGGTTAGGACCTGAGAAATCATACTTTGTTTACTGAAATATATTACCAAACTGAATTGAACTAGCTGAGATTCTGGCAGATGCTCCTGTGGTAGAAATAGAATAGGCTCAATACAGCTAAAAAATAGAAAATAATATATATTATATATCCAATATTCTACCTACAAACACCATTCATTGTGATAGATCTAATATAAATGTTATCTGTTGCTAGGAAACATCTGAAAACAATTAAATATATAGTTGAGTTGCACAAATATATAGTTGAGTTGGAGCACAAACACTTGCTTTGAACTCCTCTTTACTTTTCCAAATCATGGCAAAATAAAATTTATACCAAGGTATATACCATTTTTAATATTCCTGGAATTTTTAATATTTACAGGTACTATGATTCTTCTATTTCAAAAAATGAAATCAAACGCTTTTAAAGATTTTTAAAAGTAATATGTTTTTAAACATAATAATAGTTTGAAATTATTTCTTAAATGAACTCTATAGGTACAGTTATCTTGGCAACATTTTTGAACTGTTTTGCCATTGCTTTCTTCTTAGGGCTGAGAGAGAGTAACTGGCCAAAATCATCCAGCTAACTTTATCCTAAGGCAGGATTAGGACTCATACTCTTGCACTTTCTAGCATGATACCTTTAACCACCATATCAAAATGTCTGTTCTCTCTAAAAGTGTTAAATGTAATGGACCACATTAAATATGGGACCATACATTCAGATATAATATGGAAAATCAATGGGCATCAGATAAAAGCTCCACTGCCAATTCCGTCAACCATTCTATATCCGTTTTAATATGCTACTCAATGTAAAGTTCCACAGTGTGATTGAAAGATTATTCAGATGATTGCAGAAATGTTAGGCAAAGACTTTATAAACATAGGAATATCAATCAATCAAATATTTATTACAATCATAGATCAGCATATAGGAATGTTAGTAATGCAGTAAGCAAACTGGATTCCATTCAGGCTGGAAATGTCTACAAATGAGTGTCATTATGTTATTATGTCACATGAAGAACTACATGGTGAAGAGTTGGAGGCTTATGGGAAATGGTAAAGCCTGATAAACATTTCAGATGGTGATAGTGAAGAGCTGATGAATATGGATCACTCTCAGGTCAAATAGAAAAGAGCCTCAGGTCAAACAGAAAATTGTTCCTTTGGTTCTGTTCCATTATGTTGAAGAGGTAAAAATGCAAAGTCTTCAGGTCAAAAACTGAGCCCAGGGAACTTCAGTAGTCACATGGATTCTTTGAAAATATATCTATCCTGGCACAGAAGTTTATATTCTCTGTGGAGTCCTTCTGCAATTGCTACCATGCAATTGTTATTGACTTTTATGTATTTAGGAGATAAGAGTCTCTTATGATGAGCAACATGGCAGGGAAAGTGGTAATAATTCTGGGATAGACTTCTCCCTTCAATGTCTCCAGCTGTCTTGGGGGATGAAGCCAGGCTGATGTTGATGTGGTAGAAACAGAAAACATTTATCAGATAGTGTTGCATGATTAACTTAGGAATATTAGTTTACACAATATAGTATTTCAATAACATTCATGGAAAAAATTATTGTTTGTTTATATTCTGATTTTGTGTTCTGCCTTTGGGCCAAAATGGCATTCAAGGAAATAATAAAAATACAGATGAGGAAAGAAATATTATGAGAATGTAGAGAGCAATTACAAACACAAAGGAAACTAAAATGAATAAAACCAGTTCAATAAAAAGAAATAAGCAACCTTCAATTAAAGCTCACCTTTGAAGATAAAAATATCTATGCCTGATGACATAAATAAAGGAAGAATATTTTTTAAGGTTTGTCCCAGGCAGGGTAAAGGGAAAAGGGAAGGGAGATTACAAGCCCAAAGGAAATGTTAAGTGAAACTTTAATGTGTGGAAGTTTGGGAAACAAAGATGAAGCAAAACAAACAAACAAAAAACCAAGAATCCCCCACACACATACACAAAATAAGAGAGATCATGACAAGGAATGAAATGGTCAAACTATATTCTCAACCTTCCTTTCTCTTCTAAAAACAATTATGAGAGAAGAGAGAATTTTCCAGCATCAGGTTGAGCTCTCCAAAATAGCAAGGCGTGGATAGGAATCATAGGGTAGAGTTCAAGACTGAAAGAGTGCAAGATCATCTTTAACAGGCTAAGAATGTTTACAATAGGAAACTGGAAGGAAGATTTCCAGACACATAATGGAAAAAATGTCTCCAGCTTTGGACTGGCTAAGCCAACTGGAAAATCAGAGTTGTACTCAGCATTCTCAGCAACCAAATTGAATAACATTGTCTTGATTTAATTAGAAAGTGGAAAGATTTGGCTTGGCATTTAGCACTTTTAAGAGTTTCCCAGGACAGATTTCATTACAGGTGTTGACAGGCCTGGCAAATGTACCCCTTCCTGATTTCAGAACACCTTGTCAACTACTTTATGTAGACAGAATAAGAAAAAATAATTTCTTGGTGTGGGAACACACTGATACTTTCTGATAACAAGGATTCTCAGTTTCTCAGTTAACTGCATTATTCAGGTATTTGGATTTGACCATGTGAAAAAACAAACAATAATGACCCTGGCTAGCTGAAGCTCATTTTATTGAACCAACATCATTATATACATAGGGATAATGTACAGGATACATAATTTTTGGTGTAATATCTGAAACTGAGTGTTGAATCAGTTACACGGCAACTTTAATTATCTGGAACAACATAGAAAACAAGATAGTCTTAGTAACTTATTCTTTATAATAAATGCTGCCAATTGAGATACAAATCTATGTTTCCTGAATATGAAAATAGCCCATTGGAATAACCATTGGTATGGCATGCTGCAGAAACTTATAAGAGTAGTTTTTAAATTCACATATTACACAAAATCATCATTTGCTGAAAAAGTCACAGTTGTCTGGGTTCAGACAACATGATACTTCATAAACAGAGATGTTCAAACCACAAGTTTCACCCAACATACTAAACCCTAACCAAACTATCCAGATTATGGCTTATTGCAATTTGGAAATGCATCCATTTTATTTATTTTTTGTTCTGCCACAGAATCAATATCTGTAATAGAGGAAAAGTTAAAAAATATACAGGGAGAAGACAAACCATATATTTTGTTAACAGCTTTCATATGGTCAAGTGTTACACTAAAATATGAGGTATACGATTAACCTCTCAACCCCCAGTAGATGGCACAGAAGTATTTTTATTCTAATTCTCATTACATAGTTATTGCTTTGTATTTTATTTCAGTGTTCTCTCAGGGAAGAATCTAGAAATCCCATCAATTTCTAAAACTTATCTACTTACCTGAAGTGACTTGCAGTGATTTAATACCAGCTACCTGTCTGAAATAGTGGCAGCTTCATCATTCAGAGGTTTTGATCTGAAGTGTTGTCCAGAAAAAGTTAATTCTTCTTTCTATAGATTGTCAGCCTGACTGTCCCTTCAAATTGATAATATTGGTGAAGCATTGGATGGAGGAATGGAAGAAGGATTTAGCACTTTTAAAATGGCAAGAAATCTTTCATGGCAACAGCAGATACTTTCTTTTGCCAGGGATCTGCTTAATGTGATGCAACAGAAATCTTTGTCTCTGAAAAAAGGCTAAAAAAGTAGAAAATTGTTGCATCAAAATAACACAGAAATCAATTTTTGTTTTCTCTGAAAGAAAGAATACCTTAAGTACTACATTTTTCTTTTTTAAAGAAATCCAGCTACTGTATCATATGTATATATAGATATCTGTGTATGATTATATATCATATATATATGATTGCAGATTTGTGACAATTACCTTTTAGCTTTCATATATTTGCTTTTTGTGTGGGATTATTTAATTGTCTTGCCAACAGGACTAAAAATAAGATCTGTGTGTTGTGTTGCTGGCTGTAAATATAAAGACTAGGGAAATGCAGAGTTATGTTCTACAGATGTTTACAGTAGTGGGAATACAATGCAAGTGAAGAAACAGAATGGCAGAATTCAGATAATATGATATAGATATCAAGGTTTGCCCCTGCCTCTCGAACATATTTTAGACATTTAAACCCATATTTTGTCACCAAAAAAAAAAAATGTGATGAGGACAGAAAATATGTGCTCAGTTACTATATTTATCTTTTTCAGGATTTGCTAGTCTATGTTTCAAGTTTTGCCCAGTCTTTACTTTTAAAACACCAGTTAATGTCCCATAACCATTCTTTTCCATGATACAAATCATATTACCATCTATAGGTAGTTCTCAACTCACAGCAGTTCATTTAGTGACTAGTCAACATTACAACAGCACTGAGAAAGTGTCTTATGATTGTTTTCACACTTATGACTGTTGCAGCATCCCCAAGATTATGTGATCAAAATTCAGATGCTTGGCAACTGATTCATAATTATGATGGTTGCAGGGTCTGGTTACCGGCTGTTGCATTTTGTGACCTTCTCACAAGCAATGTCAATGACAAAGCATATTTACTTAACAACCCTGTTCCTAACTTAACAAATGCAGTGTTTCACTTAGCAACTGCGACAAGAAGGGTCGTAAAATGGGGCAAAACTCACTTAACAAATGCCACATTTAGCAACAGAAATGTTGGGCTCAGTTGCGGTCATAAATCAAGGACTATCTATATTCCACATTGACTGTATTTATGGTATATTATTGCAGAGATAGTTCAGTATTTGACTGTTGACACACTCTTCTCTAAATGATCTCTGATAACATGACATCTACTTTTTCTTATATTTTAGTCCAGATACAACACTGAAGCAACCTGCTAAGTAAACTGCATCTTAATTTGATATTTAGGAGCTAAGTAATGCCTAAGTAATGTTTCACTTTTCTTCAGGATTTTAGCTCAGCTGCATTCCATGTTCCCATTTGTTTCACATTGTGCAGCTAATAGAGCTTCTCCTCTACTGAATGGTTCCATCTTTAAATTTAAATGGGATTAATGCTGTGAAAAGTTCTTTTTAAATGATTAGGTTAATAATCTGGAAATGATGGCTCCAAGATAGGGCAATGCAGCAAGCACTGATCTGCAATTTTGTCGCAGCTCAGTGGAAACCTTTGTGTGTGAGTCTACAAATGCCCCAGGTCTCAGAGCTCTAAAACCCTATTTTGTAGCAATAACTATGATTTATCTCTTTTTTATTTTAGACCTGCAAACACCTAGCAAATAGTGAACATGTTCTTGATTGAAGCAACAGCTGTAGGTATTTCCAGGGGTCACATCGCAGGGTTGGTGTTCGTCATAAATCTTGTGTTAATTTTAAAAATGAGCTATAGATGAGTGGTCATTCTTCTTTATTGTTAATTTTTCATACATCAGAGATTCTAATTTCTTCTCTTCAAGAGAAGTGATTTAGAAAAGGCAGATGATCATTTGTTCTCAAAGTCTCCCCTGTTTCTATTTTATCTTCATTATTTTTTCTGACATGTTACTTAGCTGTCCTTCTCAATAGCTATTGAGAATATTCTCTGCAGTTCATTGTGATATGTTTTTCCATGCAGCAAATACACCCCCATATATAGAAGCCTATTATGTTAATTTATGAAATTTCTCTCTCTCTCTTTCTCTTTTGAGTAAATATTGTGCGATGAATAATTTTCTACAGTTAATGAACTGTTATCAGGTTCAGGCTTTTATTTTTATTTTGAAATCCCCAAACTGGAAAATGGATCTGGATTGCATTCTAGTTATTTCAACTGATACACATAGACATCTGTCTAAATCCTGAATCCCACACCAAAGCAAGCTAATTAGAATAGATTTTGATTATATCCAAGACTAAAAATTTATCCCACCAGAGCATTTTTAGGGATTGGAGGATTCATATGAAAATTAGTTGGCTTTTGGCCATCAAATGCAATTCTGTCTACAATTTAAAAAATAAAAACAAAAAAAAATCCAATCTATTTTTTAATTAAATGAATCAGAAAAACTCTTTTTAATTTGAGCCTACTGATGATTCCAATTTCACATCTGTGAAAACTGTTTTCTCTGTCAGCAGTGCAAAATCTAGGAATCTCTAGACAGATTACTATTTATTTGTGTGTCATGGTGTTTTAGCTTGAAATATATTAACCAGTATTTACTCAAAGAATTTATAGTATAGTACAATGCCCTATCTACAGGGGTGGATTGCTGCTGACGTTACTGTCAGTTCGCTGTTTGCACGCTTCACAAAACATTTAAAAGGGGGGGGGACATGCAGCGGCGACTGGAGAACGTGTCCTTGCCGGTTCTGCAACCCAGGCCAACATTCCACTATCAGTTCGCCCTAACGGGTGTGAACCAGTAGCAACCCACCCCTGCCTATATATATGTTGATTAGTTAAAATCAACCCATTTCAACAAATAAATGGTATCACAACCACAGTTACCCAATTATTGCAGTAATGCTCCTGATATGATTCCTGTAAAAGAAGGAGAAAAATTTTACAGTATGTTTAACATACTTTTAGACATAGTAGATGGAGTTGATTTATAATGATAATTCCTGGATGGGCTAGAAGAGGAATTCCTAATCTTTATTTATTTATTTTGTATTTGGAAAACATTTCTCCTCTATTTTCAAAGTAATGCAAAATCTCAGATACTCCTATATTGCCTTTCTGTTTTATGCTTGTAACTTTTTAAGTTACTTTATCTACACAATAGATTGTTTTTGGAAGCTAAAGAAAAGGAGGGAAAAGGATTGTATTTGTGTTTTTGGTCACCCTTCAATCTCAATATTTTCCTTTCTGTTCAGGATTTTGAAGTTATTTGGTTCTTAAAGTTATCCTACATTTTTTATAATGTACCCTGTCATTATTGTCTTTGCTTAATATGACTCTAACTCTGTTTTGACTTTGGTTGCCATATTCTCCAACCCTAGGAAGCTCCACAACCTTCTGTTAATTTCATAGCTAACTATCACAGCCAATTAGGGTTGGCTGATGATTCTTGTTCAGATGAAACAAAATTTTAAAATAGAACAGGCTGCAAAAAGCATTATTAATCTTCAGTAACTACCTTTAATCCTGGCATTTCTGTAATTGCAAAAACAAAAGAAAACAAAAATAATATATCACCCAAAACATACTCCCAACATATTTGCATCCTTTCAAAGTATCCCAATATTCATAAAGCTTCAGGAATATTCAGTTTCAGCTTGATTGCTGCAGAGGGAATATGGTTTTGTTTTAGGAAGCTAATGCCTTTCATGTGATTAAAGATTTGGCTGACTCAAATCAATGTCCCTAGAAAGATTTGATTCAAGTGGCACTTGCACAATAAATTAGAGACTATGATTGAAGTTGTTAGTTTTCCAATCTATGAATTTTTACATTATCATTGGATTTCCTAAATTTGAATTTCCAAACAAGAGGTATTTGGAATAGAGTTCTAAAAATGGAGTAAGTGTCACTCCATGTACCACTCTTATTTTTTTTAAGGGTTAGAATAATAGAATTATAGAATAGAACAGATGGAAAAGATATGTTTGTTTGTACTCCTTTCTATATATAGAAGCAATTTCACTGTTTCCATTGAAAGTCTAATAAATCTATTTTCAGATGTACAAGATTTAATTTGTTTAAAACATGGAAATACATGTGTGTGTGTGTGTGTGTGTGTTTGTGTGTGTGTTTATGTTTGTGTGTAGATAGATCTCTATCAGTTTCTGTAAATTTATCTATTCTAATTCTATTCTCTTTTGGAATGAAAGGTTTTATTTTTTGAATATTTAATTTTGTATTTGTCCATGGATTTTTATTTTATTCTTATTAAAAGCAAAACAACAACAACAATAACAACAACAATAATACAGTGATATCCATTGTCATTGGAACACTTGGTACCATGTCCAAGAATTTTATAAAACACATCAAGAAATTGTAGCTTCTTGCAATAACACCAGTGGAATTGCAAAAAACTGTGCTACTTGGAACAGTGTACATCTTAAGAAGGTACTTGTTGATACCTAGAACGTTGGCAGCAACCCGTATCAACCATTAACACCAGTCAATGATATTTGTGATGCATTTTTGAATGTTCATCTGATTGAGTTTCATGTTTAATGAATAAAGTAAATAATAACAATAGCAATAACAATAGCAATAACAATAATTCCTACAAGTAAAATAGACTGTGGAAGAAGAAAAACACAGCTTGAATGATTACATCCAGAAAAGTGAAGAACCAATGATTAAGGAAGTAAATAAAGGAGGCCTTTTAAAGACAACTAAGTCAAAAGCTCAATATAAGAAAGAAGTAATTGAGAAGCGAGCTGAAAATTGGAAAAACAAAGCTATGCATAGCCAATACTTGAAAGATATTGAAGGCAAAGCTGACCAAAAGCTAACTTGGAACTGGTTAAGATCAGGAGCACTGAAAAAAGAAACAGAAGGCTTTATTTTGGCAGCTCAAGAACAAGCCTTAGCCACAAACTACATGAAGGCAAAAATTCAATATGTTACCACCAACAGCAAATGTCACCTCTGTAATGAGAAAGATGAGACAGTCGACCCTTGATCAGTGGGTGCAGCAAAATTTCACAAACTGACTACCTACAATGCCAATGACCATGTTGCTAAGATCATTCACTGGAAATTGTGCCAAAAGTTTGGATTTGAGTACAGCAAAAACTACTGGGAACATCATGTTGAGAAGGTTTTAGAGAATGAGAAAGTCAAGATCTTGTGGGACTTCAGAATCCAGACTGACAGGCACTTGGTCCACAACACACCTGACATAACAATAGTTGAAAAGAAAAAAAGTATGGTTCATTGACATTGCAATACCTGGAGATGCACAAATTGAAGATAAATAGCAAGAAAAAATCACAAAGTACTGGGACTCGCAAATTGAAGTTGAGCGACTGTGGAAAAAGAAATCGTGTGTTGTCCCGATTGTAATTGGAGCCTTTGGAGCAATACCTAAAGGGCTACATCACTATTTGGAAATTTTAAATTTATCAGACTTGAACATTCTGATTCTACTACTTGGAATAGCTTATATCGTCCAACGTTACCTTAATAGTTCCTAGGTCCTTGGTTAGGACTCGAATTGTTGAGTTACTAACCAGCCCCAATGGCTGTGAATCTCATTAAAGATTAACATAATAATAATAATAATAATAATAATAATAATAATAATAATAATAATAATAATAAGTCGGGTGGGTGGGGCCCGACTAGTAACCAATGCCAAATCCGGTGAAACAACTGGCCGCTGTGATACAATTGTATAATAATAATAATAATACCACCACCACCACCACCATCTTTGGTCTCATCAAGTGATCTATTACTGGATCTGGTAGCCTCAATTTTCAGGAAATTGGTCTTCTATATTTCTACTTTCTGGAACAAAGCATCTTGCAAAAACAGGTTCAGCAAATCTGAGTTCTTTGTTTGGGCCAGGCTCCCTTATCAGGAAAGGTCAATCTTGTAGTAGCAGCACTGAATTTGTTCCTGTAAGTAGTGTAGTAGTAGCTGAAGCTTTTATGCCCTCATTATTTTCATCTCTGCACTCCTAAAAGCACTGCTTCAACAGCCACTTTCCGAGGACTGATAATAACTAGCCTGATGACATATTGTATTCAGTCCTGTCAGTAAAGACAGAAACTCAAAAACAGATACTAAGAGGGAAAAAAACCCATTTGTTTCTTTAGAAACCTGCTGCTAATGTACTCTCACATGTGATCTTTACATGTGCAATCTTTGTGAGGGAGCAAGACTTGGATTATTTAGAGTTTTCCTAATGCAAAACACAACACGTTAAAGGTGAATAAACATGTGCCTGTCAGGTTCCTTCAATGTACCATAGCTTAAGAGTTAGCCAGTTCTCATTCACGCAACAAATTTGTTTATTTGATTCACATTCTATCTTCCTTCAGGAGTTCAACCTGGAATATATTGTACATCAACACTTTCTCCACAAAAACCATGCATTAAAGGGGATTGAGTTGAGAAAAAGTCCCCTTTTCATGGCTATATCTGAATCCAAATCTATCTCTCTTCAAACTTAAACCAATGCCTTAACTAGCCTGATGACATATTGTACTCAATATGGCACTACTTTGGCTCTTAATCTTGCTTTCTAGTAATTGCTCTAAAATGGTGCTGAACATGAAAAGCTTTAAGTAAAAATTAAGTATATTTTTTTCTTATTTTTCTTTTAAAGGAGACTGTAAATGTCAGAATATATGTTTGTACCTGGCATTGAAAATCCAAATGGCAACAAATTATGTTGGCTAAAATATAATAATTAAAGGAGATGTGAGCAATATGACATGAAAGGACATGTGTGAAGGCCAAATGTTGCAGCTTTTTTTCAAAAAAGGTTAAGTTTTGTGACTTCATTCAGCCTGCTATAGCTGGAACCAGCATAATAGCATAATAATCTAAGTACAATTATTTTAGTTGCCTTGGCAGACCAGCATTTTAAAAAAAAACAATTCACAGAATGTATTCACCTGAAAGATATTATGTATTGCTATAGTGAGTGCTGAAATCCAGCTCTCTATGTGACCCTCTATTCAACTTTTGATTCATAGTGCATAGGTTTTCAGGTTTATGGACAAAACTGTAGCAAACACTTCAAATGTTTAAAACCTTCCCTTCCCAAAGGATTTTAATGTTCCTTTAAAATGATAAATGTTCACTTGATTAAAATAACTCCATCTTGGTTGCAAAATCTATCATTTAGATCCAGCTTTGAAACTTACAATTTCCTTCCACAGGTAACCAGCCAAACTATCAAAATGTTCACAAAATTTTAGTTCTTTTCCAGGCACTCAAACTGTTTTATATAAATTACATTTACCTCCAGCATAAAGTAGTATTAGAATAAGCAGGAATCATGGTGATTCTGAAGGTTTTGTTTTATATGTTCCTTCCTGTGGATTTTAAACATGTCAGTGGGTGACTGGAACCATTGCAGCTGGCTCCACATCCCTTCATCTGGCCCTGCCTTTCAATGTTCCTAATAGACCTGGAAAATAACTCCACAGAAAAACTAAAATTATCTTTGTTGACATTGGCTTTAAGAACAGAATATGGATGCACTTTAGCTCCTCCCTTTTCTTATACTCAGGTGGTATCTACTTGAGTCAATTTGGAAGTTATCTGGTTCCTCTGAACTTTAAAAAATGTTTCAGTCCCCTTTTTCCTAGGTAAAGGTCAGAACTCAGAGATGGACAGCAAATAAATTTAATAATAAATAAATATATGGCTATGATTCAGAGAATTCCATATTTAATATTCATGTCAGAAATGCAGGCTCAGTGACTGGATGGGGCCCTTGTTGCAATCTCTGAGACTTTCATAGATTTTAAATATAAATTAACTGTGTCTGCCAACCTCAGCTATTCTGATGGGAAAGTGTAGGCTCAACAGACTATACAATAGTGCTCACACTGAAAGTACAAGAAAAACCCAGAGGAAGAAACTTTCTAACAGTCACATCCCAGATTTCCTAGTTTTCTATTTCTATTTATTATTTTTAAATGGAAAGCTGGTAAGAAATATAATAAAGGGCTAGAGACACGTTCAGTCTGTCAGTCATCTAGATAATGCTTCAAAACAAATGAGAATATGACCAAATTTTGTGTGGGACGAAAAGACAGTAAAAGAAAGATTGAGCTTGAAAAATGGTCTGATTTTTTCTAGGGAGGAAAAATAATCCAAAAATAATAATCAACATATCTCTATGGAAAGGCAGCCAGACAGTGTCTTGAAAAGCTTCTGTTTCGTTTCATTCTAGACCTTTCCAATTCTTTTTTTTTCCCAATCATGTAATCTCAATAAGATATATTTTTAAACGTTGGAAAGAATTCCAGAAACTTCTCTTGTTCATTTGCAACTGAAAGTGGCAATGTCCAGTCTACCCAGAGGTGGTATTCATCCAGTTCTGTCTGGTTCTGGTGAACCGGTAGCGCAAAAATTTTGAGTAATTCAGAGAACAGGCAAATACCACCTCTGGCTGGCTCCATCCCCATTTATTCACTGCCTCTGCGTCCCAGCTGATCAGATGGGTCTTCTTCTGTTGCCCTGCAAAGGAGAACAGAGCTGGAAAGAAGGTTAGTGGGGTGGGGAGGGAATGGAGATTTTACAGTATTCTTGCTCTGGAGTGGCGTGGAAATGAATATTTACAGTATCCTTGCCTTGGAGTATGGTGGAAATGGAGATTTTATAGTATCCTTGCTCTAGAGTGGGGTGGAAATGGAGATTTACAGGATCCTTGACTTGGAATAGGGTGGAAATGGAGATTTACAGTATCCTTGCTCTGGAGTGAGATATAAATGGAGATTTTACAGTATCCTTGCCCTGGAGTGTGGTGGAAATGGGGATTTTGCAGTATCTTTCCCCTGCAACATCCACCAAGCCACACCCACAAAACAATGCCCACCAAGCCACACCACACCCACAGAACCGCTAGTGAAAATTTTTTAATCCCACCACTGATTCTATCCCTCCTGTTATCTATACACATGCAGTCAAACTTTGAACCATAAGAATACAATGAAAAGTCTTATGAAAAAAATGACTGCTGGAAAAAAAATGCTATATCACATTCTTCAGGTTAGAAAAGAAGGTATACATTATTAATAAGAATGTACAATTGGTCTATGCAGTTTAGCCACTAGATTGAAACCAATTGAACTGCTTATTGCTGACATTTTTGTTCTTACAGCCCCGGAACACAATTGATCTGCCCAGTGATCATATTAATAACAGTCTTTTAAAGTCAAATTATTTAATAAAAGGTGTGTGTGTGTGTGTGTGTGTGTGTGTGTGTAAATGTCAGTCTACTGAATCTGGCACATATTGTGTGAAGTGTAATTTCCCCAGGGATTCTGCATAGTTGCTTAAAAAAACACACTCTCTATTTTCATAATAGGAGAAAATTTCCTTTTAAGTTTGTGTGGGTGTGCTTTTTTTGATGCACCAAATGTTTCTGTTTTAAATTTTCTTGAATAAAGGAAATACAATCCATTTCAAGTATCATTGGGCTGATCTCTCTGCCAAATTTAACTGCTCTGGGTAAACCTCAAATGAGAGAATTGGACAGATTGATAAAATTAAACATCTTTGGCTGAGTTGATCATATCAGAATTATAAGTTTAGATGACAAAACTAATTTAAAGAATAAACCCTGCTGATTCTTTCTTTATAGCAATATAAATGCCACCAAGAGTCAGTCCAGATGGATGACAGTATTATGAAAACACACAGAATAGAAGACCAACAGGGTCCACTTCTAAATTAGATTTATAAATTCAGCCATATGAGAACAAGAATATTGCTGGCGCCACATCAGGAAATGATCCACATTAGAAAAACAAATGTGAATCTTGACATTTCTCATCTGCATTCAATCAACACATAATTTTCACCCACCATTTTCACCTTCTATTTCTTCTTGTCCTTATTTTCCTTTTGGACCTATTGAATTAAAAAAAAAAGAGCCCATTATCCTAAAAATATTAGTCTTCAGTCTTGGTATCCAAATAATATTTGAATTATATAAATGACATTGTATCATCATCGTCATCATCATCATCATCATCATCCTACTAAAACTAGTAAATATTATAGATATTTATCATATGGTTTAAAATGAAATATTAATGAAAAGAGCATAACATTATGGTATTTTTGTCTGTTGAACTGAAATTACAATTTAAAAAGAATAGGACAAATAAAAAGTCTTAGCCCATATGAGTTATCTATGTTGTTCATCCCATCATAATATTTACATGGAATATTCTTTACAATCTATTGTATGTCCAAAGAACATGTTAGAACTTAAAGATATATAACTATATATGATCCGTGCAGGAAAGCTAATGGAAAAGAAAGAGGGGAAGAAAAGAAGACAGAAAATTTAGAGAAAGATTTCCTCCTGAAGAGCAAGCATATGTGGTAAAGCAATGTGTAGATTTTTCTATATTCTTCAGCATATCACTTGGAGTCATAAAGAAATAAAAAGGAAGTGAAAAATCTTAGGAAAATGGCAAATGGGAAAAGAGTTACAATCTTTCCTTGTGATCCAGAGAGCCATTCAAAAATGTTTTTCTGCAAAGAAAATTGGCACAGATGGAAAGGTTCCATTGGCTCAAATCTCAATGCAATTCAAATAGTGAATGAGCACGTGTTAACCCAATTGTCTATCACACAATGAGTGTTGATGTGCAACTGACTACATTATTTATTTATAATTTTATTTATTTAATTTGTCACCCATGTACAAGATAACAGGAATAAAAATAAACATGAATAAGAACAGAGGAAATGGGTACAAATAAATGGGGACAGTAGGACAGGGACATTAGGCATGCTGGTATGCTTATGTATGCCCCTACTGACCTCTTAGGAATGGGGTGAGGTTAACAGTAGAGAGTTTAAGGTTAGGTTGAAGTTGTGAGAGTTAGAAGATGTAACAATGGAGTCAGATAAAGCATTCCAGGCATTGACCACTCTGTTGCTGAAGTCATATTTTCTGCAATCAAGTTGGGTGTGGCTTACCTTGAGTTTGTATATATTGTGTGCTTGTGTATTATTGCGGTTGAAGCTGAAGTAGACACTGACAGGTAGGACATTGTAAACATGTTTGAAGGTAATATTATTTGGAGTTATTATTAATTCCTGAACTATCTATGATACCTTTTCTAGGGAAGGCAGGTTGAAGTCAGGCTGAGAATATTCAGCCTTTGGAACTTTACCACCAACTCTCACTATGGTGCAACAGCTCCAGCATGAGAGCATAATTTATGAGCAGCATTCCTATCTTGCTCCTAGTTTTTGCCAATTTTTCCAGTTAGGTATCAAACTAGTTATGTATAGAACATGCCCCTTGATGTAAACTAAGTTTCTCATATATGTATAATACAATGAGCACATTTCCAAGAGGGAAGACTTTTTTTTTGCCCCCAATTAGGTTTTGGTAATACAGTACATGGTTTGCCCTTTTACAATGAAGTTATGAGAATCTGGTAACCTGGTAACCATGGAGAGAAAGCAGGGGTTTATAAATGGGAATTGACAACATAACCAAACTCCCTTTCCTGAGAGTAGCATGCCTGCTACTCTCCCTATGTCCATCTAGAAGATACATAAAAATGTTTATTCTATTGCTTGACTGGATCAAGAACAATTATTCTACTATTATCCATATACAACTTTCAATTTTGTAGGCACAACTTTCTATGTTTGTATTTGTGAAAACACATATGTGCACATACAAATATGAGTTGTACACGTTCTTTCAAAAATGTAGATCTTAGTAACACAAATAAATCAGTTGACCAATGTTCACTTTGATACTGTAATTATTTTCATTATTTTTGCAGTTTGTTTTATGTAATTAAATCAAATCATTATCAGGTCTACTTACAGTTAAAGGTGACTTCCTTTGACAGTCCTATTGAATTGTCTTTCAAGCAACATTTTCTAGCAAATTACAAGTTCCATCCCAGGAAATTTTCTCATTAAAATAATTTTAATTAATCATTGTATAACTAATAATGTGATGCTAAACAGTCAGTTATTGGCATATTGCCAGTTTTCTTTCTGTCTTACAAGGGGAAACATATTGCATCAATGAGGACATAATTTTGAGAAGTGGGGAGGGAGCATACTGTCTCTGAATCAATGTCACACACATCTCTCTATAACTAATTAATTATAAATGTACATTAAAAGTGGAGTTTTTAATAAACTTTCTCAGAATCAGCCCAATTTTTGAAAATGAGATCTACTATGAGATAAATGTGTTTAAGATTAGTCTCCTTTAAAATAATATTTTTTAAAAAAACATGTTTTGTTTATAATTGGAACTTTAGAGACAATTAGACTGGAGATATAGTTCCAATTTATATCACCACAGTAATCTAAATATACTAGAGGTAATCCTCAATTTACAACCACAATTGGAACCAGGAGCTTCATTACTGAGTTAGTTTTCAAGTGAATTGTATCTGATTTTCTGACATTTTTGACATGATAATTAATTAAATCACCATTGTCTTTAAATGCATCCCATGGTTGTTAAATGAATCTGGCTTCTCCGTAGTCTATGCTTGTCAGCAGCCAGCCAGAAAAGACACAAATGACAATCAGATAACCCACCCCTTCCAGATACTGGAGGCATTTTAAATATATATTGGTTGCCAAATATATGATCACGTATTTATGGACATGCATAGATGCTCATAAGTAAAAAGTCATGAATCACTTCTTCTGACATTTAATGCTGCCATAACTTTGAACCATCATTAATGAATGGTTTTAAATTGAGGATTACCTATATCAGACAGCACTTTAAGGGACAGATTACAAATTTGTGTCAGAATGTTGTTTCATCTGAAGAACTTCCTATAATTAGAAAATCGTTCAAGTTTCAGCCAAGACAATGATGTATCTTTTTCTTTGACCTACTAATTTTCTATGTCCATATTCACTTCCCCTCAAAACACTCACGGACACAAAAAGTACCTCCCACTCTTCTGCAAAAAGCAACATTGGGATAACTAATTCAAAGTTTCTGACTTACAAATTTTGAAATAAATATTAGATTAGATTAGATTGTTTATTTGTATGCCGCCCTTTTCCCTGGGGGACTCAGGGCGGCTCACAATCCAAAGGAAGGGGGGGAAAACAGACTTTTACATATAAGACAGTACATGATTAAAACGCAACATTCATACCATTCGGGCGGGTTACAATCTTTAGCCCCAGGCCTGACGGGATAGCCAGATTCTAAGGGCTGTGCGGAAGGTCTGGAGGGTGGTGAGGGTACGAAGCTCCACGGGGAGATCGTTCCATTGGGTCGGGGCTACCACCGAGAAGGCTCTCCTCCGCATGGTGGCCAGTCGGCATTGGCCAGCGGATGGAACTCGGAGGAGGCCTAAACGATGAGATCTAATGGGTCGTGTGGAGGTGATCGGCAGTAGGCGGTCTCTCAAGTACCCAGATCCACTACCATGAAGGGCTTTATAGGTGGCAAGGTAGCACCTTGAAGCGTATCCGGAGATTGACAGGTAGCCAGCGCAGCTCGCGGAGGATAGGTGTTAGGTGGGTGAAGCGAGGTGCACCCACAATCGCTCGCGCGGCTGCATTCTGGACTAGCTGAAGTCGCCGAATACTCCTCAAGGGCAGCCCCATGTAGAGCACATTGCAGTACTCCAGCCTAGAGTCACAAGGGCACGAGTGACTGTTGTGAGAGCCTCCCGGTTCAGGTAGGGGCGCAACTGGTGCACCAGGCGAACCTGGGCAAATGCCCCCCTGGTCACAGCTGACAAATGGTGTTCGAAAGTCAGCTGTGGGTCCAGGAGGACTCCCAAGTTGCGGACCCTGTCTGAGGGGTATAATGTTTGACCCCCCAGCCTGAGAGATGGAATATTTGCCAAATTGGCGGGAGGGAAACACAACAGCCACTCGGTCTTATCCGGGTTGAGCACGAGTTTGTTAGCCCTCATCCAATCCCTAACAGCTTCAAGTCCCTGGTTCATCACGTCCACCGCTTCATTGAGTTGGCACGGGGTGGACAGATACAGCTGGGTATCGTCCGCATACTGGTGGTATTTTATCCCGTGCCGCCGAATGATCTTGCCCAGCGGTTTCATGTAGATGTTGAAAAGTAGGGGAGACAGGACCGAACCCTGCGGCACCCCATATGTTAGGGGCCTAGGGTTCGATCTCTGCCCCCCAACTAACACCGACTGCGACTTGTCCGAGAGGTAAGAGGAGAACCACTGCAAAACAGTGCCTCCCACCCCCACCTCTCGCAGTCGTCGCAGAAGGATACCATGGTCGATGGTATTGAAAGCCGCTGAGAGGTCAAGGAGAACCAGGATGGAGGCATGGCCTCGATCCCTGGCTCTCCAGAGGTCAGAGGTCAATGCGACCAAAGCGGTTTCTGTGCTGTAGCCAGGTCTGAAGCCGGACTGGAATGGGTCAAGATAGCTGGCTTCCTCCAAGGCCCGCTGGAGCTGAAAGGCCACCACCTTCTCAACAACCTTCCCCACAAAGGGGAGGTTGGAGACTGGACGGTAATTGTTAAGAACGGCTGGATCCAAAGATGGTTTCTTCAGGAGGGGTCTCACCACCGCCGCTTTAAGTGTGGGGGGAAAGACCCCCTCCCGAAGGGAGGCGGTAATAACCGCCTGGATCCAGCCCCGTGTCACCTCCCTGCTGTTGACAACCAGCCAGGAGGGGCACGGATCCAGTACACATGTGGAGGCACTCACAGCTCTCATGGCCTTGTCCACATCCCCAGGGGCAACATCCTGAAACTCAACCCAGCGATGGTCTGCCAGATTATCCCCTTGTGCCTCGGCTGGATCTGCAGAATCGGAGTCCAACTCCGACCGAAACCGAGCAACTTTGTCCGCCAAGAACTGGTCGTACTCTTCAGCCCTACCCTGCAAGGGGTCCCCCGTATCCCTCCTATTTAGGAGGGAATGGGTTATCCTAAACAGGGCGGCTGGGCGCGACTCGGCGGAGGCAATCAAGGTGGCAATATAAGCTCTTTTTGCCGTCCTAATTGCCCTGATGTAATCCTTGATGCACGATGTTAAAAGTGCTCGGCTCGATTCGGATTTGTTGGATCTCCACGAGTGCTCTAGGCGTCTCTTCCGGCACTTCCTCTCCCGGAGTTCCTCGGTGAACCAAGGGGGCCTCCTGGATCCACAGCCTCGGAGCGGCCATAGTGGCGCAATCCGGTCAAGGGACCCCGTCGCTGCCGAGTTCCAGGCAGCAACCAGGGTCTCCACCGGACTGTGGGCGAGAGTATCAGGAATAGCCCCAAGCTCAGTCTGGAACCTCAGGGATCCATAAGTCGCCTGGGGCGGAACCATCTGGTCGGTTCCTCCTCCCTACAGCGGAGGTTTGGCCTCCGAAAGTCAAGCCTCAGTAGGCAATGGTCTGACCACGACAGGGGTATGATCTCATTACCCCTCAGACCAAGATCACAAGTCCACTGCTCCGAAAGGAATACGAGGTCGAGCGTGTGACCCACTGAATGGGTTGGGCCCCGAATTACCTGGATCAAGCCCATGGCTGTCATGGAAGCCATGAACTCCTGCGCTCCATCAGAGTGTTCACCGAGCGAATATGTTAGCCAAGATGATGACTCCATGTCTCCAGAAGCTGTGGAAGTTCATGGAACTGTGAAACAGAATTACACTGTCAGAATTGAGAGAAGCATGAGAACATGAATCTCCTGAAGTCAATCAAAAGAAAGACCCATATATTTCAAAATCAGAAATATCTTTCTTATGCACCTATGGCAACAATTTGTCATAAGCCTAATATTTTCCCCTTGATCTCTTGTTTTACAAAACCAAGAGTGGTTGCTACTAGCTACTAAGACAACTGATTAGTTAACAAGTATTTCCAGACTGTTCATTGTCTATAGTCCTGTAGATGATTTAGTAAGAACTTGAATTAATTCGTGTTAGCTTCATTTAAACTGTATTAACATTTTCCCTGTAAAATTGGTGATACTTGAAAGTGGTTTCTTTATTTTAAATACACTAAACAAGAAAATATTGGTTGACTTTCATTACAAGAGACAGATGATACAGATATGGATGTAGTAGACTGATTACATTAACAATGTAAATTCTGAGATTTTTTTTTCAGTCTGTATACACATGTATTTCAAGTCATCTCAAATATTTGAAGCCTAGGAAGGTGTGCTAATAAACTAGCTGCAAGCAGAAAAATATTATTTGTAAAAAAAAATTGTGTTTGAATTCAGCATAATTTGCTCTCGCTTTAGCTTTCATGGATAAATTTTGACAAATTTCCAGATATAACCCAACAAATGAGCCATCCTGCTTCATGTTATTCAAATTCTTGAAATAAATATTCAGAAATCTTTATTCAGTTGTAAAGCAGCAAATAAAGCAAAAAAAAAAATCACAATTAATTAGCATAAACCCCAAAATATTACTTTATTATATTTAATGAAGATTAGATGAGAAATTGATGATAATTATTTATAAATAAATGCCCTCATATTACTGCTATGTTTAAAATATTCTGATCTCTTTGGTTCTCCTATTACACAAAATAGAGCAATATTTGAAACTCAAGTTGTATTTGAAAATGTTCCTCAGCTGTGTGGTACAGACCTGTTGCCAGTGTTCTTGGGATCCCCATTTTTTAAAATATGGGTAAAATTCTAACATTAAATTGAACACCTGAGTCATTGAAAATCACTTTAGGTACTGAGATCCCTAGGGTTTTTCTGAACTTCAAATTATAATGGGACAATTAAAGCAGGCAGTGTAGTTGTACTTTTATTATCTTTGTAGATCTCTATTCTCTGTAATTGACAGAGCAAATTTAGTCTGGGGCATTGTTAAATCATACTGGAAATAGGTATGTTAAATAAGATGAAAGAAGCTGTATCAAGCTCATGAGATATTTTATGAAGATGGAATTAACAGCAAGAAAGTAATACTGAAATGATACTTTGGGCAGAAGATTTAGAATTACTACTTAATAATATTTTTCTACTGATTAGTAGCTATTTCATTGAGAAAATGGCTGTTGACGTTTTTGGCGTCTGAAAGTGTAGTTTGGAAGGCTGGGGTCTCAAATTCCCTCTATCTGAAATATGTTGGCTAGCTATGCCTCCTGCTTTGGGTCAATAGCAGAGTGGTTTTTGATAATGTTTGCTCTTTCAGGAGGGGTCTCAGTTGGTATTCTCTCCCAAATATGGTGTGTGTGATAGATAGCCCCAAAACACCAGATCAATCTCACAAGAAATAAAGAAAAATTAGAAGGAATATAGAAAATATAAACATTGATTTTAAATTTTAAATACTAGTATTTAAGATTTATATACAGCTATGTAATACTGAAAAAGAGGAATAACATTGCTCAAATTACCAAAGAAGAACAGCTTCACCCAAAAGAGAAAGAAATAAGGAAAGAAAGAAGAAAGGAAAGAAAATAAATCAGACAGTGTAGTGCTTGGAGTAGATTGTAAGATGTCTTTTATCTGCTATAAACATAATTTCAATGACCAGGAGATTCTTCTCCCTAATTTATTACAAAATAAATAAATGTTTGTAACATACAGTTTTTATTCAATTATATATGATTCTAGGTTGCCATTAAACACCAAATTGATACATAGAATTGGGTAGGGTTAGACTTAGCAGATTCACATTGAACAATTACTAAAACTTTAATGTAAATTCCTTTTAGATTCGTTACCTGTTTCTGCAAAAATAAAAATCTCTTTAAGCAGATGTTTTCTTGATTTTTCATTTGCCACTACTTCCCTATTGATTCCTAAAGAGTCCAGCTGTATAAAAGAGGCTGCTTGGGGAGAAACTGTCACCCATTTGTTTTCTAGACTCTGTCTGGAAATTTCTACCTCTTTTTCCTCAGAGAAGGAGGGGTGAGGAAATTGCTCCATTAATATGTGACAAGTCCTATCTCTGGCCCTTTCGTAAAGCTCTTGATTCTATGAAAGGAAACACACTAGAAATGTTTGAATTTTGCTGTCTGGCAAGAGAAGTACATGCACAACGGGATAATTTTCTTCTCTATCCCCAAAGAATGGTTATTCAAGATGTAAGAAAAGAAATGAAACTGAGTGGGTCAAGGTGTCCAGGTATTTCTGAAAACACAGCATTGTTTCCAGAAAGCAATCAGTGATAAAAAAGGAAACACGGTGTGCCTTAAGGGAGTCATATTTCATGGCTCTGCTTGCCTTGGCTGGAACTTGCAACAACTGGCAGAGACTTCTGCATATAATAGAAGCCTCTCCTGCCTGTCTCAGTGTCAGCTGAGATAAAGAAAGTGAATCAGTGCCATCTCTTTCTTCTTCGATGTGAAATGTTTGGATTGCTGGAGCTTCAAGGAGATGCTTGGCTTGATCTTTTGTTGAAGAAAAGACACCCCCCCCCCTTGAGGATTTGTGCAACTTTACTATTTTAAATACTGTATAATGTTATTGTACAGTGTTACATTGAATATTTATTTTAAATACTGTATGCCAGAAGCTAAATAATGTTATACTTTAGCTTATTCTAGGTAGTTTGAATCTAGGCAAGGTGTATAATTTGTCAAGATTTTTTTCTCTTTCCATTAAGATAATATGAAGAGTTGATAAATCAGCTTGAGGCTGGTAATGTTGAAAATTACCTTTGATAAATTCATTTGGACATCAATCAATCAAGTTTAATAATAAATTCATAGGCTATTTCAAATCTTGCAAATAAAATTGAAGTATTTAAGTTTACAAGACTTCTTTATTTATTTTGACCTATATGCTGCATAATACCTAAGAGACTGGGTGGTTTATAGGTGGAGAACTCTAAATAATTTCATCTCCATAGCATAATGGCTGGAAGTTAACAGGCTTTAACAGAGCAAGAACGTCTAATTTTGTATAGAAAGCCATGTCATCTCAAATTGTTTTGGATGTTAATTTTCTATCAACTCAACCCTTTGTTGGCAAAATATAAATTTAACACAAAAATAGTTTGTCGTGAAGCGACTGTGAAGGATTTTGGATTGGGGCTGAAAGGTGAACGTGGAAGCAGTATGCTCTGTCCCATATTTAATCAGGTTGCCCTGATTAAAAAAAACAACAACACTCATTTTGTTACTTTGAATAGACATCATGTTGTTGTTGTTGTTGTTGTTATTATTTATTGTGGTGTGCATTCCTATTCTTAGGAATCCAATTTTGGATTATTAATGAATAATGTAATTTCTGCCTGTTTGTAGCTTTCAAGACATTCAACAAAAGTAGTAAAGATATTCCTCTCTCTTATTCATATGACTGTCTTCTAATCTACTTCATTTTCTTAAATGTTTTCAAAAAAGATTCTTCAAGCCAGAAGAAGCTCTGTATAGACCTATTCTTAGCCTTCTCTACAAGTGTAAAGGCTAACATTTCCATCTAATAAGCAAAATAGGCTTCTGATTTTGTCACATACAACCAAGTTCAGATGAGATCTGAAACCAGAATCAACTGCTTTTCTTCAGACATTCCCAATAATGGTTATTCTTACTGTATGGAGCCAAGAGCAATATATTGCATAGTTTTATGGAAAAAAAGTAATGAAAAGCTTACAGAGCTATTAACAAACAAGTACTAAAATAATATTTTTATAAAATATAAACAATAATTTCTTTTAAGGGCTTTTATCAAATCCTGCTATCTTTTCTAACTGTTTACCTGTTCCCACAGTGTTGTGTGTAAACAGAATACTGTTCTCTGAATTTTTCTTGGCAACTCTTTCCCCATACTTGTATCTTGAACTTCTGCTCTTTCTGATAGCAGCTTTTGGTAATAAACTTGAGACTGGTCTACCTGATCGTGGGAATAGCAGCCTGCACCCATGCCCATGGTGATAGCATTTTCTTAGCACATTTTTTTGTCTGAAACAAATTATTTATTTAAAAATATTCCCACACGGATTGTGCCAAAGCATTTATGCATTGAAAAGAAATTACTTCACTGAATAATAAATCCCTTAACATCATGTCTGTGTCACATTAACACACAGTTTAATTAGGCTTTCTACCAAGTTCCTATTATTTCCCCAGTGTAAAGTTGGCAGGAGGAATCTTTGGCTGAGCTGCTATTAGACACTATTGTTCTAAGAAATTACCTAATGCAAAAAGAAAACAAAGCCACCGATGTACTTGCATTCTCTCTTGTAATGTCCCCTTCTGCAGAAAAAAACGAGGGAAATGATGCCATGCATGTGTATCAACTAACACAATCAGTGAAAGTTTGAAAGGACATTAGTAAGACAAAAGCTCCAGGCGTGTTTCATTAGAACAGAGATTTCACACCTTCTACTTTGTGAGAAACTAATATGCTTGTTACTGCCTAACACAATTCCACGGAAATTTTTTCACACACAAAAAACAACTATTTCAGCTGTTCCCCTCTAGGCTCTGGGGAACATAGAAAACATAGCCAGGCTAGAGCACAATGTTACACTGCAAAGAAATTAATATATCTGTGTTGCTATGTTGCAGATTATATTATTAAGTAAACATCAATAATTCATTCTGAAATGCAACTCTGAATGAAAGAAAAACTGCTTCCTCCTCCGCTCCCTCTTGAAGGCAGAAAGCCAATAAGAAGGTCCTTAAAGACTTTGGAAGAGAACATTTGTAATCTTGCCACTTGCCCTGTCTCAAATGTCTGCTCTTGCATTTACAAAGGCACCCCAATAATTCAAAGTGTCATTTCTAAGTTCACACCAATGTTGAGAGCATTTCACAGAAAACAGCTTATGTTACTGAGAACTTCAGGAAGTTATTTCTCTTTTTTTCCACATAGTTGTGTTTTGTAATTTTCATTGGTGTTAAACTGATAGCTTGGATAACATTGTTTTCCAGAAACAAATAAGTATGGTCCTATTGTGGCCCAGCAGGAGCCGTTGGAGCTGCCACCAGACTCCAACAGCAAGGGGCTCTATGAGTCGGCTCTGAAGGATGTGGAAGACCCTGGACAGTGTTCCGACTCTGAGCAGGACACAGAGAGGCTGGTTGGTCACCAGGAGGCACCTGAGCCTTGGACCAGTGGTGAGGAGACAAGGGAGAATGATCTGGACGCCAGCAGTGAGTTGTTCCTGGATGCCCGGCACCAAAAAGCTAATAGGCGTCAGGAACAGTTGCGCAAGTACAGGAGGTAATTGCATTCAGCTGATGGCTCCTCTCCAGACTATAATAAGGACTGCTTGTGCACACACCCCTCTTGCAGAAGTCAACGCATTGACTAAAAGTTGGAGAATTTTTGTAACTAGCTTGGCAGGCTGGATTGCTGCAAAGGTTTGTCTGAGTTGCTGCCAAGGTCCTTATCTGTTTGTTATGCTTAACTTTCAGCCACCGATGTTTTGGTTTCTTGCTAATAAAGTACATTCCAGTTAAGCTTGTCGTGGCATTCGTTACTGGATGGAGGAGGGGGTCAGAACAGGTCCAAAAATTTCTAAAAAGAAAGGAAGTTGCCTTGAGTTGCAGAAGAACCAGACTATAATTATTCATATATTTCTTCCAACAATTCTACTGAAGAGAATTGTGTGCTTTTTATTTAAAAAAGATACTCCCAGACAATTCCTGATACATATAAGTGACATGTCATCTCCATATCGAGTGAACTAACTTTCTTACATTGCCTATTAAAACAGTATACAGTTTTTATGGGAAAACTATCCCAATTCCAAAGTTTGTTGTCTCCAACAGAGAGTAGTTGGATTACAAAATATATGTAACTCTCCTAATATTTTATGTTTTCCTTCTTGGTGCTTTTGTGACTTCTATAATATGATTTTGTACAGGGCGGGGCATAACCTTTTCCTAGGGGGTCACAGCAACACTTG
Organism: Thamnophis elegans; assembly: GCF_009769535.1. Lineage (NCBI taxonomy): Eukaryota > Metazoa > Chordata > Lepidosauria > Squamata > Natricidae > Thamnophis > Thamnophis elegans. The sequence continues at coordinate 101,766,056 of NC_045543.1, read as the reverse complement.
TAATAACAACACAAATAATTCATACACCATTCGAAAGCCCATCAAAAACTGAGTTTATTGACACGATTTAATAGTCAGTATGACCACCATTAGCCCTTCGAACAGCATTCAAACGAGGTGGATAAGAACACAACAAATCTTCAAACAGTTCCGTTCGATTTTCCAGATTTTTCAACACAGTTTCCAAATTCATTCTCAAAGTTTCAACCGAATATCGATTTTGACCTTGCTCCTGAATCATCAGAGCTTCCACTTCATCCTTAATTATGGCCCCAATGTTCTCTGCCGGATTGAGATCTGGCGAATTGAGATCTGGCTCCAGCATCGCGAGCCTCTCGAAAGGCAATGCATTTTATTCTGTCAATGATCCTTTGTTCTTCCGAATCGAATTTTCCAGCCATTCTTAAAGCAAATTTAACATTTAATAGCTCATTCAATTCAGTTTTTTATGGGCTTTAAAATGAGGTGTCGCGGAAGTTGTAAACTGCTGTCGATCTTGCTGTGACCCCCTAGGAAAAGGTTATGCCCCGCCCTGTATTATCCAGTCAACTAATCTTAATTTTTCAGGAATCTCTTTGAGATTTGTTTTCATTGATCCCTTTGGCTATTTCCTTTCTGACTGTAAGCCTCATGAATCATCACAGTAACTCTTTGAGATCTAGGAGCCTTTTTCTTTCTCAGAGAATATATTCTTGAGACATGCTAATTCATTGAAGCTTTTGTTCCTTTTCCTCTATAGGAAACCAAAAACCAGACAGACTGGCCTGCTATGTTTTTCTTAAAGAACTTTGAGCTAAAATGATGTTTGGTTCTTTTGTTCTTCTAGAACTAGCTATTAAAACTACTTGTGGACTTTTACTTTTTCTTTCCCAAGGAATCTGAACACCTTGGTGCCCACATAACGCAGGCATGAATTACATTGCATCCTTTCTTGACATGTTGATGCAACTGTTTTCTGGAAGCCTTGAACTCAGTGGTATGAGTCAAAAAAATTTACTACTGATTCTGTGGGCATGGCTTGGTGGGCGTGGCTTGGTGGGCATGCAGGGGAAGGGCACTGTAAAATCTCCAATCTCACCCCACTCATGGGGAAGGTTACTGCAAAATCCCAATTTCCTCCCAATAAGCTGGGACTCGGGAGGCAGAGAATAGAGGGAAGTGGGGCCAGTCAGAAATGGTATTTACCGGTTCTCTGAACTACTCAAAATTTCCACCACCAGTTCTCCAGAACAGAACAGAACCTGCTGAATACTGGTTTGACTGTTTCAAAGACCTTGTGGATCTATCTAGGCATTTAAATGCTTGAATAGCCACCTTGCTTTACACATGGTTCAAATCTAGCAGACGTCTACTTTGTGTCTGCAACAAGGATATGGCTGTTTTAAAACTTCAAGGAAAAACAGTTTTTTACAACATGTTTTGTGAAATACCTTTTTAAAATACTGTGCGCACCCCCTTGAAAAGACAAAGATGGTTATCATTGTTAACCATTAAATGTTAACCAGTGGTAATTTTGTAAATTTAATGTAATATAAAATAATTTCTGTCAATTTTTTATTGTTAAATCAAACACTTAACTGAAAATATTTTGGTAATTACCTATACCTTTTTTTTCATCTATTCATAAACATATTTTTACTATTTTACCTCTGATTGATCATTGATATCTTCACCTTTTAAAAATCCCCTTCAAAACAGAATTCTTAGTTGGCTCAATAAGTCTCATTACTAATCCATTTATTGTGTAGATTTAAAAAAAACATATCTGAATTAAGCATAAAAGTAAGCAAGGGTCATGAGGAGGAAGAATTGTAAATAGATAACTATTATGAAGTGCATGTTAAATAATGCCATTGATTTTTCCCTTAACATCCTTGCCCAACTCTACTTCATTGTATTCCTGAGCAGCTGAGTATCTGAACTGGATTACCATCCCCAGAAGGATGGAACTGGGATTTACAAAGAACAGAAGGAACAAAGGAAGACATAAAGTGCCACTGGCTTTGAAGTAATTGTACTATCTATTTAGGTCCAGGTGAAAGGAAAAAGAAACACACACAATCTATTTTTGTCCCAAGATGGTAAACTAGCCTTTTTTTCCTGTTCTGCCAAGAAAACTAGCTCTTCTGTACTTTATCCTGAATTGGCAAAAAGAAAAGAAAAGGCCAAATCAAGGAATAAAAGAGTATGTTGCCAGTAACATTAGCAATGCATCAGTAATAATCCAGACACATATCTCAAATTGAGCCTGGCCAATGTTCAGCATTTTGCTTTTTGGTCCACAGGAAAGAATAATAATCTAGACAAAGTGTGATGGAAATCAACCTTTAAAAAGGCTTCTTAGGAGTTTGAGTTTGTAATGTTCATTTGTTTTTAGATTGCAGTTCTTTCCTTTTTTCCCTCTGGGACTTTCATATTTTATGGAGAAAAGAAATGCATCATTTCTAGTCATTTCCATTTTTATATGCACTTTCTATCAGCCATTCTCACTCAATTTGAGAATGGGGAACAGTGCTGCAATGACTTCCAGTACCTTAAAAATGGCTGATCATGTATTTAAAAATTATTCTCAAATAAAACTTGTCATATGAAATATATTATTTTTTAAACTGGTGAGATTTGATCTGCAGGCAGCTGACAGTCAGTAGAAGTAACCTGCAATACTGCATTCTAACCACTGCACCACTGCAGCCCTTATAAAATGACTGAATAAAAGTGTTCTTCTTTGTTAAATATAAGAGAAACCTGAGTATGGCAGAAAAAATATGATAATTAGCTAAATGCAATGGGAATTATTACTTAAGAATGGCAGAAAAAATATGATAATTAGCTAAATGCAATTGGAATTATTACTTAAGAAGTTGTATTGTAAATGAAATAATATCAAAAATGGAGAACAATGAATGGATAGTCCTCAATGTATGACTTAACAACTGTTTGAAGTTACAACAAACTCATAAAAATTTACTTACAACACATCCTTCAAGTTGTTACTGTTGCACATAGTTCTGTGATTGCATTTTGGCTGCTAGGCAACTGGCTCAGGTTTACAACCAGTTGCAGTCTCTCACAGTCACATGATTGAGTTTGCAATGCTTTTTGCCATTTTCTGGGTATCTGGGTTTGGATTTATGTGATTCATTTAATGACCATTACCAAAACAGTTGTAAAAATGATCAATGGTAAATCGACTTTCAGCTGCAACAACTCACATCCAATATTCTGGGTTCAATTTTAAGTTGAGGATTATCTATATAAATTAAGTGATTGGTTAGGAGGTATGTTCAGTTGATATGGATTATATCAAGAGAATGAATGGAGACTGAATTTCAAAATAAATACATGAAGGTGAGATGGAAAATTCAAGAAAAAGGTGATTGGATAGAGTGGATGAATTTCCTGAAAAAAGTAAAGGTAAGAAGTTCAAAGATCAAAAGGCACTGTTGTAAAATGGTTTATGGTCATGGTGAAAGTCAAGCTTGCAGAATCCAATTTGGGTCAGTCACTGGGATCATAAGTTTAGACTTCTGAGATTTAGGATTCATGCTGGAACCCATAATCTGGGAAAGTTTCTCTTCTAGAAGCTGTATTCTGGTAAAGAGAAGTTCTGATACCACACATTCTGTACTACATATTCTGGTAGAGAGAAACTTCCTGAGGATTCATGTTCCAGCAGGAATCTGAAAGCTTGGAAGATTAAACCTCTAATCCTGGTGACCAACAGATTGGATCTTGCAACAATATCCTGGGACATGTATATTTGCCTTTGTGAAATCAGGCTTATTCGCAGTGATAGAAAAGCATGGAGAATAAATGCTGTTAGTGTAAACTATATTTAGTTATAATTAATTGTTTAATACCATACTTTTATGTTCTATTATTTTATTTTCTTAATATAGCTATTTCTTCCTGTTCATATATATCTGCATTATGAACATCCATGTGCTGTTGTACAATGAAAATATGTCATTCTTAAATTAAAAGAATATTTTGGATTCTTTGAGTAATGTACAGTATGCAAGGTGATTGACTCTTTTTGCTATAAGAAATCACTTTTAAATAGTGTAACCTTTAATTTAATGATGAAAGTGACAACTGCTGGTGTCATTTGCTGTGAGAGACTCTGGGCACAAGGAACTTGTACCTGTCATTTCTACCTTCTGCCTTCAGAATTGTATTTTTTAAAAAGAAAATCTAGGAAGAATTGTAATAGAAAATGGGTCTTTCAAAGTTTGTTTTCCCTTATCCTGACATGCAGCTCTTCTCCATCTGTTCAAAGTTAACACTCGTTTCTTTTCAAATAACTAATTTTCAGAAATGGAGCCTTGAAGGCAAATTAAAATCCTCCAGCAGTTTCTTGTTTCTTCTGCTTGTGATATTATTCATCCATCAAAATATCTTTCCTAACAATTTGTTTAAAGGAGGGCAGGGAATTCTGAAATAAGTGCAAGTGTGTGTGTTGGGGGGGAATTGCATATAGTGTATGTGTAATGTCCTAGTGATGATTATCCTGTCGTAATTTCTAGATTTGTATTTCTCACCGACTTTCTCTGATTTAACAGCATTTTTTGTGACTTATACATGCTAAGCTTTCCTAGGAAGGGCACTTTATTCATTGTTCTCCGAAGCTCAAGGCATCATTATTCTTTGTGTGGTTAAGTATGCACTCATTTCAAGCTGCCAACAACCATCATTTGAAGGATGGCTGTAAAATGACATAGTATAGTAACACTCAGGCCTTTAGAAGGTCATTGAACAGAAATGAACATATGAACATATCCACCCTCACTCAGTTTTTTTTCCACAGAGAGCCAGTATGATATGGACAAAAATACAATAAAAAGCGACTTTAGAAAAATTATATATGCCATTATTATGATGATGCTGATTCCACACACGGCTTTCTAGTCTATAGGGATCTGGGAATTTTTGTCTTTCATCTTACATTGTCAACTTGGACTAATTGAAATGTTTATGAAAAGCTGAAATATTGTGGCTTAACAGCCCAATAATTCTTTAATGAGCCCTCCTGTTTTATTAATAAAATGATTTATAGAAATATTTAATCTCACTGATTTACTATTAGCATTAATGAGCCTAGTTATTAAGCACTTTATTTAGGAATGCCACGGAAACCAGGCCTGCAACCCATGCCACATTTAGTACGAAGTCATTAGTAGGAAGATGGAATTCATGCTTCAAGGAGCATGTTGTTTGCTTCTGCTAACATTCTGTTCATAATGGATGGAGATAAAAGTATCTGTCATCAATACATCCCAAAGAACTACGCCGAGGGCAATGTCACAGTTGACTTAGTGGCTGCTGAAGATTACGTAGAAGTAGGTTATATGGATTAGCGATGTGAGCAATGCAGGGTTTTAGGCATTATTCCATTCTGTCAAAGTTTCAGCGGCTAAAAATAACACAATTGGATTCAATTATCATTTATACCTTTACATTATGTGCAGACCTTTGTAAACTTTTGCAACATATAGATTTTCATACATAGCTTTCCTCAGCATATTAAGTTTTATATTATCATGGCACATACTTTTCTTATTTGTTAAGATCCCACTTGGGCTGCACTTTTTGCTCTCTCTGTGCACCCTATATATGTAAGTGCCATCATGAAATCTATTTTGGAACATTATGTCAATTCACTCTTAAAATAATTGTGACAGATTTCCCTGCTCCTTGCCAGTTGTATTTGCTCCTTTGTTCCCCCAAAGCTATCAGCACAAAATAGTCCACTTCCCTCCTACTTATTTTCATAAGATGTAGAACTAGCCATAACGACATGCACAAAGAAAGCTCTTCCCTGTTTCTTCAGCAAGGAAATACCTTGATCTTTGCAGCCCTATTTTTGAGAGCACTATAAAGGGCAGCACTGAAATTGAAAAATGAGAGAAGGGAAGGGCAGAGGAAGAGAAATAAAAAAAAATGTGGAATAGGTCAGGAGGATGATTACAATAATCACAGAGTGAAACACTCAATGTTTACTAAGGGCTTTCTTTAAAAAAATTACATTTGTAGTTTTATTAATGAATACATCGGTAAAAGGAAAAAGGAATTAGAATGAAATTCTTCATCTAATTTCAAACCAATTGTGCTTTGAAAACTTTATAATTCACACATTATTAGTTGTAAAAATTGATGTATAGGACTCCCTTTCAGAACCTCTTTCCTTCTGGAAGTGTTAGATTACATTTTGTTTTTACTAGTTAGGAATTCTGGGCTGTTTCAGATTGAGAAAGCTTTTTTTGGCCTTGCTTGCTGCTCTTTACACAACAATCTGTTGGATGAATCCAAATTGAGAAGGCTTGCAGGTTTTGATAGCATGTTCCCATGCTATTTTTAAATTGGAATGAAGCTGGTAAAAAAAATCTCTGTTTTTTTAAGTCTATGCCAAGATTTTCAGTAACCCAAAGGAAAATTGAACTCTAGAAGCCAGTCAGTAAGATGTAGGGCATAAAAATACTGTACATAATAATTGACAAAACTGCAAAAACTAAATTTCCTTTGATCAAAATACAAGATGAATTTGATGAGGAAGTCAAGGATTGATGATATATCTTCCCTATGGCAGCCCTTGTCCAAGAAACATTCTGCCATCTAAATTTAGGAATGCCCCAACTCATGGGGCTGTAAGGAGGCTTCAAAACTGATACTGATTTGCAGCGTATTTCAGTGTTAATAATATAAGGATTAGATTCAGTATGATTCTGTTTTAATGGTTTTTGTTCATTGTAAACTGCATTAAGATTATCTTGATGGAGCCAGCCTGTAAATCTTTATGTAAATACATAACATAAATGTATATTACACATTGCTATACCTTTAAGTAGAGATTTAGCTATGGCTCAATCTTGTATTAAGTTCAATTGTCAACATTAAGGCATACATCAGCAGCCTTACATTGATTGAAATACTGTTTTGACTCCTTAATGGTAATTTGTTGAAAAACATCTATTTTTCACATGCCAATAGAAATATCCAGAAAACATAAATGAGACATTCAAAACATTCCATCCCAAAATTTTCATTTGCCTTTCAAGAATGAAAAAATGGGGAAGAAATAATTCAATTGAGTACTTTTCTGAACCCCATTTAAGAACTGAAGGCTAAAATAGGGATTTAAATTAAATTAGAAATTATGTTAATTATACAGTGCACTCCTGACTTTGTCAATGTTATTCTTCAATATGCTCATGGAATCCCTAACTATTATAGGGATTCCATGAGCATAGAGATTATTATACTGATGAAAATATTTTTCCTCTTATATTTCCAAAACCCACCCCTCCTGCAGAACCTTTTAAAAAAATGAAATAGATAGTAGTCATCAATGGTGATTTTTAAAAAAATAATTCACAAATTAAGGATCGAATGATGATTCAGAAATTAAATCAGAAAAAAAGAATACCGTAATAGACAAATCTTATGTCTAATCACACAAAATAATGTATTTAGTTGTACGTCTGAACTGTATCCTCAAAATAATTTGAATCTAAGATTCTCCCAAATTCTCATCTACCTTGGTCAACATGATAAAATTCTACAATTGTAATCCACAGATTTAGAAACTATTAGGTGGAAATAAATTTTAATATTTTCTATGTTGGAAAAATAAAAGATGAATATTAAATGGTAATAGTGCATTACATATATACATACATACATACATGCACACACTGTACATACATGCATTTGCAGTTTTTCCTTTTCTTTTTTGCTACTTCCAGAAAAAAAACCTATCATCTAAACACTAGATGAAAAGCTTTTCAATCACTTTCACAATAGGAACTGAAAGGGAACATTTTCAGCAAATCATAATGTTCACATTTTTCTATTTGTAAAATGTTTTTTATGAATTATGCTTCTTTTTTTCTATTTGTAGCCCAATTGACATGTAGCATTTTTTTTATTTGTGTGCAAAGTATTACACTATGTAATACTTATGATATTTCATTGTACCTTATTTTCTATTGTATTCTCAGAGGTTTATTTCTATTTGTTTTTCACAAAATTTGGAACTAGTCCAATAGCACTCTGCTGGGTTTTTTTTTCTTGCTAACCAATTATACTAATAAATAAAATCATCAGAATAGATTTTTTTGCAGTATGGATTGTTTTGGAGAAATAAGTTTCAAATGAATAAGAAAAAAAGAGACACTATTTATTTGCATTTAAACCTGTTTTTCTCCAAAAAGTATAGGGAACAGAGAACAATAAATTTTAAAAAAATAATGCATAAAATAAAATTAAAGCCAGCATTCCTTACATTACAGATTATACAATAAAGATTGTTATCAGTTATCAGATGACTTTTTGTATTATCAGTCTTCTGCAAAACAATGGCTTTATCCTATTTTCTGATATTCTAAAGCAGTGATGGCAAACCTTTTTGGCTCTGCATGCCCAAACTGGAAACTGCATGCATGTGCATGCACCAGAGCACTGGAAACCCAAAGAGCATCTGCCTGGCATGCACATATTTCGTTTTTGGCCATTTTGGGGGACATTTTCAGGCCGTTTTCCAGTGGTCCAGTGCCCATGAAGACCAGCTGGAAACAGGAAGAGCAGCTGGTGATAGCACACGTGCCCACAGAGAGGGTTCTGCATGCCACCTCTGGCATGCGTGCCATAGGTTCGCCATCACTGTTCTAAAGTATTGCTTGAAACTTATGGATGAGGCATAGATTTCTTTTTCAAAAGAGAAATATATATTGAAGGACAATGGTTTTTTTTATTATTATTAAAGTTTCCTCTAGAGATCGTCTCCTTTTTGTTTTATTAGGATTTGGCTTTGTAGCAAAAAAATACCGAGGTCTTTACAAATATTGGGATTTCGGCACTGAAACAGAACTGTGCTGAAAATGGCATTCACTGATCTGTCTATAGGGATAAGAACTCTAACACATAAACATTTCAACACAAAAAGATTACTTACTTACTTATTTTTCCCTCCAGAGATTTTTGTACTCAGAACGAGTTCATTTTCTCAGCAGGAAATGTGGCTTTCTGGCTTTCTACTTGTTTCACATCAGCTGTCCTCTTGAGATACGGTAATGACATCAGATATAAACTATGGTACTGCATCATAAACTATCACTACCATGACAGCTAGAAATACCAGAGAACTTGCTGGTGGTAAATCTTGCTTAAGAAAAGCAATCATTTTAATTGAAAGCTGCCTGTTTATCGTGAAGGAAGGTATTTTCTTTGTTATACTTCAAGAGATGATGATGATGTTTCCTTTCATCTCAAAAGCAATCTCAACTTTTAGGAGGCGCTCTTTATTTTCATGGTAGATTATGCCCAATAATCACTTACAAATTCAACAAGACCCATGATATTCAGGCAACAGAGAATGTTGTATACATAAGAACAAAACTCATTATTCTGTCTAAATTGGATCATGAGAGTGATAGTTCCTTAATGCTTTGATTAGAAGGCATGCAACATATTAATTTGGTTCAAGTGTTTTGCCTGAAGAGAGAATCCCTGCACATGTATAATCCCTAACCTACCCAAATCAGTCACAACTTTCCCATAGGAAACTTTCAACTGATATTTACTTATGTTAATAAGCACTTTCTCGACCCTGTAAAGAAGGAATATGTCATACTTTTGTGTACCTGGGCGTTCAGTGGAATTGCACACAATCACTAAGTCTCTGAACCAATACAGCCTTAATTGAGAGTACATCTTAAAGAACTGAGTTGGATTTAAGTCAACAGGTATAGAGCTGCATGCCAAATAAACCTGAGTATTCTAACTTGAAGTAAGAGCACCTTGAAGGCTTATAATATTGAAGGGCAAATATATGCCAGCATTTAATGGAATAAACTGACTAAAATGCATATGTGGAGAATCACTTTAAATCACTATGTTTTGGCATTTCAACAATGCACTTTATTTACAGGACTTATATATATATATATATATATATATATATATATATATATATATATATATATATATATATATATATATATATATATATATATATATATATATATATATATATATATATATTGTCTACAACTATTTCAGTTTTATTTTCTGCTTTATTCTCCTCACTCATTTTCAGTATGTTACTGTTACTGACATTATGTACATGGATGTTTCATTGTGTTATTCCTTTTTTTTTTTTGAGTAAGCAACATAATATAGAAATGACAAAGACTTGATTGTGGTTAAATTCAGAAAAATAATTTCTTTTTAAAAATGTGAATACTATTAAAATATCTCTATAGAGAACATTTAAAATAATGCAAAATAACAGCAATAACATCTGCATCAACAACTGAACCTTAACAAAAGTTTAACTAACAGAAAATATTTAATTCATAAAGGTTCTGTTGCCTAACGTTCTTTCATAAACCATAATGTGACCTAGACCAGCACAATAATACTCTGAGACAATTTTGTCTAGTGGTCACACTAATTGTAAATTTAAGATAAAACATTTCCTTTGGATCACTAGAAATTTCCTGAAGCTGCAGGAAATCCACAAGATACATTCTAATCAGTCCTCCTTGCACAGGTTACTAATTCTGGCAGGCTTCAAGGTGATCAGAAGACGATCTGTCCATGGGACATGACTCATTGAAATGTCTTGAATATTCAATAAATAATGTCCTGTCCTAATTTCCAACTAGTTCCCAGTCGTTTTTGTCCTTTCTATTTTTAGATTATCCTAATACACCAATCTTCCAGACATAGTCCAGATGATGAGTTTGCCATCCTCTGAGTCTCTAAACTTGGTACTTTTTCCATTATGGAGTCTTAGTCAGTCCTTTCAAGCAGAAGAGTCTAGGAAACCAATGCCAAGTATGTCAGTACTACTTCTATTGAATAACTGTAATAGCAGAATCTTGCAAGTATAATGTGCTTATATCTTCCTCCCTTGCTCTTTTTGTGAACTAGACAGAGGATTCTCAAATATGTTTGCTTGTGCAACATTCTTAGCCTGACTCAGGGCCCTTCTACATGATTGTTGCCTTATTAGCAATTATTCCTTCTTCCTTCAAGGCCACTCTTTCTTCCTCTATACGTCAGCAATACTTTTAAGCATAAATCTTTCTTGTATTTCCATTGCACATAAGTGACTCATAAAACTTAATTAATTAAGTTTGGAATCCCTGATAAACTATCTTTTAACTTCAATTTATGACCCTGTAATCCCTTAATTCGGGGTAGAATCAGTGTGAGTGGATGGAGCTGAGCATTTACTGGTCAAATGCCCTCTTACCCCAGGAGAGAAACATCTGTTCCAGGAGAGAAATATCTGTTACAACCTAGGGTTGAAATCTTAACCTTCTGAATGGGAAGTGAGTATCTTCACCACTAAGCCACCATGCCATTTTGGAGACCCCTAAAATAACCTATAAAACATAGTAAATTTATCCAGAAGATTCATGTGCAGCAAAAGTATTATTTTTTTGTCTTAGTGACGCAGAATTATCTGATTTATTAGAGAACATTTTTTTTGTCTTAGTGATGCAGAATTATATGATTTACTAGAGAACACTTTAATATTTACTTAGCTTTCTATTTTTTTCCTGCATGAAATTTTAAGCATATATGGTAAATAATAACGTTCATTTTGATTTGATTTAGAATTTTAATAAAAAGTCCATTGTGAGTATCTTCTCTTTTTCACTGGGACAGCTTTTTCCCCCTACTTCATATATTAGATTTTGAATTTTATATTTGTTTATTTTGCTTTAGGAGGATTTTCTTTGAGAGCAATTATATTATGGTATATTTTTTCTAAGATAGAGCTTCCGGTACCGGATAGAATGGGTTCAGTATAAAGAGCTTGGTATTCAATAATTCTGTTTCTTTAAATTCTCCTAAAATTCTTCTAAATGTTTAATTCACTGTTTTTATTTTATTTTATGCCACTTCTTAAGAGGTCAAATATATTATACACTAGACAATATCTGCAGGAGAGGACAAAATAAATTAAATGGGGCAAAAAAGTCAACAAAATGATAAAAAGTACAATACCCAAGGCTTTTGATAAGATACTTTTCTTTGTCCCACACTATTGTTCTGTTGCAGGATAACTGGGTACCTGTCCCTGCTATTTGGATAATTCTAAATAAAGTCAATATATGGCTATATGACTTGTCATTAGTATTCCAAGTACCTATATTTACAAACAAGGTTTGGATTAGTTGGTGCATGATTCTTTATCTTTTATAAAATATTTTATTTTCAGGTCAGATACCAACACCGAAATATTACAAATTCAACAGGATTTATTTGTTTATTACTAGCTGCATTGTCTATGATTTTTTATCTGTAAGTTGAATCAGTAATTGGACACTGTCTAATAGTGCTGGTTCTTTCTTTCTTCTATTTTTTTGTATAAAACAATCCAATCATTTACCTTATAATGCTACATCCTCATAATGAGCCGAATTAATCCTGTTTTACAAAATTTTTCCCTAAATAACTACAGTGTCTTTTACTATAGTAGTGTCTTCAAAGGCCTGATGAAGCAAACTATTGTGAAAATGCTCTTTCAAATCAACTCAATTTGTACTAGCAAAATAGTTTAATAAACCGCATAGAAGCAAAGTGGGTGTGTATGCATGCATTCCTAAAATAAAATAATTTCTATACCTACATAATCAATATACTTTTTGATTCTATTGTGAAACAGAACAGTTGAGACAGAGCAGTGCTTCTCAAACTTGGCAATGTTAAGATCAGGGACGTGCAGTCAGGGGAGGCAGGGGAGGCAGAGCCTCACCACTGTCATCATGAAAAGAAAAAAATGTAAAAGAAAAAAGGCTGAGCTAGTTGCTGCCAGAGTCACCATGGATGACTCTGCTTAGTGCTTAACTGTTTAAAAAATCCTCTAAAAAAGTGCCCTCTACAGGAGGCGGCAGGAGAACGAGGTGCCTCATCTAGTCTGACTTTATGATCACTCGAGCTGAGCTAAGCAAGGGTTAAAAGCCGAAAAATTCCTGAGTAGATGAGGCACGTCATTCTCCTGCCTCCTGTAGTGGGCGTTTTTTAAGAGGCTTTTTTAAACAGTTAAGCAGAGTCATCCACACGGTGACTCTGGCAGCAACTAGCTCAGCCTACCTCAGCTCTTGCCTTTTTCCTTTTACATTTTTTTTTCTTTTCATGATGGCAGGCAAGAGCAGAGTTGAAATCCTCTGTGAAACAATTGGAAAAGGTACGTGTATGTGTAGGTCGGAGGGAGGGGGAGGAATTCAAACTTCATCCTCCTGGTGCAACTTTGTGTGTGTGTGTGTGTGTGTGTGTTTGAGAGAGGGCGGAGGGAGGGAGAGAAGGAGGAAGGAGGGGAAGGGAGAAGAAAAAGAAAGAAGGAAACTTATTTAACAAATAAGTTTAGAAAAACAAATGCTGTCACTTTAAATAGGAAATGAGCATGCCTGGCTGTGGAATTCTGGGAGTTGAAGTCCACAAGTCTAAAATAAATGCTGCCTCACCAGCCATAAACCTCACCGCACATCACTGGTTAAGATGTGTGGACTTTAATTCCCAGAATTCCTCAGCCAGAATTCATCTTAAAGATGAGACATCTGAGAAACACTGATGTAAGATCTACAGTGAAATATATATATATATATATATATATATATATATATATATATATATATATATATATATATATATATATATATATATATATCCATTTTGAAAATCCTTAAAATATCCCTACAGAAGATTCCAATATGGAATGCCCACTTTTCAAATTTTAACTATCTATTACCTTCCTGCTCACATGACTTAGAAATTCTCTGCATGCTTTATTACTTTGAAGAAGATTAAAACATTAGAGTCTTCATGAAATGTGTAGTTTAGTTGTCCACTATGATTTTTCAATCTATTCCAAACTGTTGCTTTGAGAAAAACTCCAAATACTTTGTGATAAGTACTGTTTCTGAGTAACATGCAAAGAAATAAATGCTTTAAAGGGGAGGAAAGCATTTACTTTAATTTTATTTTTAATTCATTATTTTTATCTAACTTATTTTCATATGTGTAAATATAACTATTATGCATTTTAGAATCTAATTCACAGACCACTAAGTGAAAAAAATGGCTAAAATCTGAAGGGAAAAGGATTCTTAGTTTCTGCTAAAATGTGCAAACCACACTTATTAAAATAAAAATGATTGCATTTTTACTAAGGACAAAAAGATTGATATTTGGGTTAAGCCTCCTGTGGGAAGGTCTAACTTCCACATTTCCTATTTATGGGAATTTTCAAGCTCAATTTACTTATATATTCAGTGAAGAGAAATAATTGTCATTATATTTCTTTCATTACATGATGCAAATGCTATCTCTCAAATACAGAAATGTTTCTTGAAATTAGATGTGAGACAATGGAGCTGACTCTAGTAGTTTGACCAAACATTTAAAAGAGAATGAAAATATTTTATGTGAACAAATATTTATGTACAATGATTTTGTTTATCATGTTATTTTACCTAAGGAACAGAAATATTGGGGAGGTTGTTAGTAATGGACATTGCAATGTGATATGTATTTCTTATTTTTAAGACAAAAATAAATCTGAATCTTTTTGATTTTCACAAGGACATTGAGATGTATTTCTTGTTCATTGTCTGGTACAGCCTGACCTTCTACTCATTTCTTCATCTCCTATTGTAACAAATATCCCAGCATTCTAGTGCTGAATTATTATTATGTTGCTATTGTATCAGTAAAAGAATAGTTCTCCTGAATGCTAGATGCGTTGAGAGTCAAAGGTTCAGTATCTAGACATTTTCACCTTTTGTTTCTGCATGTATATCCCCATTCTTTACTTTCACTTTGAACTCTAGTTTGCTCTTTTCTGTCAGAATATCTCTAGCTCAACTGTAGAGGGAGTTATAAAATGACATTTCCTGCTCTTAGTCAGCTTACAAGTGACTTCAAAAGTCATTTTTACTTTTAGTTCCTGTCCAAGAAGCATCTGAAACACCCATGTATTGGCAAAACTGCATTGAAAATTATTAGTTATGATATAAAAAGAACATTAATAAACTATATCAGAGCAGATAACCTAATCATCAGTAAGAACTTTTTTATTTTGATTTGAAAATTTAACCTAATGCTAAGTCATACAAACACACAACGCATGATATACATTGAAAAGGGAATCTTGACTTTTTTTTTTACTGCATCCTGTGGACACTCCCTGAATCCCATCCTTTCCAGTTCTGGTGAACAGGATTTCAGAGCCAAATAATCTGAGCTGCTCCCAGAAACATTTTAATCTTTAAAAAGGAGTGAATTTTGAACACATCAAGAATAAACAGGTTTTTTTTAAAATAAATAAATGGATCAGCTTGCATCCAACTTTTCTTTTATGAATCAAAGTCAGAATTTATCAAAAGCTACTTTGTCTTTCCAGTACAATCACCCATGCCCTTTTTGTCCTTCCTGTGGATAAGCCTCCTTCTTAGGAAAAAAGGGAGAAGCAAAAGTGAAGCAAAGTGTCTCTAATTCCTATACAATATTGTTGCAGCTTAGCACCAGTTCCTAGAACTTCCTTCAATTGTTCAAGGACAAAGAAATACAAAGTGAATTGGGAGACTCAATCTATTTGAAACTAATGCTCTACTTGGGAGCAAATTGCTATTCCAAAATAGTCTAGCCTCTGCAATCACTGCTGGTTTCGTTTAGGTGGAAATCACAGGCTTACTTTACAAAAGCCTTTGTCTGAGATCATTCTTAAAACAGCTTTCTGATTTTACATGATCTTAGACATTTGCACAATTGTTTAAAGTTATCAAAGTTTTGCACCCCAGATATAGTAAGTCTATATTCAAAAGTAACAATAATGAAGGTTGATATGTAGCTTGCATTTGAACATTATTTTCAAAACGTTTGTATTAAACTCAGATGGCAGTATCTGCCTAGCTTTGCCTGGGCTTAGAAACTAACAAAGCTAGCCTAGACAGCATATGCAAAGGAAACAACCTAGAAATACCACTGCTATTGGCTAGATTGAAATGTTGACAATTAAAAAATGTGGAAGAAATTAATTGTTAACCACTTTCACACTATTGCTAGAAAAAAAAAGCATGGATATCCATGAACTCAAGGGGTCAAACTGAGTTGAACTGAAAAGAGACTTTAAAATAAGTCTTGAAGAATTTTGAATGATCCAATTACTTCCTAATATGGAAATTATTGATGCATATTCTTGGGTACACATACCCAGATACCCAGACACCTGCACATACATAAAAGAGACGGGGGGGAGGGAGGATGTTTATACCAAATAAATACCTGCAAAATGTGGTAAAATATCCAGGAACCTTAAGCAATACGTTCAATTATGATTTATATTTCAGTATGATTTGGAGAGCTGCAGGTCCACCAGCCAAAAGCCAATCATAAAAATGGATGCAAACAATCTGAATATTAATTTACTGGTAAATAAATTAAATTGTTGAAGGCTACATCAGCCATCAAAATAATATTAAAGCAAATGTAGTTTCTCTTATAAAAAAATATCTCTCAAACAATGAGCATATTGTTAATAAGTTTTGGAAGTTGGAAGAAGTAATTTTATCAAAATTGTGTATGTGCTTTAAAATAAGTTAAATTTAGAAAATTTACTAGACAATTCCGTACTTCTTATTTAGCCAATAAAACTTTATATCTAATATGTCATGAGATGCCTTTAATTTAATGGAGAAAAAAAATCTAGGAATCACAGAAAGTGCTAGCACTGAGAAAGTGATGGAAAACTTTGCTTCTGTAAACTTACCTTGAAATATGAAACCTATGTGATTTACATTGACAGAGTAGAGCAAAAGAGGGGGGGGGAATAAAAAGAAACATTTCAGTTATTTTACTTTTTGAACTGCCAAACTTCCTTTAAATCTTGTTAGAACAAACTTTTTCGATGGGCCAATTAAAATTCTGATTGAATATGGATTTAAGCAGCCTGAGAAGTCAACCCTTTGTTAAGTGATCTTAATCACCAATACTGTATGTTTGAATTTCAGCATAGCATGTAGTATTGTTTCTGAGAATGATTTTTTTTTAACTCTAGACATTCCAAAGACATCTTTGGAGTAACATATAGCAAGCTCCTACATTGTGTTTTTTTCTTCCTATTAAGGTGATTGGTGCTGACAACACTGATCAGTTGTTCATAGGTGAGTAAGAGAAAGAGAGATTGCAGAAAGACAACTGCTCTCTCAAGACTTTGCTGAAGAGGGAATATTAAACAATGATCCTGTGAAATTATTCTCCTGTCAAGCTCGAACTACAGACCACTCAAGGATGCTTATGATTTGCATCGTGGTTTCCTAAATTGAATGTAAAGTCACATTCACTTTAGGATGATCTGATCGGTACACAGGAATAGTGACCATCATTTTGAAAGTATGCTCTCTTTGTTATTGAAAGCTGAAATCCATACCCTATGAACAGACCAGAAATTATTATAGTATAGATCTGGGAGGAATTTTTGATGAAAAACGACACAACTTTATCATGGTCATAAAGAATTCAGAATTCAGATAAAACAAATATACAAAATAAAATAATAACATAAAAACTATAAATAATAGTTATAGAATTAAAACTAATAATAAAAATAAAAGCTAACAATTAAATTAATTTGTCATTATCTACATACATCAGGCTTAAAATAATCTTATCCTGTCTATTAACATTTGTATGATCTCTCTTTCTCTCTCTCTCTCTCTCTCTCTCTCTCTCACACACACACACACACACACACACACACACACACACACACAGCGACAGAGAGAGAGAGAGAGAGAGAGAGAGAGTGAGAGAGAGAGAGAGAGAGAGAGAGAGATGGGGCAGGCAGATAGACAGGCAGACAAATATCCCTTCCCATCTTTATGAATGGTACTGTATGTGTTTTCCTAAATCTCGGATGCTCTTATCATAAGCCTAGGAGTCTGAGGGTTCAGCACAGGATTTTAGCTGCTCCTAATGCTTCACTCTTCTTACCAGAGAGCTCTGATATTGTTCCTGGGATTATGTTGCAGTCACTTTCTCAGCTAAGAATTTATAGCCCTGAGTATTCCTATCAACACTTTATTTTTCACATTCTCTATAGTTTCTCCTTCAAGACCTGGCACTCCTCCTTTTCTCATACTCCTTGTTGCTGACACTTGGCACTGCTACATCTTTCATGACTGCTGTCTTCCGGTCCTTGTCTACTACCACAATGTTTCATTGATT
Organism: Thamnophis elegans; assembly: GCF_009769535.1. Classification (NCBI taxonomy): domain Eukaryota; kingdom Metazoa; phylum Chordata; class Lepidosauria; order Squamata; family Natricidae; genus Thamnophis; species Thamnophis elegans. The sequence continues at coordinate 101,747,819 of NC_045543.1, read as the reverse complement.
GGCCAATATCTGTCTGTAAATTTGGATCTGAAGTTCCAAAGGATCTTAACCCTGTTATTCACCATAACCTTCTATGGAATCTCCCTTCTGGACCTGGGAGGATCTAGGCCATACAATCCATTCAACTGCACCTACTCACAATGCCAACTATTTGGTTGTACTGTTCAATGTATGCTGCTGTTCTTGGATCATCTTGAGCCTGGTATGTAATGTGTAGTTGGTGTAGCTCAAGCAACTTCTTCACTATGTTGAAGCTGTTTCTCAGTGTGGGTGTAAGATATCTCTAGTTTTCTCATATGTTGTAGGAAACATATGGAATTCAATCAATTCCAGGTTTTCTTAACTTATCCATGTATGGTTTATTGGGTTATGGCAGGACTCTCTTATATCATGACTCATAGGCAGGTGAAACCTTGGAGGTCTTTGCCCAAGGACCCCTATTGTTAAGGTAGGTACCCTTCAGGATTTGAAGTTACCCACATTAAATATGGTGCTTTAACCATATTCAACTGCTACATATATATGAAGACTTGAATATCACACATTGGTAAAATTTATAACGTACAGATATATGCTTAGTTTTGCCTGATTCATTTGGAGATAATTTATGGATAATGGTATTTTATATATGTTTCTCCAGGACTGTTAAGAATAGGCTATTGAAATGGGCTTTGGAGCAAGCCTACTAGCCTACTATTTAAGGTAGGAGAAAGTGTATAATTTTTTTTTTGAGAATAACTTCTACATATCTCTGAGAGGATAATAGAAGTTACCTTATTCTGGAGTTCAGTACCTTCAATCACTGTCTAATGATCCCCTTAACCTTTTCTAGCTTTCTAGCTTTAACAGTAGCAAAAGGTCAGGTTATTTACCAAAGTAGTTCCACTCAGTAATAGCATCCCACCATTTTGATTTCAACATCTGTTGTAAAATTAATGACAATAGCTCTGTAAGGACTAAATTAATCTTGAGCCACAAGGGTAAAAATCATTGCTAAATACTAGTTTCAGTTCTAGTCTACCCAATCTCTAATCTTGGAGACAGGCTTTGAATTAAAAGTTAAGAACTTGGCTCGTAGCTAAAAGGTACAAAATTGCATATTTGTACATAATCTTATAGTTTTGGGAAACCAACTTATTTTCTGAACAAATCCAGTCTAAAGATTTATGGTAGAAAAATTGGACAGAGTTTGCTAATTATTGATAGTAAATCTGCCATTTTTCTTATATATCAGAACAGTAATAGAATTAAGTCACATTTTGGGTAGTAGTAAAGAATATAAATGGTAGTAAATTGGGGTGGTGGTGGAAAATATTGAAACCATCCATCAGGATTTATTTTCATAATTCTAGCATAAATAATATATTTATCTGGGGACAAATTTAGAAATTAATTTGAGGATTTCTGATTGTGAGATTGGGCAGGGAATAGGATAGGGATTAGATAAAGGAGTGGGCAGACAATCACTAGTAAAAAAAATGCATGGCAAAACTTGCCCAAATGTATTGTTCTGTGCTCTGGAAACATTAAATCACTGACACTGGAGCTAGATTTATCAAAGAGCAAAAAACAAAATGCCTTGCAACCTTGTCTGGGCTTGCCTACGCTCAGCTCTCTTCGCACTTGGAACAGTGGACTATGCAGCTGTTCCTTATAAGAGGATATCCGCTGCCTATAAGCACCACTGACTGTTATCAGGTGATTCTCCCCTGTTTCTGTGCAGGCAGGCAGTTCTTTGTCTGGTTGACCACCTCCCCCAATGCCTGAAGGGCCTGTGACAGCTTTGTCCTCAGCCCTGGCCTCTACAAAAATCCAAAGGCAGATTTTTTTTATCCCTGTCAGATGGTCCAGTTCCAACTCTTCCTCCTTCTTCTCTGAATCGTGCTCCAATGGGGCCAGGACACAGTTCTCCATGATAGTTTCCCACAGTTTTGAGCACCACGATGACAATAAATTGAGCCATCTTTAGCCATAAAAAAAGACTTCAATTCTATATCAATATTGGAAATAATGATTAAGACTGCTAGGTTTCCGAAAGACATATTTTGTGTACCTCATTCAACCTCAAATGCCCTTATTTGGCTGGTATCTACTTCATTTCTCCTGTGACTGTCTGAAATTTTCCCATCTCAAATTTTGGCTAAAACACATGCTTTGAGATGAGTCTTTGGTTCACATTATCCTACTGCATAGATTTTCTTCATATTTAAAAAGGCAAATTGATTCTGACCTGGCATATTAATTTACTTAATTAGCTTAATTAGCTTGAGCAGCGGATTTGGGATTTGTATACACAAATTGACAGGGCCAAAAACATCCATTCCTATTATGGTACACTCATCAATCTGATTATCAAAAATTTTAGTTGTCTCTCTGATCAACAAATTACAATCTTCATTCTGCAGAATCTAACTTGGACAAGCACTACAAAACTTGACAAGTTTCTAGCAATAGCCACAATGGAGATGGGGAAGAAATACTGCCTAATGAATGGTCAGATAAGAGCCTGCAGCTGCATAATGAGTAGAGAAAGAGGATCAGCAGACATATTCCCCCCACCACACCACACTCTAGTTCTCCAGTTGTGAAAGCGACTTTCAAACTTGCAAGATTCTCTTAATATAATCTTAAAATAAAGTAGAATTAGCTGATCTGGTTGTGTTTCCTAACTGATCTACCTGCAAAGGCTGGCATCAATCTTGCAAATCATTCATATACCATTAGAATAATCATGGCTTGCAAAAACCAGATTATATCCTGTTTTCATTATGTTTCAGGTTTGAGAAATTTCTGTCTATTTTAAATTTTCTACTGATGTTTCATTGGTAAACAAATACTGTACCAATAAATGATTGTAATTTGTGTATTTAGTAAGAAGCCAACATTACAGACCAGTATAGTAGCTGTGCAATTGTTTGCAGGGTAGGATTGCAGCACATCAGCACAAAATGCTAAATATATATAATGAAAAATGCTTTCATAATGCAATCAAGTTGAATAGAGGCTGACTCACCATCTGTTCTTTCTTTACTATTGGCAAACAACAAGGATCAGCCTAAACTGCCACTGGCTTTCCAGCTGCATGAAGGCAGCATATTGAGTTGCCTTGCAAAGGTAAATTATTATGGTGTCATTTAGAAATGCCGACAAAAATTATAATAGGGTTAAACTCATTAAGCTACTGAGGGGAGTGAAATATAATACAGAATCACACTATTCATCTTTAGAAATAGCATAGCATACTGGATATTAAATATGCATTATGAAAATAAGATAATAGCAAAAATTTAATCAATTATTCAGAATAAAGTAAGTGATTGAAGATTACATTTCCTAAAATTATTAAGCTTGGAAATAAAATTGTTTCATGTCAGTGCTGGATATTAATGCCTAAATTTGTGGGGAATTGTGAATTATATTTTTTTTGCAAATATCTTTGGAGAAAGGCTAAGCTCTGATCTGTTTCTTCATCATTATTTTTAACACAGTTTTACTGAATATCAGAGCATTATAACAGTGATGAAAAACAGATTGAGAGTGCGTATAAGCATCTTAGTTATGACAAAATGTAAACTTCAGTGTTTAAATGTTTTATTCATTTTCATTTTCAATTTTGTACATTCACTTATATACTGAATATTTGCAATAATAATAATATAATAATAAAAAAAGAAAAACCCCAACCTAAACACAACTCATAACCTATCACTTTCATACACCCCTTCTTCTCCCCCTCCAACTTTCCTTTCTCCCTCCAACGATCACCCCTCTTACTTCCCTTTCCCCTCCTATCTTCCTTTCTCACCTTCATCACCCTCCTTCCCCTCTCATCCTCCTTACATTCCCCTCTTCCTCCCTCCTTACTTCTCCCTCTTCCTTTCCTCTACTTCTCACTTTGGTGCATTTCTCTATTCCTAAAAAAAAAAGAAAAAAAAAGAGAAAAATAAAAAGAAAAGATAAGGATCAACAGTATACAAGTGTATTCTTCTTATTCTATATATTGAAACTATATCTCCACCCACCCACCCACCCCCAATGAACCCCCCTCCCTAATCCCCTCCGACTTCCCAGGTCCCACACCCGGCATAGTTCAGTACCATTCACCTTCTAAAATATCTTATTAACAGTAATAATAAAAATAAAATAAAAAGAACACTCCGAAAAAGAAAAAAAAACGAAAAAATAAATAAAAATTAAAAAAATTAAAAATCTTTTGCATTATGCTCAGCCTCCCATCATTGTTAAAATTTAAACAGTGTAAATCATTCCATTTATATTTTGTCCTCGTCCCTTACTTCTTTGATATTTACCCCCTTCTTCCTGTAGACTCTCCAGATAGCCTTTCTTAACCTTATATTCAAATATTAGCTTATACAAAAATCGATTTATCTTCAAATACAGAGCAGTCTAATCATACTTTCGCTACTCATCTTCCTACCCTTCGTTTCTCATCTCCATTTCTCCCAAGCCCAAATTCCATAAGATTAGGATCTCGCTCTTCACTTTAAAATCCTGAGCTTTTTATGTTATACTTCAAGCATGTAAATCCGTAAAATATGTGCCCAAAATCCACACCACTTCATTCAATCCCAAGATCCCTTCATCGATATCCCGCTCCACCTTCCCTTCTGCCCCACTCCTCCCGACTCCATTCATCCCAAACCACATTTCAAATAAATCTTAGTCCCCGCTTTCCTCACAGAAAACAATTCATGCACAGTTTGGATTGAAATTCAAATAAGTCCTATAAAAGTCCCGTATAATATCTGTCCAAAATAAGCAATGCTTCTTTCCATTCCCCATCGGTACACAGCTTTGCCATTTCACACCAGACAGAAATCCTAAAATTTTAATCAGTCCAAGAGCTTAGAAAGTATTTTAAAGACATCGCTGGGTCCACATTCCTTACTCTTCTGCCCTTCCGGAAAGAGAAGGCAACCCTCTGCCTTATGACCATGTGTCCCGCTGCTTTGAAAATATGGCTAAATCCTCAGTTTCGGCTCTTCTGCTTCTCCAGTAGGGGGAGAACAACTCCCTCCTTCTTGTAACCAAGTGAACTGCTGCTTGTCTTTCCTTCACCTTGTCCCTCCGCATTTCCGAGTGAGTCAAGAAGCCCCGCCTTCAGAGTTTTACAATAAAAGTCCCGAGCTTCCGAAACAGAATTAATACGAAATCTTTTATTTTCGAGTGTAACTGTGATTCCAACTGGAGCTTCCCATTTATACTGTATTTGACGATTTCTAAGTTCTTGGGTTAAAAAAGTATAGCCTCTCCTTGCTTGCAGCATCTGGAGCGGGATTTCTTTAAAGACAAACAAATCATGGCCATCGATTCGGAGCCTGTTGTTGTGAAACTTTTGGATGATCACATTTCTGGATTCTCTTGTGAAAAAGTATATAATTATGTCTCTTGGTAGCTGTCGTTGTTCTGCTACACACGAATTCTGGTGATAGATTTTTCGAATATTCCAATCAAAATTGAATCCCGGACCTCCCACCGCTTGGCTGAAAGCTTCTACAAACGTCTGTTTCAAGTTCTCTCCTTTCTTTTCGGGCAGTCCTCTGACTCTTATTGCAGACGCTTTTCTGTTATAATTTATCATTGTAAGTTGTGTTTGAGTATCTCTAATCTCTTGTTGTAATGCTTGGATGTTGGAAGTCAAATTAGAATTAGCCTCCTCCAAAGTTTCCAGCTTAGTCTCCATTTCTTCGATATAATCTGTCAGAGTAGACATAGCTTCAAACATATCCACCTTTATTTGGGCAATTTTAGTCTGTATTTTGTCGCATAAATCCAGCACAAATTCTTTGATTTCTTGTTTAAAATCATTGAGTATTTGAAAAAGAAGCTCCTGTGTCAAGGAATCTCCAGTAGGGGGTGTAGGAGGCAAAGGCAGCGATTTACTAACAAGTTCTTTAAGCACATGCGGGGGGGATTTTTTTGCCTGCTTAGACCTGGGAGGCATTATAGATAAAAGCTGAGAATAAACAGATAAACAGTGTCTTCACTTGGTCAGTTCTCAATAAATTATTTGTAGATTTTGCTTGTTAATGAGTAGCAGTCTCCGGGGAGATAAAGCTGGTTAATTACGTCATCAATCACCAACACAGTAAAAACGCCATTTTGTTGAACAAAGAAGTTTCAAAGGAAAAACAAGGCTGGTGTTTAGATAGTTATAAAAAAAAAAAACATCACAGGAGTAAGACCCGCTCGTGTTAGCCTTAAGTTGCTTTAAGCAATTTATCATTGTCCTGAGGGGGGGGATCGCCTGTCTAGGGCTGCAAAAAGGCAGCTGCGAGGAACTGGCTGGAGATAAGAGCTCAGTTACGCTGGATCTCTTCTCCGTTCGCAGCCCAAAAAAAAAAGAAAAAGGGCTGTGAACTACGAATAAATCCTAGCACCTGAGCTTCTGCCTGCCCCTTTCTGCCAGAAAGGGGTGATATCTATTGATCTTAATTAGATATACAGACCAGAACTCTGAGAGGGGCTCCGTTGAGCTCCTTCGGCGACAGGCTCCGCCCCCAGGAAGCCAAAATGTAAACTTAATAGTCAATATGTTGACTTCAAACTTGTTAGGATAAAAATCCTATGGTCTGCTATTTTCTGTAGAAATATTATTCACCACAAATATCATTCGCCAGATAGCAATAGCATTTAGACTTACGTACTGCTTTACAGTGCTTTGCAGCTCACTTTAAATGGTTTACATAGTTCAGCATATTGCTCATTTTACTGATCTCAAAAGGATGGAAGGCTGAGTCAACCTTGAGCTGGTGAAGATCGAACTCCTGACAGTCAGCAGAATTAGCCTGGAATAGTGCCTTCTAACCACTGCATCACCACATTATAATACTAGTGAAGGTTTATAAGAAACAGTTGTATACAAATAAAGCACTAATAAACACGAGATTAGTTTTAACTTTTCTTAAAGTTTTATTATTTGGTTATGATCAGATTCCTGTAACCTCTGGGTTTGAGTCAAAAAGTATTAACTGAGTTATAATAGCTTATTTTCTTTATAATTATGGAAAGAAATACTGTATGTAGCAGAATTGTTACAAGCTATATTTTTGCAATTCTAAAATTTCCATTTTGTGAATATATGTGAAACATTTGAGTGTTTGCACCACCTTTTCCTGCCTTATCTACATTTTAAAGGAAAAAGGAAAGAATAGGATATCTATTAAAAGATTACTTTATTGTGTAATCGTTTTAGAAAAAAACATAGGAAGGGTAACATTGTGATTATAATTTCAAAGAAAAACTTCTATACTATCTCTAAAACTTGGAATTATTTTGAGTAGCTGGGAGAGGTTTCCTTATTTGTAATTATTTGGAAAGCACACATTGGCAAGCAAAAGTGTGAGATTCACCCACATACTTTTTAAGGAGCCAATTAAACTGATTTTTCTCAAGTCAGAATAATATTACAAAAAGAAAATGGTCCGATATCAGAAGGTCTTAGCACAAAATTCTAAGCACAACAGGTGACTAAAAGTATGTGTTCTGAAGCAGACATTAATTCTCAACTTGGTATCATATATTTATTTGATGCAAACTCAAAAAGTGAAGCTATTCAGTAGGCTTTCAAACTTAGCTCTACAACAGTTGACCTGACTCTTTTAGAAATAGAATCATGTAATACTGATAAACAAATTCAAACTGAACCTTTTTCAAAGATGGAACACTTAGATTATTTTCATTGTTAATCACTAAAAAATACGGAAAGTATGAGACTATTCAGTTTTGAAAAGTGGAAATGTTTGCTTTGTGTTAACTCAAGGCTGTTCTTAATTGATCAGGTGCATATATTTGTCTGAAGTAGACTTTAAAAGCTCTTTGTCTGCATCCAGAGATAACAATATGCCACTTTTTTTCAGATGGCATTGTCAAAAATAGTTTGAAAGCATCTGGCTTGAACTGTTAATAGGGAAGTGTCCCTGGATAGGTAGGCAGTATGATTAGGGATTAGGGATCAGCCTCTAACTGTTGAAAGGCTATTGTGGTCAGTCATACACAAATATCCAAAGCTGAACAATATCTGAATAGTTAGGAGCAATACAAAGAAAGACTGTTGATTAAAAACAGTTTGTATTAAAAACAGAGAATTCTAAGATGCTTGCTTTGGCTACACATGGGCCCCAATGTGTTTGTATCAGAGTTTCAAAAAATGTTGCTAATAATATATAAGTACATATTTATTCCAGCATTACTTTCCTTCAAAAAGTTAGTGTTTACCAATGGCTGATGCAATAGTTATGGTGGATATAATTGCTTTTTGTAAAGATTCACCGCTAGAGAAAATGGAGTTAGTCGAAAGAGTAAGTGTTCAAAAAAGCTATTGAAAGGATTTCGTTTAATTGTGAAAAGTAAAAGAAGCAACAAAAACCTGCAGGTAAGGAAATCATAGTTCGTTTTGTAGAACTACCCAGTTCTCACTTATGTTTTTATATAACATTTCAAGCTTATATATAAGAAATTAATAATTTCAGTTTACTCATACATCAAGAAAGTGTCTTTGAAATTTGGTTCTTATATATGTGGAACCTGTGATTATACATATTGAAATGAATTCATAATAGCCTATGTGGCTATGTTTTATACAATTATTCTGAAAAAAAAAGAGAAAAATAGAAATTATGCAACATGATTTAGTATTATGGTTGGTTCTAATTTAAATTATATTTAAATGAAGGAATAAATAGATCCCTTTCTTTCTGTTATGAGTATACTTCATCATTTTCATGTTAAACTATATCCATTTCTTATAATGTAGAGTGTGATGTACTATCTAGCCATACAGTTTGCTAAATTAGGAAAAATCATTCAGCATTATATTAACATTGTTTATTAGACCTTTGCAAAGCTTCAGACAAATGATTCCATTAGATTAGATAAAGATTTGGTTGAATCATTCTTTAAATTTATCTGAAGCATTAACATGGTTCATGTAACTTTGAATTGCTTCAAAGGGAGACCAAAAAAGTTTGAAACAGTTTGAAACATAATCACTATACACATGCATGCATGCATGCATGCATACACACACATACACACACACACACACACACACACACATTGTGTGTGTCTGTTATACACACATATATGTACACAGACACACATGATACATGGTATTGGACCTGGGTACTTGAGAGACCACCTCCTGCCAATTACCTCCCTACGACCTATCAGATCCCACAGACTAGGCCTCCTCCGAATTCCATCTGCCAGCCAGTGTCAGCTGGCAACTCCCCAGGGGAGGGCCTTCTCTGTGGCTGCTCTGGCGCTCTGGAACGATCTCCCCCTTGAGATCCGGACCCTCACCACCCTTTCAGCTTTCCGCAAAGCCACGAAGACCTGGTTGTTCCGACAGGTCTGGGGCTGATGAATTTCCAGCCCCACTTGAATGTCGCGACTGTTGTGTATTTTAATTTGTTTGTCATTTTAATTTGTTTGTTTTTATTTTCCTATTTGTATCCCCTTCCCCCCTTGGTTGTTAGCCGCCCTGAGTCCCTCAGGAATAGGGTGGCATACAAATTAAATAAACTACAACTACAACTGCACATAGACACAGTATATCACAGAAGTGAATACACCCCCTCACATTTTGTAAATATTTAAGTATATCTTTCCATGTGACATCACTGAAGAAATGACACTTGACTACAATGTAAAGTAGTGAGTATGCAGCTTGTATAATAGTGTAAATGTGCTGTCCCCTCAAAATAATGCAACACACAGCTAATAATGTCTAAACTGCTGGCCACAAAAGTGAGTACACCCCTACACTACTTTTGTGATATACTGTGTGTGTCTATGTATGTGTGTGTGTGTATACTGTGTGTCTATGTATGTATGTGTGTGTGTGTGTGTGTGTGTGTATACACACACACATACATAGACACACACAGTATATCACAAAAGTGGTGTAGGGGTATACTCACTTTTGAGTACACATACATACATGCATACATACATACATACATACATAATACACACACACACACGCATACATACATACAGTCATCAGGATATATAATATATCCTGATGAATTTTATGAAAGATTGTGCCATTTTCTGAATGCATGAAATCCAGGCAAGGATAAATATTATGTGAAGTGACCTGAATGGGTGAATGAGAACTGGAAAGAGAGTACAGGAAATATAATTGGGAGATTCTAAGGTCTCCAAATGAATGTTTTCTGAGTATCTGCTTAGGAAAAAAAATACAGTTTTGCTTTAGATGGGTGATTTAAGCTGAGGTCTATTCATGTACATACATAGAAAATGAATGATTCAATTTCCTTTGATGATTTGCTTGTATATGATGAGCAGTTTAGAAAATTATTGGAGAATACAAGAGTAATGAAGTGTCCTGAATGTGGGAAAGACCAGATATTGACAGGGGGGGTGGGGAGCTCATGGAATGAAAGAACAATGTAAAACTAGAATGAGACTAGGCTGGCTGTAGGAAGAGAAAGTATGAAAAAGAATTTGATTAATAAAAAGATTAATCTTCCAATAAAATTAATTCAAAATGGATATAAAGAAAGGGATGCAGACACTATTTGGAACTAAATGAAAAGGATTATACAGCAAAGTGCCATAGAAGTTGTGCTAATGGAAAGTATGAAAAAGGATGTTCTTATGCCTCATTTTTATAATCATTCAGTGTGATTTATGGCTCCTTGCTTCAAATGTTGGCAGCTACGGCCCTCACAATTAAAAGGATATGAAAGGTGACAATGAGAGCAGGAGCAAGTGAGAGAGAGAGAGAGAGATACACAGAGAGAGACACACAGAGAAAGAGAGAGATAGAGGGAACACATTACACTATCTATGAGACCAAGGCTGTAACAGCAGATTTTTCAACTTCAGCAAATATTTGGGAAATATATACATGTGGAAAAGGAAATGTATTGAATGTTTATTGATAGGCTTGTATGATGGAACATGTGTACAATATGGACTGGAAAATTGGTAGCTAAATGCTATGGTATACAGGTAGACCTTGACCACAATTGAGCCCCAAATTTTAGTTGTTATTAAGTGAGACATTTGTTAAGTGCCTCATGTTCTGTTCTTTCTTGCCACAATTGTTAAGTCAACTGTAGTTGATAAGTTAGTAACTTGGCTGTTAAGTGAGTCTGGTTTCCCCATTGACTTTGCTCATCACAAAAGTTGATCATATGATCTTGGGACACAGCAACAATCATACATATGAACCAAATGCTAAGCATCTGAATTTTGATCACATGATTATGGGGATGCTGCAAAAGTTGTAACTATGAAAATTGGTCATTTCACTTTTTTAGTGACATTGTAACTTTGAACGTTCACTAACTGAACTGTTGTAAACCAAGGACTACTTGTGTGTAGTAAATAAAGCATTAGTAAGAATGGAATGCTTAGTGAATCCTCAGTATTGAAAAGGATATATGTAGCATATCCTTGAAATTCTTGTAGTGATGTTACAAGTGCATTTATTGTGTGTCAATAAATGAAACTCAAAAAATTGAAATGATTTCTCAAATATTAAATAGATCGCATAATTCTTTGAGGAATATGGATCTGAAACTTAATATGGTCTGAAACAGAGTGAACTATTATAATATGACTATTTGGTCAACTATTTTTAAATGAAAAACTAGAACAAAAGGGATGAATAAAATTTAGATACACAAATGTTGGTAAAAAGGTAGTGGGTAGAAGATGAACTGTTGTGAAAATGTCAACAGAAGCAAAAATTACTGTTTGTAAGAGTGTACTTTTGCCCAAGGGTGAGAGTTAGCTATGTCTAGAGAAACTTAAAAATAAATTGAATGCAGTGAGAATAATTTGCGTAAGAAGTGTGTGTGGCAAAACAAGGAGAGATAAGCTCAGGAAATTATGGGGGCTGAATGAATGTGGACTGAATATACAAGTAAGTGATCCATAAGGAGAAAATAAAATGAGAAGTTTGGGTCATTTAGAATAAAAGAGGATTGAATCACCAAACAACCATGTGGGAAAAGAATAAGTGGGTTGAGAGGAAGGAGGAACCTGAAAAAAGTCATAGTTATATGGGGCTGATAAGATCCTCAGAGAGGTATGACAAGTTTAAAGAATGGGAGGCAATGTATGACTATTGGATATGGATGTGCTGAAAACAAAGATTTGCCAATATGCAAAGGTTGGTAGTTCTGTTATGAATAAGGTTGAATGTCAATTAGATTAAATGCATCTTTTTTAATGCCTTTAATGTCTCTGATGATTTCTTTTCTTTTTCTTCATTTTGTACAGCTTGGCTTATCCCCAAAAGGAACAACTTAATGGTCATTTACGTATGTATGCTACTCACATTATGTGTATTGTGCTAAAAAGTATAAAAAAGTATCTAACATCAGTGTTGTTATAATAAGGAATCCCACACCTCCAGTTCCAATTTACTCAAAAACATGAAAGAAATATAGTATATTCTAGTTTCCTTTTCCTGTCTTATGCAGTGTCAGAAAAATGGATTGGGTACCATTTCCTATTGTTGTTTCAGTTTTTGTCATGAATTCTCATAGCTCTTTAATGCTTGATGTGTTCTCATTTTCTCTGAATATTCTCATTCCCATAACAAAGATTATAGTTCTTTGAGAGAAGAAAATGTCATAAAATTAATCCATTCTCATAACAGGCTGTAATGAGGACAGAAAAAGCAGAAAAATTAATCCATTTTTAACAGTCTCAAGATTATAATGAAAACTGAAAATGTCATGAAATTTATCCTTTTTACAACAATTTTAAAACTCTAACTATACCAAAAAAATATAAAAAATAAATGCTTAACATTCAGGACAAAGAGTGAATACAAAGTGTGTGTGTGTGTGTGTGTGTGTGTGTACAAAATAAACATTCACATGGGTTTTCATAGGAGACTTTTCTGTTCTTGTCAACACCCAAGTTACAAGCTTGCTTATCAGTAATACGTGAGTAGCTGAGAAATGTGATTCCTATCCTACCTAACCTGGGAATTAGCTGCCTTTATGAACCCTTCCATCTTACAGCCTGTGCTCAGGGATACAACAAGCATGCATATCATCAGCCATAAATATACACTGTCTCACACTATCAAATATCCATCTCAAAATTTTAGCTCTACAATTCACCAGTTCTCCTATTTCTTTCTGAATGTGCTATTTTAATATGGTTTTTCATGTCTTTCTATCATTGTATTTTAATTGTTATTTTGTAATTGCTTCAGGTTTTACAATAAATGTAAGTAGAATTTAATCTCTCTCAGTACAGTGGTACATATAGCAATAGCAGTAGACTTATATACCGCTTCATAGGGCTTTCAGCCCTCTCTAAGCGGTTTACAGAGAGTCAGCATATTGCCCCCAACAATCCGGGTCCTCATTTTACCCACCTCGGAAGGATGGAAGGCTGAGTCAACCCTGAGCCGGTGAGATTTGAACCGCTGAACTGCTGATCTAGCAGTAGCCTGCAGTGCTGCATTTAGCCACTGCGCCACCTCGACTCTCAATATGACTTTGAAAAAAGTTTAAGTTTCCATTGGACTGGTAAGTCAAGTTATTTATTAAATTAAATTATTAATTTGCTGTATTAAATTGAAAATATTGTATGTCTGTTGATTGACTGTTCTGGATTCTTTATGTTCACTCACAGCTATGTTTTAAAGATTTAGGCCTATTTAAATTGAGTCACATAAAATCTGATTTGGAGATTTAGTTCAAATCAATGTAGATTCCCAGGTTGGTTGTTTTTTTTTAATTAAGTTGGATTTATTTTTAAATTTCAAAACAAATAGAATCTAAATAAATAAATTGATATAGTCCAATCATGGCACACAATTAAGTCAAACTTAATAGCAATTACTGCTAATTCTCTAGAACATAATAATCCAACTCCATTGAACTATTATGATACTGCCGGTTGTATAAGTTATCATGGGTTTAGAATGTAATCTGTTTCATCCCATTTATGCCTGGTTTACCTATCCCTGGTTGTTTTATACCCATCAGTCTGTGCTCTTCTTTCCCAATACACACATTAATCAGGGAGCTGTAAATCAGATTATTATTTTCACAGGATAAGCCTTTAAGTATTCAAGTGATCATTGCTGAAGATGCTCTAAAAGGGGGAAAAACTTTTTCTTTCACTTACAAATGGGTCAATTACTCTTGGTACTACTTAGCCAGTGAAATAAAGATGATGTACCTCTTTCTTTTCTGAATATACAGAGTGACTCGTAATTAGTTAGCCTTATTCAACAGTAGGTCTTTTTTCACCTATTGATGGAAATGTCATGTAACTATTTTCCCCCTCAGGTTAAGATATTTCTAATCCTTTCATTTTTCACAAAACAAACTAGATGCCTGAAGCCAAATATATGGTTGGTAGTTTCAAATCAATATAAGAAACTTCGTTTGTGTTCTATTAATTTTTTTCTCATGCTAACTAAAGCTCCATCTTATCAGAATTAAAAATATTGCCTCTCTTCCATTCAATAGCTCTGGGGACAAACCAAAAAAGCATGAAAATGATATTTAGTTTGGAAAGATAAAAAAGGATATGATGGGGTCATTTACAGGATCCACCCACAAGACAATTAAAAAAATTAAAGAACTGTATTGGCCATCAGGATGACTTATAGATAACTTATTGGATGGTCACAGGTGGTAATATCTCAGGTCAGCACTGAAAATACTAGTTTATCTTAATTGTTTTCATTGTTCCCAACAATGTTGGTTTCAAACCTGTAAACTGACTTTCTGTTTGGTGATTTAATACAGGGAATATAATACAGATATTTATTTGTGTTGAACTATATTGGTTATCTTCAACTAGTTTGAACATTTGTATTCTATTCCTTCATATGTAGTTTTATCTAAAACATAATGTTTTGAGTAAAGCCAAATAACTACCAATTAGGGAAATGTAGGTTTCTGAAGTTATTGAATCAACTTTTTTTAAAAAAGTGATATTCAGAGTTTCAGAAGATACATAGGTGGCTATCTGCAAGATGTTTTAAATACTGTTTCAAAATTTTCTAAGGGCATAATTTTTGAAAAAAAAAATGATCTGACTAGCCACATTGCCTATATCAGATCAAATCAGCTAATTTCTGAATCCTTGATCACTAAAACAGCAAACAAGCTAGAAGAAAGCAGATACAATGTTATAAACAAGAGGTAAAAATAGATAAACTCAAGCATTCTATGATGTTCCTTACTATTTTTGGTTAGGTTACTGACAGGGGTGGGTTTCAAACCTTTTTACTACCTATTCTGTGGGTGTGGCCTATTTTGTGGATGTGGCTTGGCAGTCATGAATAGGATATGTCATGAATTGGGTAAAATGTGATGAAGCTCACTTAACAATGCTCTTGGTTAGCAACCAAAATTTTGGGCTCAATTGTAGTCATAAGTCAAAGACTATCTCTTCCTTCTCCTGCATGGCAGTCTTGTCCTAATAAACTCCTTCTCCTTTCTGGCAATTTTCTTCTCTGTTAGAAGCACCAAAATAATCCAAACAATGTAAGGTTTCCTGCTGCAGCAAGGGGTTGGACTAGATGATCTCTGAGTAGCCTCTAGCCCTCAATTGCTATGCTGTCTTTCTTTCTTTCTTTCTTTCTTTCTTTCTTTCTTTCTTTCTTTCTTTCTTTCTTTCTTTCTTTCTTTCTTTCTTCTCTCTCCCTTCCCTCTGTGGGAAGCAACCTTCCCTCCCAAATAACTGCTGAATGTCACTTTGCAAACCTTCTCCTGAACAGCTTTTCAATTTAAAGCAGGACTCCAAAGTTTACAGCTTTAAGACTTGTGGACTTCATCTTCCAGAATTCCCCAGCCAGGCATGTTCACTTCCAATTTAAAGTGACAACATTTGCTTTTCTCCTTTGCTGAATCTTCCGACTGAAAAGTGAGTTTCCTTCTTTCTTTCTTTCTTTCTTTCTTTCTTTCTTTCTTTCTTTCTTTCTTTCTTTCTTTCTTTCTTTCTTTTTCTTTCTTTCTTTCTCTTTCTTTCTCCCTTGCCTCCTTCCCTCCCTCTCTTGCTCTCTCTCTCTTATTTTTTAAAGCTCCCCCCCCCCTTACCTGAACTGGCAGGGAAAGAAAACTTTTTTTAAAGTTCATAAGAAGCTTCTGACAGGAGAATCGGTTCAGGGGCATGGCCAAGCTGCCATTACTAGCAGTCCTATCCAGTACACCAGATTTTCACTACCTCTTCTGGCGTACTGGACCATACTGGGTGGAACTTACCTCTGGTTACTGACCTTGGAATGACTGTTCTAGCATTCTACAGATTCTGAAATCCAAATTGAGATGTCAAGGTTCCGACTGATCAACCAAACCAATCAAGCACTGTCAAGACATTCCAATCTCTGAATGCAAAATTTTATTGAGTACATCATATTGGCACAAATTGAAAGTAAAATGAACTCTACCTAATTCCTGTGGATTTCACATAATTAAAGAATAAAATCTCCCTTCCCCTTTACTGCAGGTCACATTGTCCAATTAGATGGCCATGTTGTCAACTCTGAAGCTAATCTGGCTGAAGCCATCTTGTGCTGCCTCATAGGTGCCACAAAGCTTGGGAGAGGGAAGGGAACAGGGAAGTAGATAGCCCAGCTAACAGCCAAAAAAAATCCTGTGGGCACCAAGATCATCATAACAGGTGACTGGTGAAGGAGGAAAAGAACCTGCCAGCAATATTCTTTGGACAATGTGACTGATGATACTGTGGAGGGAGAAAATTTTACTCTTAATAAGGTGAAAACTGTGGGGACCTTTAGAGTTTTCTGTGCTGATATGCTGTATGCAATAAACATGTTCTTTGAGGAATCTACCTGCGTCGGAGTTCTGCTTTCAATGGGTGCATTGTTCGGAACACTGACACAGGTTTTGTTATGGGAACTGTCCAAGTCTTTGTTGAACATGTGCTTAGAGGACCTTGGTTCTATGGGATGCTTTCTTGCTGCCGCCTGGAATTTTAACTCTCCCTTACCCCCATAAGCTGAAAAGCGACAATGGCTGCAACAGCAAAATTATGCTTTGAGATTGACAGTTATCATACCCATGACAGTTACTTACAGGTGGTGTAAGTACAAATGTTTCCCTTCCCTGAAAAAAAATTGGAGTGTCACCAACTTCTCAATCTCCGAGAGTTTATTTTGCAGAATAACCTTAAACACTTATGAACACTTGTTCATAATGTAGTTTTTAGCTTCATAATATATTTTTAAAAACTGCTAAAATTGATATCCCTCCCTACAGTAGTCTAAATTAATCTTTAGACCTAAGTTACTTTCTCAGAGAGAATTTTCATTATGTCACTATTTCTATTTTTAAGAACATTTATGAAACCTATAGAAACCCATTAGCATCTTTTGGAATTTCAACAAAAAATTTTAAAAACCAATAAATGTGACAGGAAGACTGATAGATACCAAGGAACTTTGTCACAAAGGAACTTTTCTGGTCAAGCTTAATAAAATTTTCAAAAGACAGAGGTGATCTTCCAAATTTTAAATCATAAATCAATTCTAATCGTAAAACAAATTGCTGGTTACAAATAATATGGTAGATAAAATTCCTGAGTAGTAGAATAGCAATATAGGTAGTCGCTAATTTACAACCAGTTGTTTAATGAGCATTCACAGACCATTCACATGGAAATGCTTTTTTAAAGTGTAACGTTGGGGAGGGGAACTCAAAAGATCACATTTTGGGTGCATGACAACCTATTAACATTTAGGACACGTTGCCAAATGGCCTATGATTACATAATAATTATTTGCAATCTCTGACATCCAGCACTCCACTTAATGACCACAACTGGGAGATCCAGGATTGCAGTTGTTGACTGAAGCAGTCGTGTGGCATCTTGATTGATGACTGCTTTGCTCAACAACTGAGATTCCAAGCCAATTGTGATAGTAAGTGGAAAACTGCCTATACTGCAAAAAGCCTACCTGGCTAATGGGTTTCACAACTATTAATGGCACAGAGTCACAAATGAGGATAAAAATTTAAAGTCACATATTATTAGATAAAGTTTATAGAATTCTATAAGGAAATTAAGGAGCCAACAATTTCATCGTTGGTCTCTCCACCAAATACCTGCTATGTTAGAGATAATTATAGTAAGAAAAACATAATTATGCAGACATGATCCACTCAGATTCAATGAATAAATTAAAGACACTGTGAGAATTATTCAGCAAAGACCAGAACATATTATGGTTGATGAATTTACAAATTGCTGGGAATATAAAGTCTGATATTAAGAATGTGGGAGGAATGTTTAAAGGAAAACTAATACCATCTGTTAAGGTGCCTATAAAATCCTGCTTAGATACAACATTGAGGCAGAATAAATAAAGAACTGTATGATAAAACGGATGCCAAATTTTAAAGAAACAGTCAAAACACAGCAATGTAAAAATATATGCACCTTTTTTTTAACAGATGGTAAGCAACTCCATTGATAACCTGTCTGTCTGTCTATTTACCTTTCTTCAAGGCTTCATTAAAATGCTTTTTTACACCCTCAGTTATAAAGCTGAGCTGTGGTGCTGCCTTTATATTTCTAATATGCAGTAAATTAAGTGAATGATAGATTCTATTGGTTTCATTTGTTTCCTATCATAGAGTAAATGGCAGGATCGGCCATTTTACTCTATGACACAGAATGGGCCAAGAAAGATGAAAATTTTGTTAGATGGCTAGACCAAAAGGTTCAGGTCCTGTTAAGATTACTCTACCATGTTTCCCTGAAAATAAGACAGGGTCTTATTTTTTTTCAAGGAGGTAAATTGCTGGGAGGCAGAGGCCAAAGGGTTGGGGCTGGTGGGTGGGTGGGGCTGTATTCAGTGTATAAGACATCCACATTTTCACCCTCTTTTAGGGGGGGAGGTCTGTCTTTTTTATTTTTTTAAATATTTTTTTATTAACAAACATAAAATACAGACACACAAAACCTAGACATACACCACATTTACATACTTTTGACCCCTGAAATAAGAGCTTGGTCTTATTTTCAGGAAGGTCTTATTATTTTTGAGGCGCAGGAGGCAGCAGGCACCTCATGGCTGCTCCTGTGTTGTAATATTTTTGTGGAGGACTTATTTTCAGGGAAATTATTTTAGCACTCAAAAGCCTGATTGGGCTTATTATCCGGGGAGGTCTTATTTTGGAGAAAACATGGTATTTTTTGTTTTTGTTTTTAAAGTTTTGAACAGGTCTGTTCAAAATGTTGTAGCTTTAGCACTATTCTGGATTAACATGCAGCTGCTCCAATTATATTTCAGAATAGCAGTAAGCCCATGTTTAAACATAGCCTAGCTATCAGGCACAATCATTTTGATTTATACAAAAATCGCTAAAACTCTAGCCCTAACTTTAATAATGACATTGCTTAAACTCAAATATTCAACCATTAATTCATTGAGTGAATCAAGCAACATAAAGGACAGGCATATTCTGCTCTGTTTATGAGTTTGAAAAAAACAACAAATGTTAAATAGGGTCTTACATATTCTGCTAGAAGTTTGTCTCCCGGCAGTCTGAGGAAGACTGAAGTTTGGCCTGAAGACAACTAATAAATTCTAAATACTGATTTGAACCTGGTTCCTGGGGAAAACAGTTGCCTGTAAAATAGTTTGCATTCAGCACAAAATATCAAACTTGTATGAGTGGATCAAAGAATCAATCCCTCATAGCACCATATACAAGCACCCGGGACTATGAGATTTCCATACAGAAAAAGATTTATGGTCTGTGTGCTGGCCAGAGCCACAAGCATGAGCTATATCAATGTGATAAATAAAAATACTAGTTATGCCACACTTGCAATGATAGACAAACAGATACACATACAGAGAGAGAGGGAAGAGAGGACGAGGAAGAGGGAAAGAGAAAGATGATGGAAAGATGGTCATTTTAATGCAAGGATGCATATTGAGTTGGGCTAAACATAAATTTCAGATGTACATTTTAATTATTTTTCTATGTTTTATATTGTATATCAGGGCTGTCAAACTCCCGGCCCATAGGCCAGATGCATCACAAGGTATCCACGGCTATGGCCACGCACAGTTTAGCGAAGGGGAAAAATGTTCCTATAGGCCGCCATGACGACGTGAGTTTGACATCCCTGTTGTATACTATGTTTCTTGTAATATACTTAGTTATAGGTGTAAAATAAAGTTACTACTACTACTGCCTGGGCACACCACCACATTAACAGCTGGAAATTTTGCTACAACAGCTTCTGTGACCCATATCATGTCTGGAAAGGAAAAAAACAACAACAACAAAATCTAATTCCTGGTAATACAATAGGAAGCTACAAGATCAAAGTATTAGTCTATTTTGCTGAATATTATTTTGTTAAATGTTCTGACCCTCTCCTCCATCCAGTAACGAAAGCCGAGACAAGCTTAACTGGAATGTACTTTAATAGCAAGAAACCAAAACCTCGGTGGCTGAAAGCCAAGCATAACAAACAGATAAGGACCTTGGCAGCAATCAGACAAACCTTGGCAGCAATCCAACCTGCCAAGTTAGTTACAAAAGTTCTCTTTAGTCAATGTGTTGACTTCTGCAAGAGGGACGTGTGCACAACAGTCTTTTTATAGTCTGGAGAGGAGCCTAATGACCACCAGCTGAGTGCAATTACCTCCTGTACTTGCGTAACTATTAGCTCTTCGATTCCGGGCATCCAGGAACAACTCATTGCTGGCTTCTGGATCACTCTTCCTTGTCTCCTCCCCACCAGTCCAAGGTTCAGGTGCCACCTGTGCCCTGCTCAAAGTTGGAACTCTGTCCAGGGTCCTCCACATCCTCCAGAGCCGACTCATAGGGTCCCTCACTATCGGAGTCTGGTGGCAGCTCCAACGGCTCCTGCTGGACCACAACAGTTAAATATCTGTAGTTTTCTCATATTTCAGGTTCAAAACTTTCCTGTTACTTACTTCCTATTGCTATTCAGTGAGAAAAAGCCTGAGTCCTATAATTGAATTATAGTCCTTCCTTATATCACACAGTAGTAGTTATACTGCTATCATATAGTAATATGATCATTTGTGTCGGGTTCTAAAGCAGAGGTTAGAATTCCTGGCTGAGGAATTCTGGCAGTTGAAGTTCACAGTTCATAAAAGGACCACAGTTCCCTACCCCTGTTCTAAAGGAAGTATTAGATGAAGATTTGTTCCAGGCTTCTGCTTAGTGTAGTACTCTTGTAAATTATATCGGCATAATGACTCACTGGTTCAGAAAGTTAGCTAGGAGATAAAAAGGTATGGTTTTGTTTGTTGCTAAATCAGTGACAGACACATATACTTTAGAAATTCAACTACTTCACTTATCAACATCCATATATGCTAACAAGTACTCATAGAGAAAGCAATGAAAATTCTTCCAGAGTAGTTTAACAAGTACTCATTTAATAGTCCTCAGACAGCATTTACCATTGATTGCTTGTTTATCATTTTCCTTCCTATACTTTGCATTTAGAATCTTGTCTTATTAGAGCAATCATGCATACCCAAGCAGCCCCAGTGGTAGCCACAAATAACTTTGATTGGCAGTAGCAAGTCATGACCTGCTATATATTCACATTCTTTTAACACCATAGTATCAAGAGTTTCTTAACTGGCAACATGTACACTAGATCATTTGCAATTCTAGTAGAGCAAGCCTTGCACCGGCAGTCGAGTGTAGGCCATTATCTTCATTTTACAATCCTTTGACACACTTCAACAGGTGCAAATTTGTTTCAGGTTTAAAGTTGCTTGAAAGGCTTACAGAATGAAAACATCTTTTTGGAAGTATTTCCTACTAATTGGATACAACTTGTCCACATGCAGGCTGAAAAGTAGCATACTGTTTTAAAATGATTTGGTATGGAATGACTTCATGAGTACTTAAATGTGGCAGCACAGGCAAGACCTCTTACTCATAACCTCTGTTGTCTCTTGAGAATGTCTAATGCAGCCAAGTCATGCATTTTAAGTATACTTAGAATGATAAATATGTTTGCGCCAATGGAATGGAATAAGAATTGTGTCCTGATCCATTCACTACAAATAATAACTATCCTTTTCAAGCCATAGGTTTCAGTTTCACTGAGAGTTTTGTTTGATGATGCAAGGGACTGGTGTTTTAAAATGCTTAGATGCACATACCTGTGGTTAGCTGTTCCAAGAGAAAAACAGATAAAGAATTGGCTTTCAAGAAATTCTTGCTTATCTTCTGAGTAATGACAATGAAATAATAATAATTACATGGCCAATGTCTACAAAAGGGGAAAGCAGGTTAAAGATAAAACCTGGCAATGGACTGGAACATTAAAATAAATGAGGGTTTGATTTTGGCTGCATAAGAGCAAGTCATTCAAACTTAACTAATCAAGGCCAGAATTGAAAAAAAAATTATGAAATGATTCAACACGCAAAATGTGCAAAGAAGCAGAAGAAACAGTTGATCATATACTCTGCTCATGCAAGAAGATCACATAATAGAACTGAAGAAAATCATGAAATATCAAGAGGTGAAAATCAAAATTGAAACATTATGGCATAAACCAGCCATGATGACACCAGTAGTTATAGGCATACTGGCTGCTTCACCAAAAAATCTTGGCAGTATTGAAAAAAAATCTGCACGTTGCCAATATTTCCATCTGTCAATTACAAAAGGCTACATGCTTGGATCTTCACATATACACTGATCCATTATGGTGTCCTAGACTCTTGGGAAGAACTTGACATAAATGAAGACCCAAATTAACTAAAGAAATGTCACCTGTAATTTCACATTGTTGTGTATATAATAACAATTGAGTAGATACAGTTCTGTTCATCTATGCATTTATGACTATGTGGTAGAGAAAATGAATACAGTAATGATTACTCTGAAAGAGAAGACAGTTTTAAATTGGTTTAGATATGTGCCTCCTTAGAGGTAATCAAGTCTTATTTTCAATAGATTTTATAAATTTTAATCATTTATTTATTTCTGAAAGGTTATTTATAAAATTCTATGGCTAAAGCTATTTTTACTGATTTACATAGTTAAAATAAGATTGCATTTGTATAATAGTTAATATATTTCTTAGAATTCAGGTAACAAATAAACAAATAAACAACAAATAAATAAATAAACAACAATACAAACTTATATAATAAAATATGTGATTGTTAGATAATTAGAAAATAAAACAAGTATGTTATTCACCAGCAAATCTTACTGATTGTCATTTATCTTTAATTCTCATGGAATAAAAATAATGCATATAGTTGCCTCAATTAAGTATTGAAAATTATAGGTAAAAACCAATATTTTTACTTCAAAAATGTAATTTTGTGTAAAATATATTGACAACCACTTTCTGCCACATATACTTTCCATAAAAAGATCAATAATAAGCATATAAGCTGATTTAGACAAGCAGATAGAATGACAATACTCCCTTTCCATTTGTATGCATCCCATGGGGCAAAGTTTTTTAAAAAATAACTGGCAGATCCTTCTTTTGTGTGAATTCCTAGTAGTTCTATAATTGAATAACTGAGAAAGTTTCCTTTGTAAAACTTCTTGTAGAAAAAAAAAGTTTCTGCAAAGAGATGATTCTATAAAGTTGATTTTATTAAAATACTAAAATAACTTTATGCTGCAGTGAAGGCGATAATTCACATTCTATATTACCTTTATTTTGAGAAACATCTAGAAATTAAACTGTATTAATATAACAATAGATTGGAATCTGATACCTAGAGGACAGTGAATAAATCTTGAGCTTTATCCAAGATCTAAGATCATCAGTAATAGGGCAAGTTACAGGTAATCCCAAGATTTTTTTTAAATGTGCCCCCTTTCCATGATAAAGACTCATTGCTTTACATTTGCATGGAATATATATAGTGTTCCAATTATTGACAACACTCTCAGGAGACAAAATAAATATGAAATAATCTCATTATTATTGCATTTATCTATGCAGACTACATATGGACTTACACACAATCAATCAACATGACTGGCATTTAACTTGTAACTTTTTAGAAACAGAAAGGAAAAGAATAGAAAAAGAAGTGTGAGACATTTTATTTTGAGATTTTTGAGATTTTATTAATATTTGTAGGCCGCCCTTTTCCCTGAGGGGACTCAGGGCGGCTCACATAAAATCGGGGAGGGGGACATTCCAATTTCCAGTCTGGACTAATGTCTGCTTGCATTGAAGTTTATCCATAGTTTCAAGATTCTACCAACTTTGTATGTAATCGATTTTTATCTCCTATGATAAAGTATATGAGGAAGCAGTAATTAACTCCTCTGGCAGTGGGCTGGCTAACAAAATTGATTCAACCCAGTATCATGCAAGAAAAGTGTGAAGAGAGATTGTCATTTGAAAAATATGCCTCCTTTCATAACATCTGCATCCTCAACAGAGTCTTCAGTGAAATAATAAGCAAGTAATAATTATTTGAAAGTTTGCCAGTATATCATACTGATACCTGTCTGCTGTCAGTCTGCTTTCCACACAAATAAATTTCTTCAAGACAGCAATAGTAGCTTTTCAACAGGAATAGTCTGGAAAATTGTAAAGGATTATTTTGTAAAATTACTACCTGGCACACAGCAAACAAAGCAGTGCATTCTTTACTGATCCAGTAAAATGCATGCTGTATTGTGGTAGATAAAACTGAAGCAACACATAGAGCCCTGAACACAACTATTCTTTGTTATCAAACTGTTAACTTTGCTAACAAACTGTGGTCAATGGCCACAGCTCTTTCAAAACTACATGATTAACACCAGATCAAAATCCATTGCTGAAACATTGAACCTCCAACATACATACATTGTTTAATTGTGTTTATGTCTGCTCAAAACAAAATCTGTAAGTGAATTTGATATCACACTTAACCCACTATTCCATAATAGACATTATTTGGTGTAAGTAGTACGGAATGGCTGAAAAATCTCTTGTTCAAGTACAGCATTGGAATAGCTGTGGTAGAAAGTCATGCCAAGAAGAAAACAGGATTAATTTAATCAAGAATCATTCTTACTATAGGCAGCTGAGTACAGTTTTCATTTACATTGCATAGTAACCAGGGTAAGGTAAGAAAATATCTGGTTTTTTTTTTTCTAGGATATCTTGAGTTTATATATCTTCCTCCCGAGCCTTCCTCTGATTTGCCGGAGAATTGGATTTTGGAAAGCACGTCTGTTAATTTGAGGTGTCGTAACTATTTTACTTCGCGGCCAAGTAGTTTACTAATTCCTTAAATTCATAGATTGGGTCATGTTTATTCAATTAGCCAAACTAAATGAAAAGGCCAGATTAATGAGAAAGGTTGATTAATATAAAAGTAGCTTCTTTCTTCAGACCAGCTCAAAAGCTGCCTCCTTATTCAGTTTGCATAATAACGTTTTTTCCTTTTGCCTGATCAAGTTTTAGAAAAAGAATTTACTCAAAAAAACATTTTAACGTTCAGCAATAAAAACATTCTGGAAAGGAATTTCAACAAGCTGCTTAAGATATGTGCTGCAATGTTCGTGCACAACTCTTGGAATTGTTAGAAACAGAAAGAAAAAGAAAGGGCTTCATGAAGTCCTTTAAACAAAACCTGACATCACTTTACAGACTCCTGGAGAACAACAGTACCAAGGTCTGTACTGTACAATATCAGGAAAGCTGCATAACTCGAAACACATCTTTCTTTTATTTAAACAGCCTTTTCTGAGACTTAGCTATGGGCTGTTGTTCCTGGAAAACTGCTTAGTGTGCACTAGGGATATTTAATAATAAATTGGTCCTAATAAACAAACAAATAAAAAATAGAAACATATTATGGTTTCTAAGGCTAGTTAAAATAAAGCAATATGTTGATCATAAGGTCAGACTGAAGCACAGATTTAAGCAGATTAAATGACAAAAAGAATATAACAATGGCATTTTTTCAATGTCAGAGACATCCTGTTAACACAACAGTTTCATGCACAACACGAAACATGACTTTGGAGCATTGTGAGTAATAAGTTTGTCCCGATCCTATTTTCAGCTTTTGAATTTTGTTACTTGACCTGCATAACCTGCGGACTTTTTTTTCAATAAAAGGCAAAAATAATAAAGAATCACTTAAATATATTTAATCTTTGTTAGCATTCTAGTGAAGGATTTGCCCATTTCACTATGCATATGATAGGGTAGAAACAATGGTGATCTAAATTTCATGCAGGGTTATTCTTATCTAATAACATTCATTTCTTAATGCTCTACACTCACTTGAACTCTATGGACATATCCTGATAGGGTGATTTCCTTATGTTTAAATCAGAAGCACTGTTTAAAAGTCAAATGGCTCTTCTTCAATTTAGCAATTATTTCTCTTTCATCATTTCCTTGTTGTCACCCTCCCCTTTTCTCTCCCTCCCCACAAATTGAGTGACAATCCTTATCTTGGATTGCTTGCCCCACCATCATTTCATAAAGTAGTGGGGAAGAGTAGAAGGAGGAGTAGGAGCTTAAATAAGGGAAACCTCCAATCCAAAAGTGAAGAGGCATAATTCAAACTGGCTCTTTCAGTCTTTAGCTGAAAGGCAGAGAAAGGGAAGCAATAGAGAGGTTGGTACATTTGACAGATGTTACTTCAATATAGAGTACACTCAACAAGTGGGCAAGCAAATCAACTGATGAGAAGAAAAATTATCAAATAGTGCTTATTATGAAACAATGCATATTATTTGTACTTGAAAGAGGCCATGAACAAATATGCTTAGTGCTTAGAGAAAATTGTATAAGTGCAAATGAGGGGTCCTTGGTGCTCTCTGAGCTTGGTTGTTTTCTTACAGTTGTTTGATTACCCAAACTAGTGCCTATCAGTGCTTTTACCATCATCGGTGGTAAAAGAAAAAAAATATTTAATCTTTCTAATATGTAAACCTAATGTGGATCTGAAAGTATGCTTGTTGCAGTCCCCATGCATCTCAGGGCATACCATTTCCAGATTGCCCCATCATAAGTAGATGACATTAACTGTTTTGGGGGCACGGATAATGTTATCACTTTCTACTTTCGCCCAGTCCATGGTATATGTGATATCCATGTATTCCACCTTTGATTTGTCTACTAATTTGTACTTTGTCCTAGAGAACCTCCTGAACATTTCAATGACAAGAACACCCCATTACCTAAATAAATGTACTGCCCTATACACCATTTAGGAAAAAAAATGTCTTCTTTAATTATCTCAGGTTTTGTTTCCTCATCTCTTTTGCAGTTACCGTTACGAATAGTGTTACAGTAGCATAGTGGTGGTTGCATCTGCATCAATGTTCATTTTGATGTTGAATTTTGTAAACACCACCCACCCACCCGCCCTAAAAAAAGATTCAGTTGATTTGCCCATGGAAATAATTGGCAATAGTTTACCAGATACAATCACATGGAAATTTTTCAGTGGGAATGTGTGGTAGACTGCAATCTGGACACCTGTGTCCTCTAAAACATTCCCAGATAAATAGAACTTTCTTAGGCCAGTTAAAGTCCAGTTAGTAGGAGTACCAGACTGGAGAAGCTTAAGGATGCAGCATAGATGTGCCTTGATGCCAAACTGATCAGACATAATGGAAGTTGTAATCCAAAACTATTTAGAAGACGACCATAATTTTTTCCACACAGTTACATTTTTTGGAGCTCTGAAGCATATTTAATTTCATCACTGATTTTAATTGACAAAGTAGCATTATCCAATGTTAATTGATCTATAATCACCTCAGATCTTATTTTAAGGGGGTACTAAATGATGCCATCAGCAAACGTGTTGGAGAGCAGTTTACTAATCTGCTAATTTGTAATAACTTCCTAGATCAATCAAGAGCTTTGTTGCTATTGGGATCGAAAAAAAGAATTGTCTGCTCTGTGTTATGGTTTATGAATAGATATTAGATATGATTTGTCATCTGAGAACAAGACTGAACTCTTCCTTTATTATCCACTCTTCTTCTGAATCCAATGGTTTATTTCTTTGATAATAGGAAAATATTTCTTGGTTTTATCCAATATTATCAGATGTGTTTGCCACCTGTATGGCTATGCATCTTTTAATCTATTTCTTATTTTCTGTTTTAAAAGTAATTTCAAAAATGGGAAATAAAAATGAGCTTGTCATAATATGGGGGCAATTACATATTCAGTTGATTAAGAATACTGCATACTTCACAAAATGAGTAGATTAATTTCCAAGTAAGCAAGTATAATACTGTACTGTTAAGCTTTTATTTGAAATAATCAGTGCATCCTCTGTTGTTTTATAACATCTAACAGAGAGATTCACTTGTCATCTCTTTTGCCATATAAAATATTAATCAGCACACCTTTAAGTATTGATTCTGCAATTACCTCTCAGCCTTTGGTAAACCGTCTACACCATTTTCAATCACTCTGAGTAAAGTATTTCTTTGCAAATAGTCTCTTCAAATATGAAAAAAATCACATGCACTAAACATTCAATCTCAGGATCTGATCTACCAGAAAATAAGAGCTTAGGACCATAGCATTAGGTCAATATCACTGTGTTATAACCAGCTATGTAGAGGAAACAATTCCTGCCACCAGCTTTTCTTTTCTTTCACAAGACTTTTAAAGTTGGACAATTTAAATGTTTAGCATTAAACGAACCATTCCATACTATACATCTCTAAACCTACTATATGAAAATAACAATGGTCATATGCACCATCATTTAAATGCAACTTTAATTTATTTTAAAAGAGCCAAGGTGGCACAGTGGTTAAATGCAGCACTGCAGGCTACTTCAGCTGACTGCAGTTCTGCAGTTCGGCTGTTCAAATCTCACCGGCTCAAGGTTGACTCAGCCTTCCATCCTTCCGAGGTGGGTAAAATGAGGACCCCAACAACAATCCGGGTCCTCATTTTACCCACCTCGGAAGGATGGAAGGCTGAGTCAACCTAGAGAGGGCTGAAAGCCCTATGAAGCGGTATATAAGTCTAACTGCTATTGCTATTGCTATTAATACCATTATTTCCTTTTTGCATTCTTCTAGATGTGTTTTTCCTTCTTATCAATCTGATCATATGTAGCAGAATGAAACCAAACTTAGTCCTTCCTATTTTCATAGAATGACTGTGAAAATCTCTTGATTTGAAATGTATCCTACTGTTTTATTTATATATAGTTTACAGACTTGATGATGTTTATGACTACTTTAGGGTACATAAATCTGGTGACTCCAAATGGTAGCAAACTCAATAGTGGTCAATCAAATGTTTGCAGCCCAGATACGGTTGTCTTGGTGATGACAAATTAATTGAAAATTGGTTGACTGTTTGATAAGCATTATGTATTTGTTAAGTTATTCAAGTCTCCAGGTAAATATCTATGTTTCACTATTATATTGTAGTAAATTATAGTTTAGTTTGGCATGGTATAAAACATAATAACAAAACCATAATCAAATTTTTGATCAACAATTTCTGAAGTGTTCAAAGTACATATCTGAAGAAAAACCTGTGGCAATCCCTTTAGCAATAATTTGATGTTTACAGCAAACTTAGCTATTTCATTTTCAGGTCTTGACATTTGAAATCCCTGGCATAATCATTCTCAGTTATATATAATATTATGCTCAAATTCAAACAAGAAACAATATAATGAATTGCTTTGATCTATGTAACTCAGCAGAGGCAGACCTAGTCTGTCAAGTTTAGTATTGTTTATTTCTGAGGCAATGGCTCTCTCCAAAACAGGCAATTTTTTCTCACCTGTACCTGAAGTTTCAGGAATTGCAGGAAATGACACAAAGCAAAACATTTTCTTAATAGTAATCTAGCCATTTCAAAATAGGCCTATTGGTGGGAAGTAAAATATTTAAATTTATCTTCCCATTAAAACAAGTCCTCAAAATTACACAATAATTTTTAAAACCATCAAAGAATTTCCATTTGAGAAAAAAAGTGTAACTATATATGAATAGTTAAATAAAATAATTGCAAACACTAGGTCTTATTTAACAACTTCCATGGATTTCTATTAATTTAATAATTTGTATTCTTACTTCTTAACTGTTAGCAGAAAAGCTACCTATTTTCACTTTGTTTTATGTCTTTTCTCATTAGCATAATGGCTACCATTAAAGAACCAACCCTATTTTAAGCTAATTTACATCAGGCTTAATGTGATTTGGAACCTTTAAGGTTTATGGATATATTTTGTTTCTCATTAGGTTCTGACAATCAAAATGTGTGTGCATGCATGTGTGTGTGTGTGTGTGTATAAGATAGAGAAAAGGGAAAATATAGAGAAAGTGAAAGAAGAAAGCTATTACTGTATTGGCATTTTGAGCAATAGCTGTATCTTTACTCATTATTTCTGGAAAAGAAAAAAATACACAACTAAGAGTTAAATAAATAAATATAGGCTTATTGTAGTGTCATGCTTTATACATGTCTCAAAAGATTTTAAAAGAGTATACATTTTTTAATATTACTCCAAATTCCATTCATTTCATTGTTCCTGATATAGGTACCAATTTGATAGGTAAGCAGGAACATATGTTTATAAATGTTTAACTTTGTAGAATTTACCATAAGAATTACCTATTACTGTCTCCAAAGATCTCATGAAACTGCTGGTTTTAAAATCTCATCTTCAGAGCCAGATATTAGAAGAAGTTCAAAATAGATCCATCTAATTTCACTACAGATTTCTGAAAAAAACCTCTGAAAAAAAGAAAAGAAGTTGTTGATTTAGGAATGAATAAATTGTACATGCGGGCTTTTCATTTCTTTTTCTGTGATGATCTGTATTGAAGTGTTGATAAACAATAGGGAATTAGATACATAAACATAATGCAGTTGGGAAAAGCTTGATAGAATTAACCTGGTAATGATAAGGCAATTAAAAGAGGGGTTGCAAGCCTTGATAATGTTAATGTAATCCATGTGATTGAAAAGAATATTCATTACTTCTACAAAGGACAGCAAAAAACAATGAATTTATAGGAAAATAAGGCAAATATAAGAGTAGAAATACTATGAAAATGAATTTTTGGTAGCATCGTGAAATATGGCTGATGTGAGTATTGCTTTTTCTATATTTCTGTTCCAAACAAAAATTCTATTCTAAAACATACTGTAAAAAGCAATTCTATATGAACCCAGTCAGTTTTTTATTTGTGAATGTTGTCTACTTGTTCTCCAACATCTAAGAAGTCCTACACAAACATTAATCTTGGGACTGAGATACCAATGTTACATAAATATATGTGCCTTATTATCTGTCTGTTGTACTTCTAGCATTCTTTTGCCTGAAGTTACTAATAGAATAGGGTTATATATTAAACAGACATTCTCTTGTGATTTTGATCATATGTTTTTGGAATGGTAATTTTATTTCAGAAAATACTGACTTTGTGTCTGTCACACAAAAGGGACTGTAGTATAAATCTTCCCTGGTCATTCCAAATCTTGTTTTACTCTTTCTTAAAATAAGAGAATTCACACACAAGCCACTTTAGTCTTCACTAAGACCTGGGGAATGCAGAATATTAGCTGAAAACAAAACTGATCTTAAGTGATACAAGTTTCCTTCTTCACTATGTAAATCATTTTAGATCTGGCTTGTTTGAAGGTATGAAACTTTTTCAGTTTTTATTTATAATTTCAATACAATAGGTTCTACATTAATTCAGTGTTTTAAAAGGGACTAAGAGACAATCTTCAATTATTTATTTATGTGAACACAATGTTTACATGATTTCACTAAGAGGATGTTCCTAGCTATCAGTATTCTTCCAAAGAACCCTTGCAGGTGAGTGGGAAATGGAAGGATTTATATACCTTGCATGAATCCTTCCATTCACGTGATATATCATGATTTTTTTCCCAAACTGGGCATGTGCGAGGCCAGTGCATGATGCATCCGGCCCGCAGGCCGTGAGTTTGACAGCTCTGACCTGGATGATTGAGAATCTTTACAGATACTCAATCATACAGATTTAGCTATACAATTTGGAGAACACAGATGAACCTCCAAGTGTTTCAGCAACCCTCTAAAATTATGCAAATGACCAGCTGTCTGCAAGGAATATAAATCCTTCCATTTCCCACTATTCTGTCAGCACTGAAGAAGCTTCTTGAATGAGAAGCAAAAGGTCTTCAAAAAAACAAAGAAGAGTCCAGCTGCCTCCTGAAAGAGCACCTTGGGACAACCTTCACTTGGATGACTAAGAATCTCCACAGACTTTCTTTGAAAATGTTTCACTTCTTATCCAAGAAGCCTCTTCAGCCCAGTAAACTTCAATGTTAAGGCTTCTGTCTTCCTTAATGTGTACTGCATAGTACAGAAAAGCTAGACTATTTTATTTAAATTCTTCCTGTGTGAACTTGATGTATCTGTCCACAGTTGATATATTTGATAACCCTAATCCATGGCATAATTTCCTCTAAATATTATTCATCATTTATTTTGTGATATCTATTGCTTAAATTTACCCCCCCCCCCAATGTCCTAAATATGTTGGCATATTGAAAATGAATTGAAGAAAAAGGTTGGGATGAGTTGAGGAGCAACTAACTGAAACTAACTGAAGAATTTATTTGTAATAAATTGGATTTAAAAAAGTATTTGATTGCCATCTATAAAATTTAAATTCTGATAATACTAAAGTTATATGAACATAAATTAACATATACTTTTTGCCATTTGTTAATTGAATATCTATAGTCATTATCAATATCATTATTTAACAAAAAAGTGTCCACTTTTAAGTCATTCTAAAATCTATGTCTTGGATTCAGTGTATTACTGTTTCACTGAAGTAATTCATAGCATAGCATCAAAAGCTTTTAACACTATGATTCCATTCCATAATTATATGGAGAGATTTAATTTAGATATTGTATTAGGCCATGAATTTGAATCAGTGGCCTAAACAGCCCCGCCAACTAAATGATTCTAACCCTTGAATACCTCAACTATCATTAATATTATAATTAACATACCTGAAATAATGCATATAAAGTGTATCACGATGTCTGAGTAATAGATTTTTACCAATGAGTCTGTTTTCATTTTTTCTTTCTTTTTCATACTCCTGTACATTTTAGGAATAACACAAATATATATTATACAAACCAATGGATTTTTTAGGTTTTGAAAATGGTTTTGGGTTAAGCTACTTCTGCAAACTGGAGTTTTTCCAATTTCATTTGATAAGACTTTTTATATATGTCCCTAAAGTGCATCTCTCTTCGAACAATAAGCCACAAGATAGAACCACTTCTTCAGCTTTTCCTAGGTATATTGATTTTGCCTTTAGCACCACACCTCTCTCTACAACACACTATCTTCAAACCCACTTCCTTCCTAGACCTGATAATAAGCAAGGCAGAAAAATCAATATCAATTAGCCTCCATTCAGTAATGAATAGCAAATCAGTAAAGTATATATCAAAGAAAATGTAGAATCCATCCACGTCTATAGAAAAGCTGAGAGGTTGAATAATTGCATGAGAAAAACTAATAATAATAGATTAATTTCCACTTCTTTTCTTCACCAGTCTGCATTTTACTTATTGTACATCATACATTATTTTATCTTTCTTTTTAATGGTCAACATTAATATTCTGCTTTTCTGTTTTCTCTTCCTCAAGAAAAATGTCACCACAATTCATGTTGTAGATTTCAAATCACTACCAAATGTTGCAAAAGGAAAAAAAAAACATTAAGTCTTATTGAGCCTTGTACATAGTGCCTAACTTTTTATTTTTAAACCTGATAGAAACCTTTAGGATATTTCAAGAGCTCATGGTTAACACTGTATAAATCTGGGACAGAAAATATATATAAATTTTGAGCTCTAACTGAAAAGTTATTATATATTTTTTAATATTGAGTTTTGTCAGGAAAGCATTGGAAATGTAAATGTTATTAGAGGATTAATATCTGTTTGGACAATCCTTTGTTGTTGCTATTGCAGTGCCCACAATGATGCAGAAATAGCTAAAGGCTAAGTAGGAGAAGCCAGGTAGGAGATACTTTGGAGTAGATGATGTTCTTGAGGGAAAGAGGATGCAACGTAATGGCAATTTCACAGTGCAGCCCAGGCGTTTTAGCAGCCATGTAAAAAAAAGGCAGTCAAATTTAAATCCAGATTGAGAAGATAGGCAATAGGAGCAAATGGGAACTTTGGTTTATGGCTGCAACCACCACAATGACTGGTTGTTTCTTTGTTCTGTTATCCATGCAAGGAAGGCAAGCTTTGCTTCCTGACTGCTATGTATATCAGTCTACCAATGTAGACTGATATACGTAGGTATAAAAGGCTTTACCTCTTAAGGATGGTTCTATCATTTCCAATGTAATTCCTTTGCTTTCCTGCTTGGATCCTGTCACCACCATCCTTTCCTGCATTATGTCCTTTAATACTAAAGAATCCTTGTTTTCTTTTTATTGAAGAAGTTTCTAATCTCTCAGGGATCATCCTTGTCCTGATACAACAGAACAGTTAGTTCTTTCATTTCTACTTTCCAGTTTAAGAACATGCAACCTTCATTGCAAGAAAGAATTGAGAGTTTTGTTTCACAGAAACTAAGTAACAGTGTTCTGCTTTAAGACAAAAATGTTTTCAAAATGAAGAGAAGGGAAGCTTTACAATACTATGGATACTTCATCCCATTGGAATATGCAAGGAGTATTGAATTGAATATTGTCTTCGTTAGTTTAGCATAGTTCATTGACTTAGTGGGCCATCATTGGACTCATTGAGTCTTATCCAACTGTCTTTGCTCCAGAGATTCAGATGGTCCCAAACTTGCTAATTTTCCAGAAGGCTGTGAAGACTGGGATTCCCCCCACTCCCCAGGCAATGGAGTGTTGTAGAACATGTTGGCATGGTATTTTTGACAGTGGCTCCAAGATGATGTTATTTTTACTTGATCTGCATATTATGTTTTATCACAGTAGTCTATCCAGGGTTGAAATCGCTGCATGGAGTAGAGATCAGCTCTTGGGGGGAATGGGCATGCAAAGTACTATACCAATTCACAGCTGGGGCTACTATTAGAACACACTGAAGTGCCACAGACCATTTGCTCTAAAGTGCTTAGGGTGGCTAAGATTTGGAAAACATAGGCAAAGGGTGCATTTGTTCTAGGCTGGGAATGGAAGGACAGTATCATCAGTTCCTGCACTCCAGTAATTGAAAGAAGCAAGAAGTCATGTGAATGAAGATGTGAAACTTTCAATTTCTTTAAAGTGTCACACCATTAAGTTGGTATTATCACAAAATCACACTGATATAATCATATTTAATTTACCGAATTAAGCACAGTATAAATTATCTGTATTCTTTAGGTTAAAGTAGAGAAAAGGTTGACGCTTTATATTAGAATGTCAGATAAAACTTAAATAAATTTGCTTTATTTTTTTAAAGAAACAAAATGGTGCCAAAAGAGAAGTATGACAGGTTTGTTATCATTTGTATAAATTTCATATGGTTTCGGTTACTAGTAAAAGGTGATGTTGATATTGATGATGCTGATAATGGGAATAGATTATATGTAGAAGAGGAATAGCAACATCAAATAACCAAAATATAATTCATTTCTTTCATGGCTGTTCCAATAACTGAAAAACCTGAGAAACAGTGAAAAGGTTGATTAAAACAGCTTTCCAATCTCCCTGTGTCAACATTTATAGAAAGAGAAAATTCTGCAAATTAATACCACCAAGTAATACACATCAGAAACATGCAGAAAATAAACTAGCTTGTCAAATGCATCTTATAAAAACATGCAGAGCTTTGATTATGTCTTTATTTCAAATGAGGATTCAGACTGAAATATGAGCAAAATGTTTAACAACCTGATGGCATACAAAAGCAGAAATTAAAGAAAAATAAGCTTTAAGAAATTATTCTTTTGAGTTTTCACCTAGAAAAGAAAATTAAAACATGCAAATGAGAAAAGGTATAACCACATTGATACTAAAATACATGCTTTGAAA
Organism: Thamnophis elegans; assembly: GCF_009769535.1. Lineage (NCBI taxonomy): Eukaryota > Metazoa > Chordata > Lepidosauria > Squamata > Natricidae > Thamnophis > Thamnophis elegans. Next base: position 101,711,793 of record NC_045543.1, on the reverse strand, counting down.
TCTGAACAATGTATTTCTTGAAGGCAGTGAAGTTTGTCCTCCTATTTATTATTACAAATATAAACTGACTTAAGGTTGATGATATTTCATTCCGAACCAGAGAAGGAATAAAAAAAAATGAAGTCACTGTTTGATTATCTTCCACATTTGCTTTCAGATGTTGAGAATCTAAATTCCTAGCAGGCTAATGATCACCAGTTAAAATTCTGGAAACATTAAAAAAAAAAAAGGAAATCAATTGCCAATTGTAAAATAAAGAAAACTTGGAAGCTGTGCATTTTCTCAAAAAAACAAAAAAACAGTTTGTTTGTTCCTTAACCATTTTTATCTTGGGAATCAATCACTATTTTATTTATTATTTCATTTCATTTTATTATCTTATTTTATAATTTATTTTATTTTATTACTTAAAATATTTACATATTTATAATACGCATTCTCCTTACTTTCCTTTCCCCTTACTTTTCTGGCATCTATCTATCTTGTATAATATTTTTGTAAGCCTGAAAAGCTATGTAGTGTTTTCACAAAACTCAATAAAGAGGTTACCACTGTGGATTTTGGATTTTTTCCCTTATGGACTACACAGCTACTAATATACTATTAGTAGTAATTAATATTAATATACTATATTATGTACTATATATATAATATACTCTAACAACAGGTATTTTATGCCTGTTTTATGGTTTTACACTAACATGGGATGTCATGTTGAAAATATTGGAACTGCAAAAAGTTTTCAACAATGGTGATGGGAAGGAGCTTCAAAAAAGGGATTTAAAATCTATTTGAAGGTTACTTACAACTTACTTATTTGAATGTCTTTTTCACAGGGCTTTTGGTCTTTTCATGTAATGGAATGTAGGGGCAGAGGACAAAAAGAGATTTGGAGAAAGAGGGGAGGAGATACTGCCTAGGAAACAATCAACAAGAGAGATAGGAGTCTCTGGTGGTTTAATGGCAATGGAAAGAAATTTAGGAAGAACCCACCATAATGGGCCACATCATTAAAACCTTCAAACTTCCAAAACTCATAATATAATCTTGCAATAAAGTTAAATTAGTTCATCTAGTCTAGTGGTCTAGTGTTTCTTGTCTGGTTTATCTGAGAGGGCTGATTGTTTTGCTTTAAGATTTATTGTTGTGATTTCTTTACTACAGCATATTTTGATCTGAGTTTTCTTGATTAGCAAATTGTAAAGCAACCCCCATTCCATCTCCTGAAATTCCTGTTCTTATACCAAAATGTTCCCCAGTGTTCTTACATTTAGAGATGATTTTTGTTCTCAATATGCTGCCCAAAATCTAATGTAGGCCTTGAAATTAATGAAACTTTCTATTTGCCACTTAATATATGAGAAATTTAGCATAGGTACACTGCCACAAAACAGCAAAGCTACAATTGTTCAGCAAAAACAGATTAAAAACTCAACTACTGTATGACCAACTTTTGCCTTTTGTTTTTAACTTTATGGCTAATATAATGAATGGATCTTTTGCTTAATGAGAAAATGCAAAACAAGTGGGGAAAAATAATACTGAAAACAGAACTGGCAACATGAAAAAAAATTACTAATCCAATGGATAGCATAAAATATATGTGGCCTTCTATATATGTGTTGCTTGTGACAGATTTATTTTTCCTTCATAAAAAATAAGCAGAGAATCACATTTGGTTGAGGTCCTATTGCATGGCTTAAAAGAGAGGAATACTGCAAATGACAGGATAAGGGGAAATAGAAGCTTAGAATGAAGGGCAAGAATGGAGATGACATATGGAAAAAAATAGCCTAAAGTTTTCAAGCCAATGATATAAAATAAGCAGGAGGATACATTATATTCTTAAACAGTAGACCTGATTCTGATCTCAAATTGAGTGCTTTTCTAACATTGTTACTCTTTCCATAGATTTGCTATATTTTATCTCCAAGGAACAAAATGTGTAAAAAAAATATCCACCTGATTTAAAAAAAGCCATTTTCTGTTAGACTGTGTGTGAGGGAAAAAAAATCTCTATTTGTTCACCTTGCTTAAGCTTACGGTGAGATATCATAATATACATGTTGTCTAAAATATACCTTATTGAAGGTTAAAGAAAGTATTAGTGGTCTCCTTTAAGCTCATATAATTTGACTCAGTTGTATATTATTGACATTCCATGGCATTGCCATGAAAAGAACAGCATATGTATAATGATATTTTGCAGTTCACATGACAGATATTTAAAATGAGGGCACTATATGCTGGTAAATCCATAATTAAAAGTAAAGCAAGATTTCCTGGCTATCCTAGCAACCAAAATGACCGTAAAAGGTGTAAATCTTCATGCACAGCAAGCAAAGAGTGTTGCGAGGGGAAGTTTTCAACTTTCCATAATGCCATTTTCTAATTTAACTCTCTCATTTCCCAGAAGATTATATTTGCCCTTCAGGGAACGGTATGCACATCATTGCAGGTTATGGCTGTGTCCTTGGAAGTATTTTATTGAAAGCTCATATTTTTTGGCTTAAAGGAGATGAATCAGAAATTAGTCTAACTTACATTTCAATGAAATTTTGATGTACAAGTTATCTTTCAACAATTTCACCTCCAAAATTCAGGGATGAAAAAAGTACTTGTTTGTAATGTGACAATTAGTGGAAAATTGGCAAGGTTGCTGAAAATAATGTCCAAATATGTTACCAGAAAAATTTACTTATAAAGAGGTTGCGCTGTATATTGTAGTAGCAGAGCATATTGATAGCTCTAGGTTGAACAGTGGAGTTTTTAGTGTTCTCTGAGTTTAATTATTTGGTTGACAAACTCAACCATGGTTGAAACCATTGTTTCATCTGGAAAACTGGAAACATTCTAGACCAAGCAAAAAAAAACACCAAAATGCCAGGGAATTTCTAGAAGCATGGCATCAGACAAATCAGCTATCAATAGACACATAGAGATAAATCACATGTACATACCATTAAAAAGAAACAATAAAGAGGCTAAGAAGAAAACAAAAAGACCAAAACACAGCCTTCACCCTGGACAAGCAGGGATAACCATCAGACAATTGATTAAATAGGAAACAATATAATCAAGAAACTATCTAGGAGAAAACCATGTATCCACAAATGGAAGGGCAAGACACTATATCTAAATGGCGAGCAAACCCCATACACATTAGCAATGATGAGAATATCGAATTGATTAATGAAATATCTGCAAGCAAATAAACATGGTTACAGAGGACTGACATTTCCACTGTTTATATATTAAAGTATTATTCCATCCATGAGCATTAATGGATTGATAAATACATTATTTTTTTTAAGAAATCAATAACTTATGAACTGATGTAGAATTAGAATAAAATTACATTTAAATGGTTAAAATAAAAGTAAAGTAGTAGAAACTGAGGAAGGAAACTAAGGTAGAGGAAAAGAGAGAAACAGCTAACAAAACTTAGCAGAATTTACCTATACTTAAAATTAGCAAGTTGCCAGATGAGTAGATCTTTCAGTAGGAATGCTAACTTGATGGTTTTGGAACTCCCTTTCAGCAGCCAAACAAAAGTGAGTAAGAATTATATTTCAAAAAGGCCCCCTTGTCTCTTAAGTTGAATACTAATGGCATGCAAAGCCTTCGGTTGACTTTCTTGTATACAATTTTTGAGTACAGATGATGGAATTACACTTCAACTTTAACAAACTTTAACTTTGTTCATTTTTGTGACACTTTTCACTTCACTCCACTCTATTGAAATGTCTGTAAAAGCCCAGGGTAGCATTGCTAACTCTATTCCTGAGTTAACTGAAGTAAATGTCCCACTGGTTCATCTTTCAAAGAATTGGACAGTGGAAACAGCTCTTATGGAAATGCCCTGAAACAATGGTTTCTTCTATCCACAAATTGCCTCATATTGTGACGACCTCATGCATTATGATGACTTCTTGACAATACTAGACTTGGAAAAAAAAAACTAGACTTGAAGATCAAGTAATACAAATAAAATGCTAATTGTATGTCTGCTATTAATAAAAGCATCAAGCCAATAACAAGTATACAGGTCGTACCAATATTCAGCCCCCATGTCAATTAACTTATATTTTGTTTTTGTTTTCAATAAAAATATCACCATATTAGGAATTTCCAATGGTAATGCATGGAACAATTTAGGAAGTGTATAAAAGAAAATGGCAATCAATTCAAACATTTAAAGTGGTTTATACAATATGTATAAATATGTATGGGGCCTGACTTTTAGCACACTGATAAGTATATGACAGAAAACACCTGAAGTTTTAGTAGAAGCTCAATTGACACAAATTACAAATTATAGTTTTAAGAAAGTTGCTTTTCTATTCTAAATATCAAGGACTGATACGACATTGTTACTAGTAACTTGTGGTATAAAAAAAACAATGTTAGGCACAGGATATGTCAGTAAATATTAGAACTGTAGGGCAGAGTAAACTTTTTTCAGAATAAAGCTGTGAGTTTTATTTGTCAATGTATTGTTTTGTTTTTCAATAGGGTAAAATGTACAATATACAAGCTGCAAATGAATGCCAACCGAATACTAAAGTGAGTGACTGGTATGAAGGAAGTACACTGAAGTGGTTTGATAAAGAGGTCATTGTGTCATATAAAGAGGATGGATGAAGACGGAATTGCCAAACAAATGCATAAAGCAAGAGTGATTAGGTTGAGAGGAAGGAGAAGAATAAGCAAGTCATAGTAAGAAGGGGCTGGAGTTTTCAGAAAAAGAGGGGTGAGAAGTTCAAAGACAAACAAATATGAAAAGATACAAGAACATGATTGAAGCAAGGTTGATTTACATAGAAAGACATGAAGATGTGCAATGCGCAGCATTGCTATAAACTAGAATTAATTCCATTTTCTTTTCTTTATCTACTGCTTTTGGTTTCTTCCTTTTAGTACTTTGTAGTTCTTTTTTTTGCATACAATGCAACGTATCCCTAAGGAAATAGCATTAGGCCTATTTTTGCATTAGCATTAGGGCTATATTTGTATGTATTTATATATGTATTTTGATTTATTGATGTAAGCTGCTTTGAGTAGTACTATAAACCAAAAGGCAGAATATAAATTAGAAATAAAATAAATGAAAATAGTATTTGTTTTAGGTCTCTGAATATTTTATTTATTTGTAGAATTTTTTGTCATGTACAGTATTATATAGGTGTGTGTGTGTGTGTGTGTGTGTGTGTGTACATGTACATACATACATACATACACACACACACACAAACACACACACACACACACACACACAAAAGAAAAGTGTATAAAACAGGGTATCTGTCAGGACACTGTCTCCTTGTTTAAAAATTTCAGAACAAATGTGAACCAAGCCTAACATTTTTCTAAATTATAGCAGTGCTCATAATGGCTCAAATATGTTTTCAACTGCCACTTTAGCCATTTTCCTGAGCTATCAAGTGAAGAGGTGTAAGACAACTTCTCACATAATTCATACAAAGTGCCAATGATTCTGATCCTCTGTGACACATATTTCATTGCCAGAAGGAATCACATATTCAAACAGTACTCAGTGCTGCCACTGAAAATTGGCAACTCAAAACAGCAATGACAAACAATGATGAAGTAGATCAATAGAATGCTGAAAGTCGCAAAGGGGAGCTTGAGTATTAATATCCTAATATCAAAAACTTAAATGTGATCTAAAGAGTGAAGTCAATGACCATCTATTAATCAGGTCTCCTTTCAAAGGTTAACAGAAGAGAAAGTGATGATAATAACTCATCCCTTGTATGCTTTTTCAATTATCATTTCACAGACGACTGAATCTTTATGCAATGTATCATAATACAATGCATTGGGAGGGGGTGGAAACAGTTTTTTGTCCCACTATTAATTACTCTGATTGGAAATTCTCAATCTATTCCCAATCTATTTGTCTGTCAATCTCTTTATCTATTTCTATCATCCATCATTTATTTTGCTTCAAGAGTAAAGTTTGTTTTTCTAAAGGCTTTAACATGAATTGACTGAGCAATCTCTGCTTGTTTCATTGATATTATAAGAGATGCCATGAAAAATCAAGATTTATTGTAATTCAAAGTTCTACTAAACAAATCCATTATTATGATCATCCTGTGACAGTTCAGTTGAAGAAAGCTTTTTAGAGAAAACGTGATCAGGCACTTATAGTGTGCTTACAATTATTTATATTTACTTGTCTTAAGGGGGCAGCAAAGGCACATCATGCTTTTTTGAGAACTTGTTTATCTTCCTTTTCCTTGTTTGATTAATTGCAGCTCTTTGTAGGATTGTAGATCCTGATGGGACCAGGATGATTTCTTTGGTTGTTTTATTTTGCTTTTTTGAAAAACATTGCTGTTGCTTAAATCTGTTAAGATTTGCTACTTGTATATGTGAACGATAAATACAGTGTAGTATCATAATTACATTATATTTAGAATTGCTTATATGTGTGAGAGGGCTATAAGATAATTTATGAAAATAGTAGAAGATATAATGCAAATTTATTTTAGCACAATTGTTTAAAATCAGAATGCTTTTGAAATTTGACATTGTGATGAATTATGACAAATGAATATGCAAGAAGATTTTATTCTGAGTCACTCTCACATTCAAATTGAATGAAATATGTGGAAGTATTCATATGAGAAGCTTAAGTTAAATTTTAAAGTAAAAGAAATTCTTAAAGCAGATTTATAATTTATAACTGTCCAATCACTTTGTTCTTATACTTTCTGGATACAATAGGTTAATTCTCACAATCAGCTTATTATGATCCACAATAGTCCACATACTATTATTTCAAGGAAGGACATAATTTGGGCTTTTGTGTCCCCTCTTTAAGACACTAAAGCTACTTCTATTCAACTTTTTCTGCTATATACCAAACAAAAGAAGTATTTTTTTATTTGTGTCAGCACAAGAAGTGTTTTCCAGTTGCCTGCTTTTCTTCTTTTCATTGCAGTCAAATTGTGGCTTTACCAAGTTATTGTGCTATGTGGCAAGGTGTCTCCTTCTCCATGCTCACTCACTCTTTTTCTCACATTGGTGGTTGCCTTCCAACACCATGTTTTTACAAATTCAACAATGAACAGATAAACTTTTTTCTTACATATTCACTGATGAAACACAAAATAACTTCCTCCCTCCCTCCCTCTCTTCCCTGCCTCCCTCCATCATGTCTCACTCCTTCCTTTCCCCCCTCCTGATAGGAAGGTGCATCCAATATCAGGGAAATCAAAGAAGCACAGAACATGTTTTGAGATAGAGAAACAGATGAATCAACCCCTCAGATACATTACTGTGCCTCAAACAGAAAAAGGAACTTAAACCTGGACAGAAATTACTTACATCGACTTCATTTCTGGTCAATTTATTCACATAAATCAAACAGTGTTTCCGTTACTGTATTCGTTCAGCTGTGCCTTATTTTTATTTTTATACAGCCGAGATGGCACAGTGGTTAGAGTGCAGCACTGCAGTCTACTTCAGCTGACTGCAGTTCTGCAGTTCGGCTGTTCAAATCTCACCGGCTCAAGATTGACTCAGCCTTCCATCCTTCCGAGGTGAGTAAAATGAGGACCCGGATTGTTGTTGGGGGCAATATACTGACTCTGTAAACTGCTTAGAGAGGGCTGAAAGCCCTATGAAGCAGTATATAAGTCTAACTGCTATTATTTATTTTTTATGCCACCTATCTGTCCTACAAGGTGACTCTGGGTGGTTTAGCATCACATTATCTTTGGCTTGTTTCTTAATTCTTGCAAAGGGACCCTCGGCTACTAGAAACATTGATGAAGGGTGGGGCAAATTTTATTTATAGACAAGGAACAAATAATATTTTGAGTCTTCTTTAACATTTACTTTTCTGTTATATCCCAATCCATTCTTCATAAACAAATATGTAAACTAAAACAATTATTGTTCTATTATAGTTCTGGATATTGTGCTGCATTTCCTTCATTTAAAATCCTTAGCATATAAAAAGACATATATTGAAGAAAATTGCTAATAATGGTAATAAGGATAATATGTAAGGAAAATATGGCAGTACTGTTTATTCAAATCCCATGTGAAGAAAAGTATGTATTGAAATGCGCATATATTTTACAGGATTTTAATGACATAGAAATGATGTAGAAATTGCAAAGAATAACTGATTTATTTGTCAACATATAAGCAACAAAGTAAGAAATTCTAATATTCATTGTGCAGGCAATTCATCCAATTTGTCTGTAGTAGTTGTAATGCTGTAATTAAGATCCTAAGTATTAGCACTGCCTAAGAATTTATATAATACTAACACTTTAAAATTATTTTGAGAATAAACAAGTTACAAACCTGTCAGATGAATCAGTGACTTCTTGGTGCCTAAACACAATAATATTAATAAACATCACTCAACTACACTTAAGTACCTAAATTAAGGAATTCACTGCTTGAACATATGCAATTAGTTTTACTTTATACATTTTTTAAAAATGGATTAAACAAAAATAAGATGGATAGCCCTATGACATTTCTTAATTAAGAATGCAATCTAATTTTAATGTGCAGAGGTTGCCTGTACCTGAATTCTAGATGACAAGAAAATAGTCACCAATTATATGACATGACAGTAGGCCAAAGAAATTAATTAATTGCTGAACTACACAGAAGTTGTGTTAATCCAATAGGATAGAATAGAATAAAAAAGTTGGAAGGGATCTTGGAGGTCTTCATGTCCAACCCCCTGCTTGTGCAGGAAAACTTATACCATTTCTGACAAATGGTTGTCCAATCTCTTGTTAAAACTTCCAGTTTCAGGGCATTCAAAATTTCTGGAGGGAAGTTTTAATTGTTTTAACTGTCAGGAAATTTTTCCTTAGTTCTTGATTGCTTCTCTCTTTGATTAATTTCCATCCATTACTTCTTGTCTTGCCCTATCATTCTTATGTTTGTTTGTTTTCATAGAAGGGTGATTTATTTGGATAACTTTGTTTTATGAATGTATTCAAATGGCAAATATATATAATTAAATATGATTTTCAGATCAATAGAGAGATAATTTGGTGTGGTGCTTAAGGAATCAAGCTAGAAACGGGAAGATCCCGAGTTCTAGTTCCCCATTAGGCATAAAACCACTTGGGGTCTCTGGGACAGTCACTTTCTTTCAGCTCTAGGCAGAAAATCATTTCTGACAAACCTTTCCAAGAAAAGTAAAGAGATTGTCCAGGCAATTTCTACAGAATGAACAGGAAAACAAACAAATAAATAATCTCAAAACTTGCATTCTAAAGGGGAGATGAGAAGAAAGATTAACACCACCAATTCAATTCATAAACTAATAGTTAAAGCCATAATTCATAGTCATTAACAGTTGGAATAGAATAGAATAGAATAGAATAGAGTGGAGTGGAGTGGGCTGGAATAGAATAGAATAGAGGAGAAGGGAAGAGAAGAAAAGAGATAAAGGCAGCTGATTTTTATAAAGTACACTGCATTAGAGCTTATTTATGTTTAATTTGAATTATATGTAGTTCATAAGGTTATTTTCCATTTTCTATTGTTATTTTTCTCTACCACATTACAATTACAATTCTGTAGTAACTTTTGAAGGTGTTTGTGGCTCTCCTGAAAATCTATAGAAACCTCATCTGACCCTAACCTTCAGGGCCTCAGACTGTGGAAATAGTAAGCATCTATTAATATAAATTGATGGTAACTATTGTATTATTTTTCATTATTTTTGAATGGATTTATACTTCTTTCGATTATTCTTGAATAATTGAGTTATTCTTGCCATTTCTTGTTACAAAAACAGTAGTCACTTAATCAGCTTTTTTGGAACCCTCCATGAAAAAGGGTTAGACAATCATAAGTTGTCCAAAAAAGAGATGTCTGGATTTTGGATAAAGAGAGGAATTAACAAAATGTTAAAAATAAAAAGCATTTTTTTAAAAAAAGTGAAGAAAAAAATTGTAAAATACAAATAAGATTATGGAGACATTTGGATTTGGTTGCAATTCAAGTGCAGGTCAGAATATTGATAAACATCTGTTCAAGCAATCTTTGTCTTGGAAACACTAAATGGTATCTCAGCAAGCAGATGCATTTTTGTATTACAAGCTTTGTCTAAAAAAAAAAAGAATTCAGAAAAATTGAAATGTGCTGGTTTTCAGTAACTATTTACATAGTTCACTCTGCCTATGAATATTTATTTATTTCATTTTTACTCTGCCACAGTCACCATGACATTTGGTGGGAGAAAAAGATAACATATTCAAATATACAACCACAAATGCCATAATAATAAAATCAATAGCCATGAACCCTCCAAAGCAAAATGGCATATAGTATCCTGTGGCATTTTCTTCCTAATTATAAAAGTCATCCAAAAAGAGTTCTACTTTATCTTGCTACTTGAAGGTCAAAAAAGTTGAGGTGAATCTTACCTCTCAGAAAGATTATCCCAAAGCTCGGAGACCTTGAGAGAAAACATCTCTTAATCATCATATCTTTAATTATCCAGGAAGGGGAAATTACAAGATTTTTTTTATTGCCTGTGATGTTCATATAGGACAAGTCTAGTTGAAGTAGGTGATTCCAAAAAACAAAACAAAAACCTCTTACTACCAAACTATATTGAGTTTCACACTGTAGATTACATTCAGCATTTTAAATTATGCCAAGAAATGTATTGGAATCTTGGTAGAACATCCAGTGATTTGCTTACATTTTGTTTCAAAAGTGCATATTAGGTGTGCATAATAGATAGATAAATGATTACAACATTTCTGATTTCTTTTTAAATTGCTTAATAATATCAGTCTGATCTACTTGCTTGCTACTTTCAAATACACAGTATGTACTTCTGAAAAGTTAATCTTGGATGTCTGGCAGGCAATAACTCAAGAAAGTCTCACTTTCTTTTTTAAAATACTGGAGAAAGTATAATCTTTATTCTCATTGTACTTAAATACAATGAAATTGTAAGAAAGAGAGAGAAAGAGACAGAGGGGGGAGGGGAGAGAGAATGGATTAAATACTTTTGCATGTGTGCATATGTGCATTTTCTCTCTCTCTCTCTCTCTCTCTCTCTCTCACACACACACACACACACACACACACACACACACACACACACACACAAACTCATGCACCCAAGTCTTCTTTTGACCCAACTTGCATCGCAAATATAGCATTATTTTAAAGTATTCTTTAACACAAAAATAACCGTTAATAAAAATATCTAAAAAACTATATTAAGGGAATATTATTGGTTCTAACCATTCATGAAAAATGATCACTTTAAAATATACAGAGATAGAGTTATATTTGATGATACACATTAGTTGTATTAGTTGTATTTGATGACATGTGTGAAGTACAAAGTAGTGCCCTTGCCTAGCTGTCACTAATATAATTAAGTCTATTCACCTAGATATTGGTCATCCTCTTCTCTTTCCTTCCACTTTTCCCAGTACTATAGATTTATCGAGAGAACTGGGGGGGGGGAGGAGTGTTGTAACCTCGTCAGTCCTCGGACTTACGAATGACAGCTCGGCAGCAGCCAGGCACGTCTTAGCCAATCAGATGTGCCTGCCGGTTGCCGGGCTGTCATACGCGAGGCTATTGGCCTGTCCGTCTGACAGCTCAGTATAAAAGGCTGTCAGACGGAGGAGAGGTGCCGGTCTACTCTGTTCGTTCTATCTTGCTTGCAATAAACCATTGAAAGGTTACCTCAGACGCCTCCTCGTCATTATTGCTGCTGATCTAACACTGGCGATGAGCGGTGGGGGAACTCCGGCTCTGAGTACAACCTGAAGAGCAAGCAACGATCATATTAGGCGCGTAGACCGGACCAACAAACCGCACCTCAAATCGCCTCAGCCGTTCGCCAAATCGCCTCAGCCACGAACTAATGGCCGGCATGCCAGGCTTCGCTCCGTTCGGAGCTGGCAGAGAGTCCTGGGCAGCATTCTTAGAGAGATTTGAATGCTTTCTCATCGCCAACAATAGGCAGGGATATTCTCAGGCTAGAAAATGCGGATTCTTCTTAACCGCCTGCGGTCCTGAGATGTTCGCAACGGCCCGATCTTTTGCTGCCCCTAGGGCCATATACGATTTAACTTGGGAAGAACTCACTGAAGGGCTTCAAGCCTACTACGCGCCTACCCCTTCACAGATCGCACACCAATTTGCCTACCGCAGGCGAGTGCAAAAGCCAACAGAAACAGTCAATCAATTCCTGCAGGCTCTGCGAGTCACCGCGGCGCAATGCGATTTCCCTGATTTAGAGGATAACTTGGCAGAACAATTTGTATGTGGCCTCAAGGACATTTTCCTGAGGCGCAGACTCCTAGGAAAGCCTAAAGTAACGCTGGTATTTGCTATAGATGAAGCCAGGGCTGCCGAACTAGCCAATCTATCATCTGTTGAGATCGACCGTTACTTGTCTCACGCGGCCGCTGTTTCCAATATGCCTGCATTGCCTGCCTTGCCTGCTTTACCAGGTCCTGAACCCTCTCCATCTCAACCTTCCACATATATCACTAACTTGATCGATGAACTGGCACCTTTGCCAGAACATCTCTGTACTACTCAAGTGGATCGTCTGAGGGCTACCCCTCGCCGTCCTCAACAACACCAAAGCCAGGCGCTGATCTGTTCTCCTGCCGCCGCTTCAGCTTGCCTCGGCTGCGGAGGCTCTCATACCCGGTCTACCTGCCCATTCAAGACCGCCGTATGCCGCCGATGTGGCAAGAAGGGCCATTTAGCACAGGTCTGCCGGGCCGCCTTGCCTCCTCTCTCACCAGCCGACCAACCTCCAGTCTACGGTCCTCCTCCACCTCCGAAGAATCAACCATCCAGGTGGCCGCAGCCGCGCCAGGAAGTTTGCTACACACTAACCGAGGGCATACCTGCCATCCCTGATGTGTCTGTCAACCTGGCCTCCGAGGGTACGCAGAAGATTACAATAACTGTCACCATTGAGGGCTCTCCCTGTTTGATGGAGGTCGATTCTGGCTCCTCCCGCTCCCTCCTTTCTTGGGCCACCTTCACAAAACTCTGCCCCAATGTGACCAAGTCCCAGCTTGCTTCACCGGACGCTATCCTAAGGGACTATCAGGGGTCAAACATCATCACCCTGGGGTGCTATGGGTTGCAGGTTGCCTATGGGAGTCACTGTGCTGTTTTCCCAGCCCTCATCGTTCTCAAGCCGCTTCCCTCAATTCTGGGTCTCGATTGGTTTTCACCTTTAGGGCTATCCCTAACTGGAGTGCACAGTGTGGTGGACATGCCCCCCGATGTAGCAGCAGTCCTTTCGGACTATGCTTACATCTTCAATGGGCAGCTTGGCCAATACAAGGGCACCCCTATCTCTCTTAACTTGGACCCCCAGGTTGCTCCTATCAGGCTGAAGGCCCGCAGGGTGCCTTTTGCCTTGAGGCCAAAGGTTGACACCGAGCTTGATAAGCTCTTGGCGCAGGGAGTGCTGGAGCCCATTGACCATTCACGATGGGAAACCCCCATAGTGATTCCCGTGAAGGCCGATGGGTCCATCAGGATCTGCGCCAACTACAAGTCGACGATCAACCTTGGCCTCCAGGCAAACCCCTATCCAGTCCCTGTCATGCAGCATCTACTCCACTCATTGGGGCAGGGCTGCATTTTCTCCAAACTGGATATGGCGCAGGCCTACCAGCAGCTCCCTGTGGATGACGATGCGGCGGCCTCCCAGACCATCATCACCCACCCGGGGGCTTTCCGCTGTCGCCGCCTCTAATTCAGCGTATCCGTTGCCCCGGGGATCTTCCAGAGCCTCATGGAGCGCTTGCTCCATGGGCTCCCTGGCATTGTTCCCTACTTTGATGACATCCTGATCACTGCAAGCAGCCGCTCAGACCTCATCAAAGTCCTAAGGAAGGTCCTCGACCGTTTTAGGGGCGCGGGATTAAAATTGAAGCAAATGTTCCTTTGCTGTGCCCCAAGTGGAATTCCTGGGCTTCTTGATTGATGCCCAGGGAATCCACCCCACCCCTTCAAAAATTGCCGCCATAAGGAACGCACCCCCCCAACCTCGAAGGCGCAGCTTCAAGCATTCCTCGGCCTTTTAAATTTTTACACACCATTCATTCCACACAAGGCGTCACTAGCCGAGCCACTGCATCGGTTGCTCGACCGATCCACGGCCTGGCGCTGGGGCAGACGCGAAGCGCATGCGTTCGTGGCTGTCAAATTCCTGCTGACATCAGAGGCAGTCTTAGTCCAATACAGTGACAAGCTGCCCCTGACTTTGGCCTGTGACGCCTCTCCCGTGGGTTTGGGGGCAGTTCTGAGCCACGTCCTTCCCAATGGCTCAGAAGCCCCCATAGCTTTTTACTCCCGGACACTTTCCTCCGCCAAGAGGAACTACAGCCAGATTGACAAGGAGGCTCTGGCTGCGGTGTCCGGGGTTAAAAAGTTCCACGACTATCTCTATGGTCGGCACTTTACCCTCTACACCGACCACAAGCCACTCCTTGGGCTTCTGGCCGGTGATAGGCTGACCCCACCCATCCTATCCCCTAGGATGACCCGATGGATGGAGTTCCTGGCGGCGTACTCCTACGCCCTATGCTACCATCTGGGCAAGCACTTGGGGCATGCTGATGCCCTCAGTCGCTGCCCCCTTCCTTGCGAGGACCCCCAGTCGGTCCCTTGCCTATCAGTCCTCTCCATTGCCGAGCTGGACTTGCCCCTGACCTCCACAGATGTGGCCTCCCACTCTCGTGCGGACCCTGTCTTGTCTCAAGTAATGGCATGGGTCCTGAGAGGGTGGCCTACAGATACTATACATCCAGACTGCAGGGCCTTCAAGTCCCGCCAGCTGGGGCTATTCCTCCACTCAGGCTGCCTCCTCTGGGGCAACCGTGTGGTCATCCCATCGGTCCTTCGCCACCAAGTCCTACAGCGGCTCCATGCCGATCACCCTGGGGTCGCGCGCATGAAGGCGCTGGCCCGCAGTTATGTTTGGTGGCCAGGCTTAGATTCGGATATCGAGGCCTGGGTCGCCCGCTGCGTAACTTGCCAAGAGTCCCACCCATCTCCCCCCTCCTCCCCCTCCCGGGAGTGGGAGATGCCCCGCGGGCCCTGGTCCCGCATCCACATAGACTTTGCGGGCCCCTTCCATGGCCAGGTATTCTTAGTGGCTGTAGATGCATACTCTCGCTGGGTGGAGCTGATCCTAATGCACTCCACCACAGCCGAGAGCACTGTGCAGGCCCTGCAATGTTTGTTTGCTACCCATGGGTTGCCAGACACAGTTGTGTCCTACAACAGCCCGCAATTCACATCTACTGCTTTCCAAACATACCTGGCCACCCAAGGGATCCGCCATGCACCTGTCGCCCCTTACCATCCGGCCAGCAATGGCCTGGCGGAAAGGGCGGTCCGATCGGCCAAGGAGGCTTTGGGCTGCATGAACCAAGGCGACTGGCAGGCAAGGGTGGATGCGTACTTAATGGCACAGCACTCCACTCCTTGCCCCTGAAAAGCCCCGCGGAGCTGCTGATGGGCCAGCGCCTGCGGACCAGCCTGGATAGACTTCACCCCCTCTATTCAGGAATTCAGCCTGGCAACCTGGGGTCTCCCTCCCGTTCCTTCCTTCCTGGGGACATTGTTTGGGCTCGCAATTATTCTGGTGATCCTCGATGGGTGCCTGCCACCATCATCGAAGTAACGGGACCCATCTCCTACAGGGCCAGAATTCCAGATGGCACCATATGGCGGTGGCACCTGGATCAATTGAGGAGCCGCCACACCAACGAAGATCCAGCTCAAACCGTCCCACAGAGGCCGGCCACTGACGCCTCGCAACCGGCCCCGATTCCGCAACAAGGAATGCAAATACACAATCCTCCGGCCTTCACATATGCAGGCCAGCCTGCCACAGCTTCTGGGTCGCATCAACCCTTCGTTGGCCTTCCATACCCCTCTCAATCCGAGCCCGCAAATGACAATCCCAATTTGTTAGGCCTCCTTAGACCCGGCCCTCCCCAGTCCCAGGCCGCATACCGGCCTATTCAAAATCCGCCGCCATCCTCGGCCGCGCCCCCTTCGCCCAGCCTACCTCCTTCTTGCATTACTCCAGCACACCCGGGATGTTCTTCTGACATCACCTGGAGCTACACTCCCCAAAGGGAGGAGCTCGTACAGGGACATCCTCTTCAGTCACCGCCTGCAATACAACTGCGGCGTTCGGGGCGTGTCCGCCGTTCCCCTGCATACTTACGCGATTACGCCTGCGCCATTTCTGACGCATGCGCATCGCTGGGGGGGGGGAAGGAGTGTGTAGCCTTGTAAGTCCTCGGACTTACGAATGACAGCTCGGCAGCAGCCAGGCGCGTCTTAGCCAATCAGACGCACCTGCCGGTTGCCAGGCTGTCATACGCGAGGCTACTGGCTATCCGTCTGACAGCTCAGTATAAAAGGCTGTCAGATGGAGGAGAGGTGCCGGTCTACTCACAGTTGCTGTTTGTTCTATCTTGCTTGCAATAAACCGTTGAAAGGTTACCTCAGATGCCTCCTCGTCATTATTGCCGCCGATCTAACAGTATAAAGTGTGCAAAGTATGATAATTTCAACCAAATCATTTGCTATAAAGCAATCCTTTCTCTATTTGGGATCTTTTGCTGGAGTATACATGTGATTGGTTTGCCTTTAATCAACATTCTATGTAAGACTTATGCAACCTTATAGACCTTTTGAGAACAAGAAACCAATGAATTGGATTAATGCAAAATTGTTTGTATTCCCGCCAGTTTCTTGGTTTTTGTAATGATTTTTTCGCCATGACAATTTCAAAAATGCTACGTTCGCTTTTTTATGCATCAAAGTGGTGTCAACATGGGGGTTGGAGTTGGTCAAAATTGGCAAGTTGATAGATGTTCCTTTTGAACATATATGTGATATCAGTGCACTTATAAAGACACAGGCTTTGCACTGAATCACCATCTTGCTGATTTTGATGCCTCCTGAAGGAACTAAAACACATAAAAGAGATTTTTAAAGGTAAGCATTTCATTGTTACAGCTCTTTACTTTTCTATGTTCCTATACAAACATTTAAAAATAGACAATCATGCTCGGTGATGTTACTATTATGCTACCAGTCCTTTATTATGTACAATGGATTATTTCAAATAAAAATGTCAATCATCATACCAGAACTTCAATCCTGGACTGTTTTCTTTTTTAAAAAAATCAATAAAATCAAAGCTTCTTTTTGAACCAGGCATTTGAGACAGGCTGTTTCAGTTCACTAAGTATAGACTTTACATAGTGTCTCGCCACTAATCAATTTCAACTATACAGGTTGTTTTTAAAGGTTTTTTTTTTTAAAGATACGTTTTGATATATATTTATGGAAAGGAGCAAGTAGATTTGTAAGCCCTGATCCTGTGACACTCAGCCTACTTCATTTTTCCTAGCTGTTTTCTGATAACAACGTTCCCTTGAGTGTTGTTTCTTTTCAAAAATAATGATCACAGGATTATAAGATTTAAGCTTTCTACGGTAAAGTGTTAGGAAGAGAAAATTAAAATAGCATTCAATAGGGTTGTGCAAATTCTTTGAAGAGGCATTTCACAATGTGCTGGAGCCTCTCTTTTTACATCAAAAATGCAATCCTATATTTTACCAGGCTCAGGTTGCACATACAACAGGCAGTTGGGGATAAATTTAAGGATTCAAGAAGAGGTCCTTATTTCTGTCCATGTGGATTATAAAATGCCTCTTGTGAATAATATGTAAAGCAATCCAATTGAAATAAAGGAGTATTAATAAGATTTGAGCTTTGATGGTCACTGTTTTCTAATATGCAAGGGCTGGGAGATCTTAATATGTTATTTGCAATGTTATTAAAAAGAGCATTTCAAGTTAACAATGTAATATTCATGGGACACCCTTCCCGTATGTTTTTCTATGCTTGTTCCCAAATACGTTTTCTATTTTTGACTATTTTCAATCCTTGCAGAAAAGGCTTGTTTTGCTTCCTTGTTGTTGTTAGAATTTCTTTCAAATTCACTTTGCTTTTTCTAATTATATATTTGAAATAACGAACTTTGTGGGCTTTTTATGCATCTTCTCATTATTCTTCAGAGTCCAGGGCTGCCTGGTCTGCCTTCAGCTGTAAAACAAACAAAACAAAATCCATCATTTCCATGACATGAAGGATAGGAAGTAGGGATATTATGGAAAACATTATGGAATGGATTAATTGGACCTCTTTGAGGGAGAATTCAAGCTCAGAAAGTTACTCAGGTGGGTAACCTTCCTCAGATAATCCTCAGTTCTTTCAGTTCTCTCAGTGGTCTTTGATACAATTGAATTTAGCATCCTGATACTCTTCCTCTGACAATTGGAAGTGTTCTGTTTTGTATTGATTATACTCTTTTCTAAATCAGAATTTTGAAATAGTGGGGAAAAGACACCCATGGTTGCTGTATAGCAGTGATGGCTAACCTTTTCCAGACCGAGTGCCCAAAGTGTGTGCATGTGCTCAAAACCCCCAAATGCAATGTGTGTGCCCCCCATGTGCATGCACTGAACTCCATGTATGCACCCATGCATGTGCCCTTGTGCATGCATGCACATTCCTCACATACCCCCACACCCCTCCCAAGCATGCACGGTAGAGACACGAAGACCAGCTGGCTGATGGGAGACATGTGCACATGCACAGTGGAACTAAACTGTGGTGATGGCTCACGTGCCATCAGAGAGGGTTCTGCGTGTCACCTCTGGCATGTGTGCCATAGGTTCGCCATCATGGCTGTATAGTGAAGTGCTATTGGACATGGATTTTTAATACCTACATGACATTGCTTGTAAGGGTTATCCATTGGGTTGGGGGTGAGCTATCATGAATATGTCGATAAAATTGAGCTATACATTTTCATCTTGGGAAGATGTGGAGGAGGTCTTAAGCTGGTATCTGGAAAGAACACAGAGGGGATCTTAAAGAAAAAATTAAAAAATGGAGATTAATCAGAAATCATCTGGCTGTATGGTTCCTATTTTGACTCTGAGTAGATCTGAATTTTCCAAGGACCAAGTCCATGATTTGGGTCTTCTAGATTTATAGCTATTATTTAATTTATAAGCAAACACCATGGCTTTGCTGAGCTAGTGGATTAGTGTAACCTCAGGTCTCTAGGACTGGGATCCAGTGAGTATTACAATTTAAGACAAATGAAGGCAAATATATGTCTCCGAGGATAATGTTTCAGGATCCAATTTGGGTCAGTCACTGTGACCAAAGGGGGCACCACTGGTCCCAGTGATTGACTCAGATTTGTTCCTGCATTACTATTTAACTTGTTTTAATGTTTATTTTTAAAATATATCTCTGGTTGCCTTATTTATCCTGGAATGTGGTTGTATAAAATCAACACATTTGTAAAGCATGTTATCATGAAAATGGGCATCCAGAGGACAGCTTTTAACTAAAATAAGTGAAATAATTCCCAATCCTTCCATTAACATTTCCCAAATGTTTTCTTTTCCCCCCATTAATGAAAAGAATTGAAAAGCATTCTTCCTCCCTCTTCACAATACCACAATACTACACCCACCTATTTGTCGAAATAGGATCTCTTTCGTTTAGTTTTCTTTGGAAAATATCCTGGAAGAATACAATATGATTGTTATCTCTCTTTATAATCTGCATGCTGAGTTTGGAATTATTCATCATTCTTTCTTCTTCAAGCCAACAGGAATGGCAAAATCTCCAATTGTTTTTCCTCCTCTTCATTAAACCAACTTAAACATCAATCAACCTTCATTGGAGCAAGTCAATAGTCAGTAGCCACATTTCCTCAAAGCTCATTATAAGCTATTAAATACAGCAAATAACTAAGTGTTTGTGCACACACCTGTTAGAGTAAAATAAAAAAATCAAGCTTTTTCCATTAAAGCATTTACAGGTCTGTCTGAAGGACAATGCAGCATTTGAGTCTACTGTATTTGGAAGTTTGAATTTGTTTTTCTTTAAATCATTTTGAGCATCATAGAAATCAGCTTCAGTTATGTGTTTAGGCTACTATGCCTCACTTCCACATTCCCTTCATTTTAAAGATATAGTAAAATATAGAAGGGTATGCTTAGCTTCATTTGGCACAGCAGGGATACATTGATTATTTAAATGGAAAAGCTAGGCATGCTGAGAAAAACATCCATTATTTTGCTTTGTATGGACTTTTACTTGATAATGATTTGACTCAAGAAATTGTCAAAACAGGCTGCATGAATGCTTTCGAAATCAACAGTTTATATGTAGCCAACAACCTTAAACTTGATCTCTATCCATACTATCATGAAAATTTTATTGTTCCATAGAGGTGGAGATAAATGGACAGGGATTTAAGTTGCCACAAAATTATATTCAGTTAAAGCAATGTAAGAAATTAATGTTTTTGTGTTGAGGACTTCAGCCTGTGTGATTTAGGTTATGTTCAAATATAATTGAAGCTCAGATTTATCAACTACTGAGATCCTAATTCAATATCTCAAGTTAGCGAGAAACAAGCTTTTACTTAGGAAGTTGCTCCCATTCACTTTAGTGTCATGGACACTCAACGTAGAGATTGTCTGCAAACAAATGCCTAAAAAAATGAAATTAAGTTTCTAAGGGATAAGTTTTTCAAGTACACTGAATGCTATGGCGCTTATATCAGAATGAATCAGATTGAATATTACATAGTTCAGGGTACAGTTTATATGCCAGCATTTCTTGAATATCTAATTTCTAAATATTGATTTTTTTTCTGGGTGGAGAGAAGAGGGAGAATGATTCATTCAAATACTTGTGATTAGAATCTTGATTGTGAAAAAATATTTTTAAGTTGATTCAAAGCATTTCTGGATTTAAAACCAGAACTATTAATACAACAGTGGTTAGTGGTTAGAAAAAGCAATATAAAATCTTGTTAACTAGGGTCCTAGAAATGAGACAAGATCTATATGATGTGGAAAGGAAAGAGCATAAGTGAAAGAGTGAAAGAAACAGCTAGTTGCTCATAGTAGTTGGACCAAAACATGTACATACATACATTTTCCCAAGAATGACAAATCATTTGAGATAAGCATAGGGCAAAGCTCATGAAATAGTCTTCTTTTTACCCTCTCTTATAGTATTGACCACCTCTGTTGTAAATTGTATCCGAGAGAACCTATAAAGAAAACTGTCAAATCTAAATAGGTCATAAATAAAGTTTCCAGTTGATTCCTCACACAGATATACTTGCACAGTAGTTTCTTCTTGGGATGGCAAACAAAAGTCTTGCATTTTTCTTTGTTTGGTTGAACCAACATTTTACTTCTTTACCAGAAAGGAAGGATAACTTTTATTATATTCAGCTATATCAAAATAAAATGTGTGTAACAGAATTTTAAGACATACAATTGCAGTAGACACTCAGTGCTGTGAGCTGCTCTACAGCTGAGAATTCTTAACTTGGATTGAATCATATCAAATAGGTTTACATTCTACCTTTATTTAAAGAAGGTTGGAGAAACAAATAATGCTGAATGACAGAACTTGGCATGCTTCATAATTGGCTATGCCAACTAGGATATAACTAATTATAGTTTCCCAATATCTAGAAGAACACAGGTTGTCAATTTCAGAACCAATAAGACTTAAGCTCTATGACCTGGTTTGCAGTTGCAAGTTAGAGGTTATTAATTAATTTGACTTATGCAGTTTCCCCATAAGATTTAATTCAATGAAGCTATTTGGGATACTGTCCTCATTCCAACTGCAATCTTGCTAGCAATCCATGTTATGGGAATTCCTGCTAAACCTTGGCAGTACAGCAGCCTAGTAAACAGCCTGAAGGGGAAAATATTCTTTGTTCTTTTAACAAAATCCCCATTTTCTTATACACTATAACCTCCAAATTGGATATTGCACCATAAAATTGATCTTATAAGAGTTCTTAGGATTATACACTTGAATAGAAAGCCATGAGAAAGTTTATTCTCCTTTGCTTCAAGGCAGCAAGACTGTTCTGCCCAGGAGATGCTTGTATGGTTAATTTTTCCAGACTAGACTTTTTTTTAAGTATTTATCATTTAGTAGAGTTATTCCTATTCAAAACATTTTATTGTAGGCAAGGTTACATATTTTAATTATTTTACCACTGTATACTTTCAACTGTTAATCCAAGTTCAACTTGCTTTGTTGAAAATGTTTAACTTAATTATTAAAGAAAGAGGAGGATTTCTTTGGGCAACATGCCTATGTATCTGTTAAAGAGAGGATCAGACAATGACTAAATTGCTATAAATTAGTTAAGAATAACCCTTGCACTGCAATGAGTCCTACTGAGGAAACCTATCCAGGATTACACTCTATCTGTTCTGAAGCGAACATTCATGAAGCCAATGATGGATTATTATTTCAAATAATTATTTTTAAAGAAAAGACATTTCATTGGGTAGGTTATGGACAACTAGCAACTACATCAATAAAGTGAGACATTTTCATAAATACCTCAATCATGAATGCAACTTTTACTTTAAAGTTATAGCCAATACAATCATATAATAAGTGCAGTTTAATTTGAAATACCTGGACTTCTTATTTTAAGTAGTTTTGCAATTTATGAGCTGCGGCTGTTTAATAATTCATTATTCTGGAAGCTTCAACTTTACCTTTTAGACATAAATCTATGACAAAAGCTTGAAGGTAAGAGCTTTTATTAGATTAACAGGATGCAAGTATTATATACAAGCTTTAGGGACCTAATTAGGGCACTTCTCCTTCTAGTTTTCACTATATATTACACCTGACAATGAACTAGCTGTGAACAGGGACTGTTGATAGAAGCTAGAAGTAGATTTTTTTAAAAGCCTAAAATTAGCTTTTCAGAATAATTCTATATCTTGCAGCCACATGTTCAACTATACATTGGATTTCCAAGAATAATGACTATCTTCAGAAGCCTTCAATAAGAACTGGATTAAAAATTCAATTTAATTTAATTTAATCAGCTCCTTATTTCCAACTTCAGCTGTATCCCTTCCATTCCCATCTCAATCAATAAATTAAAAAATCACAAGTTGATCATATGAACTGTGTTACTATTTTTTGAAAAAAAAATCTTTTTATTCCACCTATTCACCCTCCAGAGTTGAATAGAAACTGCTTAAATAAATGGTTTAAATTTTATCTAGTTAAAAATATAACACTTGGCAGAGTGTCTAGAATATGCAGACCACAATAAGTTAAGAACTTAGTTAACTATCTTGATTCAGCATTAAAACATATCACATGATGTTCAAATGAAACAGATTTTCAACATCTTTAACATAACAGACCGATATTAATATTGAAAGCAAAGATACATACAATATCTTAACCTAAAGTTTTTAAATAACCAGGCTAGAGGCGTTCAGTAACGTAACGTTTTTTCCGGCTTTATTTAACACAGGTCGGTGAACTAGGAGGATTCAGAACGTGGACAGCTCCCGGCCAACTGACAGCTCTTTATATACTGGAGCTGTCAGTTGGCCGGCCAATAGGCGCCCGCCGCGTCTTCCTCCAGCTGGTGGGTGCGTCGCAGCCAATCAGCTGCCGGCTGCTCCAGCCCCTCCTGTCGGCTGGCACGGGAGGACGTAACACTCCTTCCCCCCAGATGGCACATGCGTAGTCTCTCAATACGCAGGCTGTCTGCGCACGCGCTGGGATCTCCTCAGTGCTGGGGCGTCTCCCGACAAAGAAGGTTGTGCCTGGCTGTGGTGACGTATCTGAGAGGCTGGTCCAGGCCCGGAGCCTATTGGGATGGGCCGAGGTAAGGGGCGGAGGCTTCAGTTTGCGTAGTTGGTTGTAACTGGCAGAGCCGCGGCTTGACGTGGTTGGGCAGGCTGATCAGCCCCTGGGCATGCAAGCCCCGGCTGAGTTTTGTGTGGATCTCTTCGACCGGGTTGAGCTGAAGAGGCGCCAGAAGGAGGTGCCTGGGTAGGCTGGGTGGCCCCGGAGTAAGCAGACCCTGGTGGCTGTTGTTGGTTGCCACGTCAGTTGCTGCTGCCTGGGATGCTGGTGCCCGGCGCCGCAGCTGGTTCACATGGCGCCTCCATAGTTGTCCATCGGCCAGCAGAACCCTGTAAGAGCAGGGCCCTGTTATCTCAGTCACAACCCCGGCTAGCCATTTGGGCTCCCCTGCGTAGTTTTGAGCATATACCCCCCATCCACCAGAAAATTTCTAGGGGGTTGTGCGGCATTTGGGGTTGTAGGCGAGAAGGCAGGGTGCATCCTGTCAAGGGTAGTTCTTAATCTGCGACCCATTAATAACTCTGCTGGACTTTTCCCTGTTGTTTGATTTGGAGTTGCATGTTGAGCCAGTAAATATGTGCGAAGCCGTTGTGGCCAAGGAAGGTGGTGTAGCCTGGCTAGAGCTTCTTTCGCTGACCTTACAGCTCTCTCAGCCAAGCCATTTGCTGCGGGATGGTAGGGTGCTATCGGTGAATGGCGGATGCCTAGTGAAGCTAAGAAGGTTAGGAAAGTGGAGGATTGGAACTGGGGCCCGTTATCGGATATGATGATGTCTGGTAACCCATGTGTCGTAAATAGGGATTGTAGGGCTTGCACAGTGGCGCCCGCTGTGGTTGAGGCCATTTGGAAGATTTCGACCCACTTTGACAG
Source organism: Thamnophis elegans (assembly GCF_009769535.1). NCBI lineage: Eukaryota > Metazoa > Chordata > Lepidosauria > Squamata > Natricidae > Thamnophis > Thamnophis elegans. The sequence continues at coordinate 101,687,115 of NC_045543.1, read as the reverse complement.
GGCGTCTACTATAATTAAGAAGGTGCGGCCTTCTACCGGGCCGAAGAAGTCAAGGTGTATGCGGCTCCAGGGAGAGGGGGGTTTCTCCCAGGGTTGCGTGGGTGCGGAAGGGGGAGCTGGTTGTACTGCCTGACAGGGAGAACACCGCTGAACCCAAGCCACTATGTCTGCGTCCGTGGAGGGCCACCAGGCATAGCTGCGGCCGAGTGCCTTCATTCTGACTATGCCTGGGTATCCCTCATGGAGGCTAGTGAGGACTTGTGAGCGGAGGGCAGCAGGTATCACCACTTTGGCACCCCACAGTAGACAGTCGTGGGACGCTGAGAGCTCATCCCTTCAGCAGTAGAATGGGAGAAAGTCACCTGTGCGTGTTTCTTCTGTCCAACCGCGTCTTACTGCATCCAGTAATCTTTGGAGAGTGTGATCGGAGCGCGTGGCGTGTGCTATGTCTGTTGCTGGCAGGGGACATGGGACATCTTCAGTTAGAGTAAATACTGATGCAGCTGGGGCTGGGGCTGGGTCGGTAACTGGGGTAGGCAGGGGGCAACAGCGTGCCCTAGCTGTTTGCCTGGTCTGTATACCAGGTTGTATGAGTAGGCGGAGAGAAACTCCGACCACCAGCCCATTCTAGGTGACAAGATGGGTGGGGTGGAGCGGTCCCCTGCAATTATGCCCAGCAACGGCTTGTGATCCGTTACTAGGGTAAAATGGCGGCCGTATAAGTAATAGTGGAACCTTTTTACTCCCGCTACGGCCTCCTTGTCCAACTGGCTATAATTCCACTCTGGTTTGGACAAGGTGCGGGAGTAAAAAGCGATGGGTAGCTCGGTTCCATCCAGGTATGAATGACTGAGGACCGCTCCAATCCCGTAGGGGGATGCGTCGCAGGCCAGTACTAGGGGACGGTGCTCATCGTACTGAATTAGCACCGGTGCATTGGTTAACAGTGCTTTGACAGCCGCAAGCGCTTGGGCTCCGTGGTCTGTCCAGGTCCAAGGAGTTGACGTGTCAAAGAGGCCGTGCAGGGGCTCCGCAACTGTTGCTTTATGAGGGATAAATGGTGAATAGAAATTTACGAGGCCTAGGAAGGCTTGGAGCTCCTGTTTATTGGTAGGAGTGGGAGCGGACGCGATGGCTTCCACGTTGGAGGGGGTGGGATGGATTCCGTTGGAATCCACCAAAAATCCCCAAAACTCCACTGACAGCACGCTGAATCTACACTTTGAATGTTTTAAGTGTAATCTGGCCTTGCGGAACCTTGAGAGGATGTCCCTTAGTGTTTTGACGAGTCCTGATCGGTCCTTTGTGGCGATCAGGACGTCATCAAAATAAGGGACGACCCCGGGGATGCTGTGGAGCACTCGCTCCATAAGGCCCTGGAAAATGCCTGGGGCGACACTAACTCCAAACTGGAGGCGGCAACATTTGAAGGCGCCCCAGTGCGTGACAATGGTTTGCGCCGTGGCAGACGCTTCATCTACAGGTAGCTGTTGGTATGCTTGGGCCAGGTCCAGCTTTGCGAAAATCTGGCCCTGGCCCAAGGAATGTAAGACGTGCTGTACTACGGGCACAGGATAAGGGTGGGCTTGTAAAGCCTTGTTGGGCATGGCCTTATAGTCCACGCACACCCTCAGTGAGCCATCGGCTTTGAGTGGCAGGACTATAGGTGTTTCCCAAGGGGCATGGTCAACTGGCTCTAGGACTCCCTGGGCAATAAGCTTGTCGAGTTCAGCGTCCACGCGAGCCCTCAGAGCCAACGGAACCCGTCTGGCCTTTAAACGGATGGGCACCACCAAAGGGTTAAGATTTAAAGAGATGGGGGTGCCGTTGTAGCACCCTAACGCGTCTGAGAAGATGTCATCATAATCCGCTAGCAGGGACTCCAGTGAGGGTGCTAGTTGTAGGGAATTAATGCCTGAGATACCTAGGCCCAAGGCTCTAAACCAGTCCATGCCAAGTAGCAAGGCTAAGGATGGTTTGACTACTGTTAGGGGTAATTTGCCCTTGAATTTTCGGTATGAGACGGGAAAGGTACCGCAGCCCAAGATAGGGATGGTGTGACCCTGGTAGTCCCGTAGAAGGCAGTCTGCAGGGCTGAGTTGTGTAGGGCGGAGGGTTGGTATAAGTGCCCTCAAGGTGTCCCACGAAATTATGGTGCGGGCGGAGCCAGTGTCCAGCTCCATCGTGCAGGGGCGGCCTGCGAGTAATAGTTTGAGTTGGAGTTTTATTTCATTTGTATGCACTCACAACTCGAACAAGGGAAGGGGGATACAGACAATTTGACAACAACACAAAACAATACATAGTTAAAAAGCGCAACAATCATACCATTCGAGATAGGAGCAACGATTCTTTAGCCCCAGGCCTGTCGGAACAGCCAGGTTTTAAGGGCTATGCGGAAGGCCTGGAGGGTGGTGAGGGTACGAATCTCCACGGGGAGTTCGTTCCAGAGGGTCGGAGCAGCCACAGAGAAGGCTCTCCTCCAGGTAGTCGCCAGTCGACACTGGTCGGCGGATGGAATTCGGAGGAGGCCTAGTCTGTGGGATCTAATTGGTCTAGTGGAGGTAATTGGCAGCAGGCGGTCTCTCAAGTACGGAGGTGCATTTTACCCTGGCCACCGTACGATGAAGCGGCAGTCAGTTCGGGCTGCCAGTTGGCCGTCGTTGGCTCCAGGGTGGACACTGCATAACAGGTCATCCGGCCTGAAGAGGAGCCCGGGGTCTGGCATTGGCCAGCAGGAGGCAACAATCGTACCATTCGAGATAGGGGCAACGATTCTTTAGCCCCAAGCCTGTCGGAACAGCCAGGTTTTAAGGGCTATGTGGAAGGCCTGGAGGGTGGTGAGGGTACGAATCTCCACAGGGAGTTCGTTCCAGAGGGTCGGAGCAGCCACAGAGAAGGCTCTCCTCCGGGTAGTCGCCAGTCGACACTGGCCGGCGGATGGAATTCAGAGGAGGTCTAGTCTGTGGGATCTAATTGGTCTAGTGGAGGTAATTGGCAGCAGGCAGTCTCTCAAGTGCGGAGGTGCATTTTACCCTGGCCGCCGTACGATGAAGCGGCAGTCAGTTTGGGCTGCCAGTTGGCCGTCGTTGGCTCCGGGGTGGACACTGCATAACAGGTCATCCGGCCTGAAGAGGAGCCCTGGGTCTGGCATCGGCCAGCAGGACGTTGGTTGGCCATCGGCAGGGTGGAAGACGAGGAAGAGGAGGGAGGTCTCGGGTTCCGAGGTTCTCCGGAGGAAGATTTGCAGACGTTGGAAATATGCCCCTTTTTACCGCAACAGCGGCAAACGGCCATGGGGAAATGGCATGATGCCCTTGGGTGGCGGCTGCCGCAGCTCAGACAGCTACCTCCGTCGCGCAGGGGCTGTGCCCTCATGCGATCCACGGTAAACTGTGGCATCGGCACAGGGGTCGTTGGACAGCATTTGGCTGTGCACACCTGAGTTGGGCCACCCCTGCAGAGTGGATGGGGGCAGTCGACGGGTGTCTGGTGTTGAGTGGCCGGCCATCTCATACGCCCGGGCTATGTCAATGGCGATTTTCATGGTGAGGACGGTCTTCTCTAAGATTTTCCTGTGGAGGTTAATATCTGCGACTCCGTAGATGAACTGCTCCAACAAAGTGTCCTCCAAGTCGGGGAACTCGCAATTTATGGTGGTTGCCCGCAGTTCAGCAATGTATTGGGCGATTGTCTGGCCCTGTCTCTGAATGCATCGCCGGAAAGTCTGTCTGCGAGTGTATCTGGACGGTGCCGGCTCATAGTGGAGCTTCAGGCGCTCCATCAGGACGTCAAGTGGGAGGGAGTGTACTGGTGCCGGGGCGGCCAGCGCACGGGCTGTGGCAAACATTTCTGCCCCGCAGTAATGTAAGAAGGTGCCTCTTCTTCTCCTCTAGGGAAGCTCTGACAGGTCATGGGCCATCAGGAAGACCTCGAACCTTTCCAGGAACGCATCCCAGGATTCAGTTTTGGGGCGAAAGGCAGTAAATACCGAAGATGGCGCCAGTGCTGGCACTACCACGGGGTCCGTTTCTGACATCCTCGTCGCCAGTTTTAAATAACCAGGCTAGAGGCGTTCAGTAACGTAACGGTTTTTCCGGCTTTATTTAACACAGGTCAGTGAACTAGGAGGATTCAGAACGTGGACAGCTCCCGGCCAACTGACAGCTCTTTATATACTGGAGCTGTCAGTTGGCCGGCCAATAGGCGCCCGCCGCGTCTTCCTCCAGCTGGCGGGTGCGTCGCAGCCAATCAGCTGCCGGCTGCTCCAGCCCCTCGCATCGGCTGGCATGGGAGGACGTAACAAAAGGCAATGTAAATTTCATCAGCTCCACCTACACATTAGCAATAGAGAAATGGAATGTCTTACTTGGCCTGCATCCTAAATAAAGCCATTTTTCAAACAGCAACTAAGGAAAAATGAACTTGATGGGCACCTGTAAATGAATGCTTTGCAAGTGCATAAGCAAATCTGAATGATGAGACTCCAAGCTGACAAAGTTCATGCTGTGTATCATGAAATGCCAGACCAGATTTTTTTTCCTGATCCCTTTACTAAAACTATAGCTTTGCAGAGCCTGTGAGAACACTATTTTTCTGTTGGTGGGAATTCAGTGCCTCCAATTATCTGAAGGGTATCTGAAAGGTATTTCTGCAGGTTTTGCCCCACTAGTTGTGACTGACTTTAGTCAGTCTGACTAAATCATCTCTTTTGTGTATTGGTGGATGGACGCAGGAGCCAGGATGTTCAAGAACAAGATGTTTATTGAATACAGAGATGACAGCGATTCAAAACGCCTGGTAACGCGCCAGGGTATTTATACTAGCAACTGTAACTGTCAGAATTGTCAAAACCAATCAGGTGTTAGAACTGTCAGAACCAATCAGGGGCTAGTAGCTGGCTAGCAACAGGCTATGCTGCATCCCAGCCAATCAGGGCGCAGCATAGGCTGTTGCCGGCCCTTTGAGAATATCCTAGATATTCAACAATCTCTTTTTCTTAAACTAAAGAGCCAGAATTATCTGGCGATATTTCTGGATAATGTGGCTGTCAGGACATCATACTGGGACGGGGGGCAGAGAAAAAGAGAGAGAGAGAGAGAGGGGGGGAGGGAGAGAGAGAGACAGATGAACAATGTTACTTTCCCACATGCTGTATGAAGTACCCATTCATCTACTTGCATTTGCATGCTTTTGAACTGCTAGGTTGGCAATTGAACAAAAGACAAACATAATTATCCCAGTTAAATTTCTTCAACTTGTTTAGAAAGTTTCCTATCTCTTTCTCCATTCCAGCCACAACTAATGTTACAGATATTAGAGCAAATGCATATTACAAAAATGCTGACATGCTATTCTTTCACGTTCAAAGATTTCAAGAGACTTTTAAATGCAACGAAGAAGTGCTATTTTTGAATCCAGGAGCATTTTCTTCAAAGGAACCACTCAGGTTTTGTCAGGTTCCCTACCACCAAACAACCAGACAAATGCACACTATAAATTTACTACAAATTTAGAATATCTGAAAACAGTTAATGCCCACAAGTGAAAATCGCAATAGGCTAAATTTTCTTCTTAAGAAAGGCTCAAATCTATCTAATAAGATAAGGTGAGCCAAGGATCTGAGGTGGCATAGCCTTAGATATATTCCCCAAAGGAGATGCATCCTAATTTGAACTGAGTGAGAGACCTAAAGGAACACAGTGGTTCAGTGGCTAAGACGCTGAGCTTGTCGATCAGAAAGGTCAGTAGTCAGCGGTTTGAATCCCTAGCACTGCATAACGGAGTGAGCTCCCATTACTTGTACCAGCTTCTTCCAACCTAGCAGTTAGAAAGCATGTAAAAATGCAAGTAGAAAAACAGAGGTAACAGTGTTCTGTGCACCTTCAGTGTTTGGCCATGTTGGTCACGTGACAATGGAGGCATCTTTGGACAGAGCTGGCTCTTCGGCTTTGAAACAGAGATGAGCACCACTCCCTATTGTCGGGAATGACTAGCACATATGTTCAAGGGGAATCTTTACATTTACCTTTAAGAGAGATTAAGGGTGGAAAAAGAAACCAGATTATAGCCTTTAAAATTTTAGTTTAAATAATTTCTGAGTTGGGAAATTTTCTTATAGATGTACATCTGCATACTATTAGCATCCATCCAAAATTAGTATCCACCAGAAATGCTGACATGCTAATCTTTTCCTTTTAAAGATTTCAAGAGACTTTTAAATGCAACAGAAAAATGCTGATTGTTGTGGCTAATTTTGTAAATGTTGTAATGTTTATATTGTACTGTAGCTGAATAGCTAATTTAAACTCTCCCTATTGTGAGGTCAGGAAGTTTTCAGAAAGCATCCAGTCCCAAAGTTTATAGGAGAAAAAGGTGGTGCCTAAGGTATTTGCATAATCATTTCTTTTTTATGTTGAACAAGAATGAAGTAGAGTTGGCCTTTAGAGTATTTATAGTTCATCCAGGGCTGAAATTTTATTTTCTGGTCATCGGGAAGGAAACTTCTGGTTTTTTGGGGATTTTTTGGCTTGTTCTTAGTTATCAGCCCTTCATGGCAGATATTGCTAGGAAACAGACACTGAAAGGACTACTGGACCTTTAATGTTATAGGATGTAATAATAGACTTTTTCAAGACTGTAGAGAATTTGTCTTTTCCCTCTATACTAAAAAAGAATCAAAACAGTGCAATTTTGAAATTTTCCTTACCTCTTCTTTTTTAATCTGGGCTAATATAATGGCAATTAAATTCCTTCTTCAAGGCCATGTTTCTACTCTTCTGTATTTGTATTTTGAGATCTGAAGAAGTAAGGACAAGTTAGGAAAGCCTCAATCAGCTTTTCAGTGAAAATAATGTGATGTACCTTTAATTTGCACTTTCTTAATAACTCTGTTATTGCTATGCCAGCAATAATAACCTTTCTAAATTGAGAAGAGATGGAATAAATGTGGTAAAGCAGGAGTATCCAACCTTGGCAACTTTAAGAATTTTGGGAGTTGAAGTCTACAAGTCTTAAAGTTGCCAAGGTTGGACATCCCCATGGTAAAGAAAAATTAACAAATTTGTATTGAAAGTCATGGGCTTTTACTCATAAAGCTTTTTACCCTCTATGTTCAACTCTTTCTCTTTCTTTTTTTCTTTAAAGAAAAGGACATCAGCAGATACTGGTATTGGTTAATAGAAGGATATTTGGCTGTATCTATAGCATTAATTTAGTACATACACATACACACACACAAAGTTGAATTGATTTTGCAGTCAGAAGAAAACTCATCAAAGATAAAACAATGCAAGAGAACAGTTACATTTTTTCCAGACTTTTAATTTAAATGAATGAGAAAAATAAGATGAAGATTAATAAAATTAATCAGATTAAAATTTAATACAACACAACTACTTTTTTCCTCCCACTCTTGACACTCCAAGCTCTGATGATACTGAATGGTGGGAAATTAACTACATATAAAACCAGCATATACTTAAATTATGCAGTTTACTGATACCTACTTAGTGAGGGCTGCCAAGTTAATAGGTTTCAAAAGGCAATTAGGCAATTTCATGAAGATTAAATCTTTTATTAGTAAGGTTGAACTAAATTGAAAAGGATAATTTTGCTGCCATCTTAAAATGCGCTGCTTATTTTGGTTTCATTTAGGATGAAATCCCATCCTTACTCACTGCTTTTGGAAGAAAAAACCCCATAAAAGTATTTTACATTTTATTCCCTGCTTTTTCCAAAGCCCTGTTCAAGTAAAAAAATATAAAAAAAATATGGGTATTGCGTAACTTAAATGTCATCAAAATGAATTATTCCTGTTTCAATCACTTATGGTTACCATTCTGACTGTTTAGCTGGTGAGTAGGAAAATGTTCATTACTATGGGATAGGAAGTTTAGTTCCTCACTTTTTAAAAAATATTTATCTGGCTAGGGAGTTATAGTGTTACATACTTTTAATATGAATAAAAACACATTGTGTCATGCATCTTTACATTCATGCTCAAAATATATCTTCGGAAAGAGAAGTTTTATATACTTTCTGTTGCAGTTCTACCAACCTGTTAAAGCGGGGGGGGGGGGACATTGTTATAGGTGAAATGTATCACATTTATGACCTCCTAAGTCAAAACTGTACCATCAAGATTCTGCCAGAAAAGGCAGAATTTCAGTTTAAATATGAAACCTGAAAACAATCAAATTATAGATGGATTCAAAGAACTGTATCTCTAAAACAATTAACTAACTACAATTAAAACAACTGTATAATTTTAAAAGTCATGGTAAAATTATTATTCCTTCAACCAATAAAAGGAATACTACATATGATATATACAGAAAAAAATCATATTTCAAATAAGAGATTTGAGATTACCATAAGGCCAATATAGGAAAAGCATTCTAATATTAACTGCACCACCTAGATAATGACATACCTGCTTCAATAATATAACAAATCCATCACTTCATGGGTTACGTGCACCTTCTCCCAGGCTATGCTGTGAAATGTGCCTGAGTTTTGCAGCTAGGGGTTGCTAATTTTTGTATGCATAACCTCAAATAAACAAATGAGGCTATAAATAATAACTTTTCGCCTGACTGATCCAGTTTTTCATTTGAGTGACTCAGTATAACCAATTGCTGAACAATTTGATTTAAATGGTCAATGCTGATCAGACTTTCTTGACTCATGGTTCTATTCTTCTGCTAGTGATAAAGATGCTGAACAAAATTCAGAAAGGTGAGGGAAGGGGGAAAAAGAAAACAAGCAGGAAGGCAATACCGTGTATTGATCAGAAAAGCTTCTTAGGCATATGGATAATTATAGTGTCCAGTAGCTCAGCAAAATAGATTAGCTATTTGGGCACACATTTGTGTGTTATTTACATCCCTTGGTCCTGGTAAGATTCCATAAAATTTACTGTGTGTACTTACACAAAGTATGGCTTGATTTAATGTTTACAGAAATAATTTATAAGGACTAGAGAGGTGGAAAATCTGTTCCACCAGTTGCGTTACTGAATAATTATACATAAATTCACTACCTAGGATTTATCCTGGATTAATTTTACCAATGTCATCAGAAAAATTAGTAAGGAAAGGATTATCTCCAAGATTTTAAAAAGATACTTCTTACATTAAAACCATTGTTTTAGGACAGTGGTTCCCAAACTTGGCAACTGTGGTGAAGTCCACAAGTCTTAAAGTTGCCAAGTTTGGGAACCACTGTTTTAGGACTTTCTAAATATGTGACTCAAAGCATACTGGGTTGTATGAGTGTGTTTTGTTGAATTGGCTTATATATATTTTTTAAATAATAATTTAAAGATAATTGATGCTGTTCAAATATCTAGGTGACACTTTAATAATTATCAAATAATAAATATATTTTCTAAGATTCATGAATTCTGATACATCTGGAAATCACTATTCCTGAATTAGAGTACTTTCTTTTCAAGCTATTAGAATAAAATAGGAAATGATTCAAAGGATATCATCAGAATATATATAAATGGTTTATCTCAGGGACTAGTACATGTAGGCTTGCACTAATCATGTTACTATAATGATGCTAAATGATACTCTGGGATCTACAAAATTAAGTTTGAAATTAAATTAAATAAATGGCAAAATCTCAGTAGATCATCAAATGCCATGAGATTTCAGACCAGAATATTGACATTTCCTAAAAGTTCAGCATTCTCATGTAGATCTCTGTGAAATTTCAAGGTCAGAAAGACATTGCATGTGATCACATGATGGAGTTTGTAGTGGGAAAGAGTATTGACCATTGTTATTCTACCTGGCAAAAAAAAGCAAGGAAGGGATGAAGTAGAATTGAAGTTGAGGAAAACCTGCCAAAATAGCAATAGTCTGATTTGTAGGGGTGATTGAAAACAGTGTTTATATATATGATCCTGCTATGACAGTTTATGCCTAAAGTTGCTTCAGAACTATACGTCTACTTTTATTATAAAATAATATAGAAATAAAAAATGATCATATGTAATACTTTGAAAAAAAATGTTGGCTTTATCAAGTAGGATGAAAAAATCATGGAGAGAGCACAGAGATCCATAAAACAAAACCCAACTATTACAGTGCCGGCATTATTCATTCCTGAATCCAGATGGTTTCTGTGAACTATTCAATCCACTTCATATTTATAGGCTGTAATGATTGCTCCCTTTCTTTTCCTTACTTGTAATGGGCAGCATTCCAGCCTAGTCTTAGGAATAGATCCAGATATTACTTGAAACAGAGAGTAAATATCTTGCTGCAGGACAAATCCTTACAAAATCAGAGAAGAATATAAGCAGGCATAAAGGAAAGCTAATCTTTGCTTGGCCTTTCCAAGAAACACGCTAAATCTTGTGCAGCACAGCTGTAGGTCCAACTAAATGCCCAGAACAGTAAGAACATCCAACGATGCAGTGATAACATAGAAAAAGTCATTCTTGAAAAATCAAGGCACATAGAGATGGGGTCATGGCAAAAAAAGAAGAGATACTCTTATAAATCAAATACATAGTCTAGTCACAGGCATAATCCTAAAGATGCTCTCCTAATCCACATGAGTGGCCTATCCCAGCTTGGGCATTTAGGAAAGAAAGCCCCTCATTCCACTTGGAGTGAAACATATACTTTTATTAAAGCCAAGTGGTTACTGTGAAGGGCAAAACCAGATCTGAATATGCCCATGTAAACTCAGTACATATCCCTTCTCCTGGGCCCTCCTTTCTTGGTCCTTTTGAGAATGTCCAATGGTATTCAATCTAGGTGTTTTGGTAACAGTCATAAAGATTGACACCTCTTTGGTGGATGTTTGCACTCTATCCTCATGCTTGTGTCCTTGGATCTGCCGGGCTCTGTTCTGGGTTGGTACTTCTGGTTCCTGTTATCCTGTAATCCCCCTTCCTATATCCCCGTACTCCCCCACTTTTATGGCAGGATTCCATTGAAGTGAAGCAGAGCTGAAGTGATATGATGGCAGATCAGATATACCCTTAACATTGAATTTGTTCCTAGTGGCTCTTTCCTGAAATCCTCAGAGAAATCAAAGAATTGCTGATTCTCTTTGGGAAATGAACTGAAATGTACTCAGTCAGAAATGTACTGAAATAAGAGGATGGAATGTGTCCATGAGTTGTCCCTACCTGATGTAACACTGATCAGCTATAAAAAGTTGTAATTATCAGTGGAGTGAAATGATTATCCTTCCGCACCCAGAACTGATTATCATTTTATTAGCATAGTGGTTAATTGGATTGGTCTGTTAATCGGCATAGCGCTTTTGCAGTCTTTGCTTCATTCTCCCTCTCAGTGAGTGTGTTATTAATTGATGTTTATAAAAATGAATCAATGGCATTAAAAGGTGGTTTCCTAATTGGGAGTTATGACAAAATTAGGGGGTGTAGAAATGTGAAGTATTTATATTTGTAAATGCCTACACTTGGGAAATATAATATTTTACTCAAAATAGTAGTCCTGCATTTAAGAACAATTCGGAATCCTTCCCCCCCCCTTTTTTAAAGGAAGCTGGTATATTGGAAATAATCTTACAGTCTATTTTCTATCCTTCAGTGAGAGTGGAGAGAAAGCAGTATATTATAGGAATGGGCTATTCAGAATCACAGCTGAGATTTCTGTTCTGAGTATTTCAAAGAACATGAGGTTTTTTTGTCATTTTATTGACTGAAAATAGTCCGTCCAATTAATTTTTGTTTTTTTTCCCCATGCTATTTTCTGGCAGCTTTGGGAAATAATTTGTTAAATTTGTTCAAGGAGCAGATCCAGCACATGTTTCCCATAGCTCACTCATCAGTTTGCCCTTTGTATTGTTCCTAAATATTTTATCCTGTATGTTCTTCGGTTAACCTGCTTGACAGATTAATGGTAATAGAGGCTAAGGTTAATTTACATGTTGTAGCATGGATAACTCTTAAATTGTACAATTTAGTAGTAACCCATCAGTATAATTAAATTGGCTAGTTGTGGATTGCCAGAAATGAGCACTAACATCACCAAAAGGACAAGGAAAGGACACATAATAAAATATGAATATATATGCTTAATTATTCAAATAGAAATACAATTCCTTGTATTTTGACTACATGATCGTTATATCAGTCTGGTCCTTGAATGTTTAAATATAAATCAGCAGTTTTTCTTCACTCGAAACCAGCTTTAATTTATTAGCTGCTTTTCTGCTTTGCTTTATCAAACCTTGCATTATTAAAATAGCAGCATATCTAGAGGTGTTTAAGAATCCGGACATTTAGGAATATGTTTGGTCTGTGAAATATTTGTTCTTAAATACGGACTATGCATGTGTATTAACATTTGCAACATGGAGTGGTGTGGTGGCCTAGAGGTAGAGCTCTCGCCTCACAATCAGAGGGCTGTGAATTCAGTCCTAGGTAGAGTCAGATATTTCTCTCTCTGGGCACACTGAAAATATATATCTGCTGAAAAAAACTCCAGATTGGCAACAAGAAGGGCATCTGGCCATTAAAATACTCTGCTAGCTTCATTCAGTTGTCCAGACTCTACCCCACAAGGGATTATAGGGTCATTAAATTAAGATGATGATAATTAAAATTTGCAACATGACAGTACAGCTAACCTACGATTGAAAAGCAAAAAAGCAAAAAAGCAAATATACAGATAAACTACAGAAAACCATTTCCTTTAAAGATGTATAGATTTTGTAACTCAAAGATGGACATTCATTAGCTGCTCTCAAATGGTGGAAGGACTGTCCTTTCAACAATACCTTCCTTACGCTCTGCCATTTTGACACAGCAGTATTACCCGATCAAGTGTATGCTCAATCACACAGGGACAGACTTCCATACCTATGTGACAGTTTGTCAAGAAGAACAGTTGGTATTTGTTGGGGATGTGCAGAGAGAATTCAGGTGAGAGCAGCTGAACCAGCTCAACAAGACAGCACCCAAGAAGAAGAACAGAGAAAGATGATGCTGGACGACTTTATCAATTTTAATTCAAAATGAAATGAAATAAATCTAACAGACAGGATGAAGTGCAATTTTGTGTGAAGTTATTTGTTGGTGGGTAACTTTAAATCTTCTGCTTGCTATCAATGTACCTGACACCAATCTTGATACTAACATTTGTCATTCATTTAAGTTTATAACTTCTACTTTCTGTCTACTAGACTTTATTCCATCTTTAGAACTAAGGCCTTATTTAAACAGCTTCAATATCCAGTGTGAGGGTTTCCACAGTACCCTCATGCTGCATGACAAGTAAGGCATTAAAAAACAAACAAACAAACAAACAAATGCTGAATTACACTGTTTCAAGTTTCCCACAGTGACAGAGGGCAGTCAGGCCTGGCAAACCTTTCTTCCTTGTCTGTTATCTTGAAATCAATTGCACAGCCTGATGCACAGAAAAATGGCTGCAGCCTGACTCGATCCATTTTGGTCACTGAAGAAGGTTTTTTTTTAAAAAAAAAGGTAGAAGGGGGGGCTCTGTATTGATCTGGGAGGATTAGAGTTGTGACCTCTACCGCCTAGCAATTTTTACATGAAATGGTTACCTGGGGGACATTAAAAGTAAAAGGGAAACTTTTATACCAAAGGCTAACCTTGTATTTCAGGAAAGAACTAAAGAGCTTGATGCAAGCAAACGGAAACACATTCATTTGATGGGTTAAAGATAACTTTAATGCCTGACTACTGCCTGATAAGCATTTGTTAACATTTCAGCCTATTCACCAGCAAAATTACAGGGACACATAATTTTTTTTTCAAGCACATTTGCTATTACTGATTAGGCACTACTGATAGTTTCAAATTACATACGTGCTCATATAGATAGACAAATAGATAAGCAGGGAGATATTCATACAGACTAGGCTTCAATTTTACACATACATAATCAGGAATAAATCCCACTTCCGCTTGGAAGAAACATCTATTTTCTGTCTAGTTCCAAACTGTCATACAGAAAAGTACAGGAAAGCCTGATTGATAGATGCAAAGATTATATAATGGAAATAAGGAAGTGGCAAACAATTCATCCTGAATGATTGCATACTGTGAACTATTGCAGTCTTTGCCACCCTTTACTCTTGTCCAAAGATGAATATGTATCAAAAGCAAAACAAGTGTTGTTGCTGTTGTTTTAAATTACTACAAACATTACCTCATAAAAAGCCCATCAAGATAGAGCCTGTCAGATGTCCAAAAAGTAGGGCATTATGGATCTCTCATTTGACAGGAATGAGTTTACAGCAATCTGCAAGGCCTTTGGGAGGGAATGAATATGAAACAAGAAAAATGAACATGACATATGCAAGTATTTGATACAAGACAATTATCCAGCCCTTCCATTTATTGTTAGGTGCGCTGATAAGAGCAGTTGACGGAATTCTGCCATTTCTTTCCAGAATCCCCTTGATTTTTGTGTCCTAGCTCCTAATAATTATATCTACACCATTTTTAATAAGGAAAAAACCCTAGTTCTTTGTTTAGAGAGTGGGAAAGACAAGAAAATGATGACTTAATAGCTGTATTATGCAGGGAACAGTTAAATATAAATATAAATATAAATAATATAAATATAAATAATATAAATATAAATAATATAAATATAAATATAAATATAAATAATATAAATATAAATATAAATATAAATATAAATAATATAAATATAAATATAAATATAAATATAAATATAAATATAAATATAAATATAAATATAAATATAAATATAAATATAAATATAAATATAAATATAAATATAAATATAAATATAAATATAAATATAAATATAAATATAAATATAAATATAAATATAAATATAAATATAAATAATATAAATATAAATATAAATAATATAAATATAAATAATATAAATATAAATAATATAAATATAAATAAATATAAATATAAATATAAATATAAATATAAATATAAATATAAATATAAATAATATAAATAAATATAAATATAAATATAAATATAAATATAAATAATATAAATAATATAAATATAAATATAAATATAAATATAAATATAAATATAAATATAAATATAAATATAAATATAAATATAAATATAAATATAAATATAAATATAAATATAAATATAAATATAAATATAAATATAAATATAAATATAAATATAAATAATATAAATATAAATATAAATATAAATATAAATAAATATAAATATCTATGTATATATGTATGTAGGTCTCTAGTTATTCGGGTTTTCTCATGTGTAAAATTGGAGATGTCTTGGCGACGTTTCGACGAAGTCTCATTCGTCATCTTCAGGCTTCTTCAGGCTTGGTGCTTCCAGAAGCAATGTGAGATCTCGGCTGTTTCTTCCTTTTAACTGCCAGTGGGGGTTTGAACTGATTGGGTGGGAGCTTGGCTGTGTCCTGATTGGGTGGAGGTGTGTTCTGATTGGTTGGGGGGTTGTGTTTCATGTAAGGATAGGAGGGGTTTAAAGAGGCTAATTGTGCATTTGCAGTCTGGCTTCTGGTCCTTGGTCTGTCTCCTCATCAGTCTGTTTTCTTTGTGGATGTTTGGTGGTGATATTCAGTGTGGCTCTTGTGACTGTGGGTCTGGTGTTATTCATCATGTTCGGGACTCGTTTATCAATAAGGGCAGGTTTCCAAATGGCTGGCAGGCGGGAGGTATTGTCCCGCCTGTTCATGCTGTGTGGGCGTTTTTCTATCTCAATGGCTTCTCTGATTATTCGGTTGTTGAAATGTTCAGCCTTGGCGATAGTTCTAGTCTTATTAAAATCAATTTTATGTCCTGTGGCTTTAAGGTGTTGGACCAGGGAAGAAGTTGGTTCCTCTTTTCTGATTACGTTTTTGTGTTCTTCAATGCGTGCACTTATTCTTCTGTTGGTTTGTCCGATGTATGTGGTGGGGCAGGTGGTGCATGGGATTTCATATACTCCTTGATTTTCTAACTCAATTTTGTCTTTGGGGTTTCTTAGGATGGTGGATATTTTTCAGTTTGTGCAGAATGCTGTCTTGAGGTTGTGTTTGCGGAGGATTTTGCTGATTCTGTCTGTGGTGCCTTTTATGTATGGGAGGAGGGCTTTTCTGTTTTTCTTGTTCTCTGTCCTGGATTTTAGTGGGGGTTTCTTTTTGGATTAGATTGGTGATCTTATTTCTTTGGAATCCATTGGATTATATATGTAAATGATGACCAAATAGCTGTATTATGCATGGAACAGTTTGATATATACATATGCAGGTCTATATAGTTATTTTTTCCTTTTACAGCCATGTTCCAAGCTGGGGTCACTGCTTGCTGCCTAATGTCATTTATTTACAATTCAACTTTATTTTTATTTAAACTACAATAAAATAATCTAAAATGACACAAATAAACAAAATGATATAGTACAACAACATTACAACCCATGGTCTGAACGCAAAGCCAGAACTGCAGTGTTTCTATTTTTTGCATCGGTTTTAAAATTCTGTATATTACATGCCCAAACAGATGTCAATATTCAAATTAGTTATATCATTACAGTGTGTGTGTGTCTGTCTGTGTGTGTACATCAAAATATATTGGGTCTTTGATTTATCTCTTAAAAGCTTATAAAAACTCTTATAATACAAAATGAAAAAGAGCCTGTGATTAGTAAAAATTAGACAAGCAAAGGAGTCTTTCACAAAGCTTTAAAGATCCTAGATTTTTTTTAAAGTTTTGGGGCGGCATTCTTTCCTTTCAATCTGTCTTCCTATCATGCCTAAGAATAAGAGCAACATACCATTTTATTCATTTCACACATCTAAAGCTTTTAAGAATTGGTAGATAACTTTAACTTTCAAAGTCAAGGATGACAATCTAGTGTTTTATTAATCACTTCAACTTACCGTATATACTCAAGTATAAGCCGAGTTTTTCAGCCCACTTTTTGGGCTGAAAAAAGCCGCCTCGGCTTATACTCGAGTCAGTGAAAAATTTGCCCGAAATGGAGGAGAAAAAGGGGCGGGGCCATGCCGCTGGGTGACGCTCGTGAATGGCCCGGCGCCCCTGTGAGTTTCCCCTCCCTCTGTGTCAGTTTGCCGCACAGCGCGCACCGCACCATCCCCCCTCCTCACGTTCTAATGTAATGCAGGGCTGTCTTACGATTCCCCTTCCTTCCCCTCCTGCCGCTCTGCAATGATGTCCCACCTCCTCCTTGTTATGGCAAGCAGCCACATAGCGATGTCCCACCTCCTCTGGTACAGTGATCCAATGATAGGAATCACTGTGCCGTGTGTCATAGGAGGCGGGACATCGCTCCCGCGGCTGCACGGGACATCATCATCACAGCGGGACATCAGCATCATGAGGTGAGTGAAGTATTTCATTGAATACACCGCTAGTTTACTGTTTTTCTTTGAAATAAATATTCAAAAACATTATTGGTATCTATTTTTATTTTTGAAATTTACCGGTAGCTGCTGCATTTCCTACCCTAGGCTTATACTCGAGTCAATAACTTTTCCAGTCTTTTGTGGTAAAATTAGGTGCCTCGGCTTATATTCGGGTCGGCCTATACTCGAGTATATACGGTAACATAGGCAGGCTGGTATGTTGTTCAGCACTTTACATCTCCCAGCATTGATTGGTACAATATAACTTGTTCATTATAAAATATATCATCAGTTTCTCAAGCTGGCATAAACAGCTTATAAGGCTTTTAGGATGATTTTGAAGAACAGGTACAATGTTCTTAGTTCCTTATTTATTTGAAACTGATTGTGTTAGAATGAATTATAAGTAGTTGACAAGATTGGCAGATGAAGAACTAAAGTATGCATCATATTATGATATAATGTTGTAATCCTAACCATACTAAAGTTCCTTGAACTCAGAAGGAAAACTAAGTAAAATTACATAGGATTTCTCTGCATATTAAAGTGGTAGAGTTGGAAGTCAAAAGGCCAATGCATCATTGATGAATCCAAATTAGCCATCCTCAGTTGACGGCTGTCAACTGTCCACCTGAACACAACCAATAAAGGAGACCTTAACATTTCCATCTGTAGTGGGTTCCACTACAAACTGTTGCTAATGGCAACACGCTGCATTCATGATTTCAAACAGAAAACTGCATTTCTTCATGCACCTCTTCTGAGGTGATTAATTAAGAAAAAGGTAGGCAAAGCAAGAATCTAAAGGGAAATAGTTGATCAGAGCTGAAGAAGAATGAAATATTCAGTATATATTTAGCGAACCATATTGGTGCAGTGGCTGGAATGCAATATTGCAAGCTAATTCTGTTGACTACCAGGAGTTCAGCTTTCCATCCTTCTGATGGAGTAAAATGGTAAATGAAGACCCAGATTGTTGGGGCAATATGCTAACTTTGTAAACCACTTAGAGAGGGATATAAAGCACTATGAAGTGATGTACCTATAAGTGTAAATGCTATTGGTATTGCTACAGGCAGGCAAGACACCAGAATATAAACTGACAGCAAACATCACTCCTTATTAGCACTGATGATGTAACCTAGTTAGGGTAATGAAACGTCTGCAAGAAAACAAGCAACTCAGAGAGTACCAAGGATCCCTCATTTCAACCTGAGCTACAAATATTCTCCTTTACTGGTATTGCTATATTCTTTGAATTTAAGAAAATGTGGCAGAGAAGTTAGCAGACGGTTCTTGAGAAAGTTAGGTGGAGTTGCTTATTTCTTTAATAGCTCTTTCTCAAAATTTACAATCTTTTAGAAAGATTAAATTATGTGAGTGAATTCAGTACAATGGAATTTTGGGAGATGAAACCAAAGTTTAGAAGAGAAAATGTGGAGTTAAAAGCCTGAATGATTGATTTAGGGGGGAAAAATAGTCACTTAGCTTAAGTATTCTGATAAACAATGTGACATTGATGGTGAGATGGTGTTTAAAATAACTAAAAATGTTCAAGATTTATTCTATTTTGATATTTAATTTATAGTCAAAGTCTGAAAGAGATGTTCAAAATTAAGAGCCCAATAATAGGGTGTACTGTTAAGAAAAAATAACTTTTAAACATTCCATATGATGACAAATTCAGTCAGTAGCAGTCTTTATGAAGAATGCACATGTGAGATTTTTTCACTGTATCTAGAATGCCACTTACAAATTGAATCTGCTTATTTTGTAGAGTTTTGTTTCTATTCAGTTCTTATTCTTTTCTCATTTATTATGGTGAGTTTTGGTAGATTTTCTGTTCTGATTCTTAACTCATATCTTTTAGAAAAGGAAACTTTACAATGGAATGTAAAAAATATAACCGGAGCTCTGCCCTTTAAAAAAAAAGAAAGGAATGATTGAGAAAACAAACTAATGACAATGACAATTTGGCAGAACTTCTTTCTCCTTTTTCAACTTTTTTCTTTATCCTTGGAAATTTCTTTTTGATCTATCTGAAACTTTTTGTAAAATAAGATGACCTACTTTTATTATATTTATTTTCCATATATCTCTGATGGAACTCTGTGTAAAATAGACTTAGTTTTTCTTTTTCTTTTTGCTTTTTTTAGTCTTCTATTATTTTGCATTTTCCTATTGTGTGCTTATTTTTTTCCTATTTGTGATTTTTCATATTTTTAACTGATGGATTTATGACAATATTAAATCTCTCATACAAACAAATAACACACACATAAACAAATCAGTCTGATTTCCAACTTGATTATTTTTAGTAAATTTATCTATAGTTCAGTTGATATAGTTAGATTAAAAAACAGGGTTGTTGTAATGGAGAAAATAAGAGGAGAAAAAAATTACCTTGAGCCTTTTGTAAAAATAATACGGGGCATAAATAAAATAAATCATAACATTAAAAAATGAAAATGTAATATTGGTAATATTTTTCTATTATATATTATAGGTGAAAGCCATTCTATTTTTTCAGATGGATATATAAATATATTATTAATTAACTTAATTTTTATCAAAAGTATATAAAGCAAGATTTTGAATTTTTTTTCAAAAAAATATAAATCTATAAACTAAAGTGCTTGAATTATATTCATAGTTGTAATGTTACATGTTTCATGAGAAAAAAGAAAAAAGTGTTAAAATTGCAACATGAATATCTGGAAAATAATTAAGATATATTTTAAATCTCTGATGTCTGCTAAATTGGAAATGAATTTCCTTTATGCCCTTAATACAGAATATTCATTGAATTACATAAAAAACAAAGATATTAGGAAAAGGGAAAAATCAGATAAATTATTGGAATTTAAATGGAAGCAAATTAATATTATTTGTCCTCCCTCCCTCCCTCCCTTCCTTCCTTCCTTCCTTCCAAATCAAAGTTACTGAGAAATACTTTAATATTTTTAAAGTAATGCATTTCTTCCAAAGGTTGCACTTAAGCTAGAAAGTCTATAAAGGTAACTTCGAATTTCATTTGTGACTAATCAGAAATACATGGGATACTGTACTTTGTTAATCATTTTGCTAAAATTGAGATATATCACAACATTTCCACAAAAGACGTTACATGATTTTAAAATGAGATATTTTGGCATACTAATGCAAAACTCTTCTTGACAAATCCACTTTGACTTTGCTCTCAGGGTGCTTACAAATCAACTCTTTATGATCTACTCCAGGAACTGAAATCAAGATCAAATTTACTAGTCCATTGCTCCCTGGCCTTTTTTCTCTGTTAGAAGACAAAGATGAGATACACTTTTGATTTAGTTGCCTGACACTTATCAGTTCTACAAGACTTTTGAAATTAATACAAAAAGGTACTTTGTATTAGAAAATACTTTGGATATATTAGGATAATTAATGAATTTAACTTATTATGACTGCCATTCCAGAAGCCTCTGGACAGCTTACAATATCCAAAAGAATAATTCATTAAAAAATAGCACATAAAATAAGACATGGCAGCCCAGATTAAAAATAAGCAGACCCATAAAAACATGATGGAGACTTCATGGACTGTTATCTCCTGGTCTGGGAGCAGAAATAGATCTTATCTTATGAGAGATATTATATCAGAGGGCAGGGTAGGTACATCTATAGAAAATACATATAATTAACCTAATCTGGAATTTTGAATTAAATAGCAATGATAAGAATATGATTATGTAAATTTCAAGCTTCATTTGTCCCCTTTATCCTGTTCTTCACAAAAATGTGAAATTTAATAACTTGGAGAAAATTACAGCAGACTCTTTTTATATCTCGTTCCTACTTTAATATTGTAAGCCATCCAGAGTACTATATTTGAGATGGGTGGCTACCAAAATAAAAGGAAGGAAGGAAGGAAGGAAGGAAGGAAGGAAGGAAGGAAGGAAGGAAGGAAGGAAGGGGAATAATTTTACCTTTTGTTTGCTTCCTGCTAGTATTTTCCTTTCTCATGCATGTGTTTTTTTATCTGAATATATTGTAGAAAGCCTTTATTTTCGATCTTAACCAACTTATTAGTGTAAACATGATATTTTTTCATTGAAAGATGAATTAAAATTTTAATTAAAAACAAAATCTATTGTCTATTTAAGCTTCTGACAGTCCTAAATTTTGCTGCACACAACACACAATAAAAATTTTGCTTGGTGAAATGTAAAAATAAAGTTATTCTAACAACAAAAAGGAAAGTTTATGCACATTATGAATTTCGACTAGTGACCAAACAGTTGTTCAGGTAAAAGATACGTCCAACTGAGACTTCCCAATTGATTAAAAACAGGAAATAATAAAGTTGTGAACAATTTATAAATAATCTATAAGGAAATATATTGAATTTCACTTCATGTAAACTATCAATATAAATTTCAAGCTTTGCTAAAAATAAATAAAATATGAAATATGCTTCTGGAGAGTTGTCAAAGGCGGTAACAGAAACGTTTTTTCCATTGTTCCCATATTGTTGGCCCAATGAAGTTTTACTAACCATTTGGTTTCATTCTCCTCTCCTTTTTCTTCTTCATGATTTTATTTTTGTATGGTAGCCAAAACACTGCTATTGTTTTTTTTTTTTTAAGGAAGGAGCAGAAGGGGGAAAATAATAAAGACATGAAACTTGTGAG
Organism: Thamnophis elegans; assembly: GCF_009769535.1. Lineage (NCBI taxonomy): Eukaryota > Metazoa > Chordata > Lepidosauria > Squamata > Natricidae > Thamnophis > Thamnophis elegans. The sequence continues at coordinate 101,665,079 of NC_045543.1, read as the reverse complement.
ACCATAAAAGAATTATTTATGGCAGTTGACAAAAAGTTGTTCTCAGGAGAATGAATAAGAAAAGGAAAAAAAGATTGAAAAGGAGATTAAGGTGCGGTATGAGTATTATGAGATAAGTTGTAAATGGAAAAAAAAGGAAGCTACAAATGATCTCCAACAGCTCTAAACACCTCTTTAAAACTAATTTCCTTCAGAGCTTACACTCATATCTAAAGATTAAACCATTTAATGTATGGTATTCATATTAAAATGAAATAATAAATTTATTTTTATGAAGTAAATTGCGAAGTAGATAATAATTACATCTTAACTACTTTAATATCTGGACCACAAGTGCATACTTACTAAGTGGCAAAGTATACTGTCATTTGTTCATACACAGATAAATAGACAGAAAGGCAGATAGACAAACAAAAATAAGCATTTGCATCTTGAAGACAAAAATCCTGCCTGTTTAACTTTTTTATAAATAACATGACAAATACCCAGGAATAGTAATAATAACACTAGCAAATTTTGTCAAGGCAATTCTATCACTTTATTGTCAGAATAACATTTTTGCACCACTTTAGTACAAGGAAAATACTTATAGATAATATGTATTTGAGCATTTAGTGTTGCTAATGTAGCAATTTATCCAAATATTTTTGTAAAGCACATATTGAATATTTATAATTAATTCCCAAATCCTATTGTAAACTATTCAATATTACAAACTTATCTGGCCCCTTAGTCTTTTTATAGCTTTTTAGATCAAATTCTTATTAAGCTTTTTTGTTGTTTATTTCAGATTATTTAAATTTTTAAACTGATGATTACAATTTTCTTTCATTCAGGACTGAAGGAAAACCCAGTTTTTTCAAACTTATATTCCAAAGGTCTCTAACATCTTAGAAGTAGTTAATAAATAATTTCTAAAAGTGATTAAAAAGCAAGGTTTGCAAATGTAGTGCCCTTTAAAATGTGTTGCTGTAATTGCAAGCAAGCTAACTAATCCCATTGTTTCCTGGTGTTCATATCCACAGAAACTGCTGTCCCAAGATATAGCTATCCAGAGCTCATATGGGGAATCTCTTATCCTTTCCTTATCTAGAGATGTTTCAATAAAGTGATCTATTCACTGGTCCCTTGATCTTTATGGAAATTGATAGTTCCCTGTTTCAGAGCCATCTTCAGTTCACCATACTTCCTCTGGAAGCCACAGTGGGACCTATTTCTAAACAGATTTGAACAGGAGTTGTTATTAAAGTACACTATTAAAGTTCACAGCTAATTAAAGAGTGGTGCTTAGAAAGATGAAGGGTAATGAACATCTATTGCTCTCTATCAGTCTATAGAGATAAGAGGTCAGATCTTGGGAATATGTCAGAGGAGGCTCTTGATTTTTTTGCACATATTTACTTAAGGCCATGCATTCTAAATTGAACCTGAATTTTAAAGCTTGTTATATTTAGAAATTCTTGGTTATAAACCAGCATGATTTTACCTCTCTTACAACCCAAATCTTTGGCATCAAATGAGGCTGCAAGCACCAGCACCCACCACTCACACAAATGAAACTCATGAGACCCAGTTGCAAATAGGATCTAATATACAAGTGGCTAAACTAGCTTTCCACTTCCTCAGGTTCTGTGGTCTCAAACTCTTCCAAGATCATCTTGAAAGAGGACCATCCATCATTTCTACAGACTCTACTCTAAGGCTGAAGTTCAACCTAGAATGAACGTGACCAAACTTTAGCATTGCTCTGTCCAAGGGGGGAGAATATTACATGGAACACGGCCATTGGACAACCACTGACAGATGAAATAAGGGCAAAGCAGTAGTTACATTTCAGCACCATTATCATCATGAGATAGACCTTCATTAGCAGCTTTAACTTATGACTTTTACTCCTTGTATTTCACCAGAATGCTCTAGGCACATAATTTTAAATTGCCACTTAATTCAATTATGAACCTGAGCAACATCAGAAAATCTGGGCACCGAGAGCAATAGCAATAGCAATAGCAATAGCAGTTAGACTTATATACCGCTTCATAGGGCTTTCAGTCCTCTCTAAGTGGTTTACAGAGTCAGCATATTGCCCCCACAGTCTGGGTCCTCATTTCACCCACCTCGGAAGGATGGAAGGCTGAGTCAACCTTGAGCCGGTGAGATTTGAACCACTGAACTGCAGATAACAGTCAGCTGAAGTGGCCTGCAGTGCTGCACCCTAACCACTGCGCCACCTTGGCTCAGGCATGATCTGATCTAAAGCCACTGCACTTTGTTTTTCCATGCTGCTGCCAAAGCTTCAATCAGAACAAGTAGCAGAATTTCCAAAATAACTAAAGTTCCCTCTAGAATCCAATTGGGTCCATTAGTCACCTGAATATATCATATTTAGATATAAACATACTTTTCTGTATAACCCTGGTCTGTACAAATTATAAACTATTACCTCCTACTGTGGGCCTATAGGCCAAGGAAATATTTTTTTAAAATAAAATGGGACAAGATGATACAAGACAAGGCAAGACAAGGCAGGTCAAATCTTTGTATGAGGTCCAAAAGACGGGCCAAATTTTTGCAGGAAATTAAAATTTGACAATTCATGATATCAAATGCCACTGAAGTTAATAGAAGTGCATTCACTGAAGTTCCAAGGAAAGACACCATCTAAGGTCTCAGTGCTGTTTTGGTCCCATGATCAAAAGGGATGTTGACAATTTTGTTCTACGAGAGTACTTGTAACTACTACCCTGTTAACCATTCCCTAAGAAAGAAAAGTTAGAGATAGATTGCATTTGCCCAATAATGTAGGGAAGTTCACTTCAGATGGGTCACATAACTGCTTCCTCAAAGAAAGCAAAAAAGACCACTTCCTATTAGAAAGAAAGGGTTGACCACTAGGATCTAGCTCCTAATGCATGAACAGTCTAATTTCTTCTCTTTTGATGCACAATGTGAATTCACATTCCTTTCATCCCACAAATTTAATTTTTTTCTTCATTTCCATCAACTGCCATCATCATAAGCTAATTTCAAGAAAACAAACAACTCTGAAGAGTATATTTTAAATGCCTTAAAGATTGTGTGAGTTGCTTTTCTTCACCAAGCCCTGGATATTTACTCAATTTCTTGCTTTAAACATTCAGTTTTATACAGGCTACACTACTAAAGATGTTTTCTCACTTTGGATAACTGTGATCCAATTGTGAAGAATGCCTTGAAAATAAATCTACTGCAACTGCTTGCTGATTTTCCTGCCAGGAATACACTACACACCCATTGAAGCCATCAATAGTATTGACTTTATTGAGTAATTTGTGGTGTTCTTCTAACACAGTTCCATTTACTCCAAACTAATAAGGAGAAAGAGGCAGCACATTACAGCTAATTCTAGCAGTGGTCAGAAAAGTATCTTTGTTGTTCAAAGGACAGAAAGAAAATTAACTTTGACCCCTGTTGAGTCAAACAGAGATGTGGAAACTAAAATAGCTGCCAGTTTCTAGATTTTTTTTATTCTGACCTATCTTTAAAAATAAAGGTCATAAGCACAAATTTTCCATTCATTTGTCTAGAATGATTTTTTTAAAAAAATAAATAAATTTGTTTTCTTTTGTTCTTTTTTTCTTCCTGGTGCTTTTGAGTCAGGGGTGATTGCTGGCAAGTACCTGGGCAGGTATCTGTATTTTTCTTGGCAAGATTTCAGAAATGGTTTGCCATTGCCTCCTTTTTAGGACTAAACAAAAGTGATTGGCCCAAGGTCAAACAGGTGGTTTTGTACCTAAGCCAAGAGTAAAACTCAAAGTCCCCAGGTTTATATCCTGGTACCTTAACCATTTTACCAAACCATTATACCAAACTTATTCTGGCCCTTTATTTTTTCCACTTACACAGGATTTCTGTGAAAAAAGAAACATGATCTATCTTGAAAAGTAGCATTAGATGTTGACTGCAAATCTCTGGATTAATCTCCACTAGAAGCTGGTCAATTCAGCCTGTAATTTAACAATCCTAGGTGTGCCTGCTGAAAAAACCTGATTTGTTTGTTACTGTATTCTCTCTCTCTCTCCCTCTCTCTCTCTCTCCCTCCCTCCCTCCCTCTCCCTCCCTCCCTCTCCCTCCCTCCCTCTCCCTCCCTCCCTGCCCTGCCCCTCCCCATATCTATCAATCTATGCATTCTCTGATTTCATGTCATTTTATTAAGTTCTGTCCTAAGTCATAAATTATCACATAAAATGTTATAGATTGATTTGGTTTCCCTACCTACAGTAAAAAAAATAGCATTACTTCTTGATCATCTTTTAACTATTGAATGTAGACAATACCTCAAACCTGGAATGTATTTAGTTCTCTCATGTTTGCAGAGCAGATTTAGATACCTGCATTTCCAAAGGTTTAAGAAATAAACAGTTGCTATTTATTTGTACATTAAAAACTTCCTGTTATTTTAATTCCCAAATGAAATTAATTCTTAAATGAAAAACTGTATTATAATATACAGTTATATAATAATATAATATTATAATATGAGGCTACAGCAACATTAGTAATAAAAATGATGTTTCTCCAATTGGTGGTACCCTTGGACTAGAATTGCTGATGGTAAAAATCAAGTATATTTGTAGTAAGATAAATACTATCAGCATCAGGTTTATCCCTGATCTTTGACAAGTGACCTCTATCAATGAAAACTGGTTGGGTGAAGAAAGAGATGTGTCATATTGAAGACCCATTCTTCCAGGTTCCAGTCTTCCAACATTTTTAATTCTAGGGAATACATGGGTGGTGGAGCACCACAATAACATGATTATAAGAGAAATGTGACAAGCTTCCTTTGGACTTTGACGAGAATATAGGGGACTAGAATTTTAAAAATAGATGGGACCAGACCAAAGAAATATATGGAGATAGGATTAATTAATGTATGGCAGCAACAGAAGAAAATAATTTCATATAAATTGAACAAGATTATTATATTATTTTAATATAATTATACTCCATTATACTCAGCAGATATCAATTTCTAAAGATGAAGGATAATAATGAAGAACTGTGGAAGAATGAGTTGCCAGAACAAATACTTTTTGTTTGTTTGTTTGTTTTTTGCTTAAAATTGTCAAAGTAGGGAATTTTTTTCTAGCTTTTTGGGAAAATCTGCCAGATGGATCCTTGACTGGTTGAAACAAGGTTTCTAAAGAACAAATTGGCCAAATTGTGAAGTGGGTAGGATGGGGAAAGCTTTCTTGGTCCATAATGTCCATAGTAAAGCCTACTGAGGTTACTGAAAAAGCTGAACATCAAGAAAATTAACATTGAAGTGGGAAGAGAAGAAGAGGAACATAAAAAAGTTTTACAGAGTTTTCAGGAGAGTAACTGAAAGAAAATATGGCAGAGTGATGGCTGGAAAAGTAAGAAGGCTAGAAGAAAGAAGACAAATTTGGACAAATAACCACAGTGAAAAAAAAATGGTATTTCAAATGTTTGCTAACAAAAGAAACATACATAACATATATATTAGATTTATTATTAGACTTTTAATTAAGAGATAGACACTCACACAAAGACTCATGCAAAGACTTAAAGGTTCATACATGCACATATGAAAGATAAATAAAGGCACTGTAATTAAACACACTTTTCATTATATGGCTCTTTATATAATAATAATCTCACTTAGTTCTCATATCAATTGCTTATGTGCCAGAGATTTACCATCCCTTCCCATTTGTTTGACAAGTAAAAATATGTCATAACTTGTATTCAAAACTAGTGATTGTACAGCCTATTATCATAATCAAAAATATTACCTAATCCATGCTGAATGGCAATTTCAGGTAGATTCACTTGCATTAGCTTATGTCACTAAGCAGCGAGCATATAATCGGTAAATGGAAATAGAGAACCTTTAGCATTTTTTTATTTGCTTGTGTTTTTATTGCCAATATAATGGACAAACAGTTCATTGCTTCTCTAGCTGCTGGCATATGGCATCCAGGAGGACAAGTCAGACCAGACAGCCCATCAGATTAACCATGTAATAGACCCAGAAGCAGCTTTAAAGCTGTTAAACAAAATTGCTTATGGAATCTGCCAAAGTACCAGATGCTGCTGTTGGAAGAAATATTTTCCAGTGCTTAGCATCTGGGATCTGAAATTGCTAGTAAATAGGCAAGAAGTGCATATCTTCCATTTCCTCTCTGGGTTTGTAGATAAACTTACAATTTTGTATATAATAATAAAAAAATAACTTATTATTAAATGCAATGTACTCTTCTACATTTCAATGCATTTATACATGCTGAACCAGATATGTTATCAATCTAAATGATTTCTATTTACCTTGATAACATTGGGGTATATGAACAAATTAATGAAAAGATTGTCTACACACACACAAAAAAAAACATTTGTGTGTGTGTGATTAGATAGCTCTGATTGAAAATAAATATTGTAGTCGACAAGCCTGTTATTAATGCTGTAAATGAACTGATGGGAAGCAGCCTAAAAAGTCTGAACATAAAATAAAAACAGCTCACAGCTGACAAAATGATACTTGCCTTCTAGATCTTAGACATCACTAACAAAATTAAGTTCTGCACTGATAATCTTAACTTCACCGTTGGTTTGTTTTCAGTTATAAAAAATAACTTTTGTTTACATTTCAAAATAGCAAGTTATAAATAACAAAAATACATTTCTGTCTCAAGTTCTTGGCAATTCATTTGCATCTCAGAAGCCTTGTGAAATGAAGGTGGGGAGGAAGGTAGAAAAATGGCTCTTTGAGGACAGAAAAGAAAAAGATGAAAAAAGGAAGAAGGAAGGGGGAAGCTGTATATGAAATTCAGGGAGTTGTTTACTGTAGCATCATGAGCAACTAGATGGAATGGGTGGCCAACTGACCATGCAGGTTCTTAAGTAGGGCTTATTTTGGGGTATAGGGCTTATATTAGGCACACATGTGGAAAAACATGCTAGGACCTATTTTAAGGATAGGTCTTATTTGGGGGAAGACAGGGTACATAATGATATTTTAAGCATCAACAAATTTAAATGCATTGGGATTGGACCTTTTAAGTTAAAATATCATACTATTTACACTGAAAGACAGGAAAAACAAAGATGGACAAGGAGTGCTATCATAGTGGGAAAAGATAGGCAACAACACTGAGTAGAACTCACTTAATGATTCATAGCAATTAGAATTTTCAGAAACTGTTTTATATAATGGTTACACAATGCAAACAAAGAGGATGCTAATGAACTTTATGCTGAAGTTCAAACTGACATTACTAGGACATGAAAACAAACTATTCAATGTGTGGTTGAAGAGTGAAATGCCAATGTTGCAGAGGTAGGTTCCTACCAGTTCGCACCAGTTCGGTAGAACCGGTTTGTCAAATCTACCGAACCGGTTAGAAGAGGTTCCACCAGTGGACCCAGAAAGCAAGCCACACCTACAGAAGAGGCTCCAAAAAATTTGAAACCCACCACTGACACACACACACACAAACACACACAGCCAGACAGCCAGATTCACACAGAGAGAGAAATAAAAAGAGAAAGAGAAAGAAAGGAAGAAAGAAATAAAGAAACAAAGAAAAAGTAAGACAGAGATGAAAGAAAAAAAGGAAAAAGGGACAGAGAGACAAAAGGAAAGAGAGAGAGAGAGAGAGAGAGAGAGAGAGAGAGAGAGAGAGAGAGAGAGAGAACACATGGCTGGCAAGCCACTCCCACCAGGTCACATGGCTGGCAAGCCGCTCCCACAAAGGAGGCCACACCCACAGAGTAGGTTCGAAATTTTTTTGAAACCCACCACTACAATGTTGGAAATCTTAAGAAAAACATAGTTGAGGTGTGTGGCTTAGAGAACAAAATTAACTAGGTGAAGGATTTATTAAGAACTATTATGTAAAATCAAAACTTTGTTAAGAATGAATTTAAAAAGAGATTGACAAAGATCAAGAAACAAAAGAAAACAAACATGATGTCAGAATAAATGATGGAAATTGTGAAGAAGAGAACCCAAATTGAAGAAGGAACTAAACAAAGAATTCCAGAGAGTTGTTAGAAAAGACAAGAAGCAATGAAGATGGTTGGGAATATAGAAAAAAACATGGAACAAGAAGGGAATACTTTCATTAAATTTCTGTATTTGAGAAAGAAGATCCAACTTTGAAGTAGTAGGCTAATGCCTGCCAATGAACAGAGACTGACTAAACTATAATTGGAGGAGTGTACTGAATTTCAGTATAGTATAAATGTCAGCATTCAGCATTCAAGATAGTTTAGAAGACTTTTCCTGTTTATAAGAATGCCAGCAAAACTAGAAAAGAACACAGTGACCAAGAGATTGGAGAAGGTCAGTCATCATACCAAAAAAAGGAAATTTAACTGAATAAATCTGTTATGATATGAATTACCAGGGTGTCTTAAAAGAACTAAAAAACACGTATTTTTAAAGGTATTTCATCATTCTCTTTCCAATTGCACAACTTACATCTGCTCCTGCTACTGCCACTACTACTATGGATCTCACCATTTGACAACACCTAGCTGACCTTAATCTGGGCCTGGAAGTTAAGATGAAGCAGCCTGGCTAGTAGCTAGGTGGGAGATAACGAAGAAATAGGACTTTTGTTTGAGATGCAGAAAAACAATGGAAACAAAGGAACAACATTGTGTGGCTGTGCTGTTGCCATGAAAACAGCATGGAGTGCTCTTCATTTGTGGCATTTGACTCAAGGGAGAATGCAACCTTTATTGGTTGCAAATCTATAGCTTCTTTGTTGATAATCTGTCTCTTTTTAGATTTTTAAAATCTCTCTTTTATTATTTCTGTAAAGTACTGAAGGTAGGGAACCTTTCTAGTAGTCCTTTCATTCCTATTTTCCCACAACAACTTTGTCAGGGGAGTTGGGCTGAGAGACATAGTGTGCGATTGGTCCAAAATCACCCAGTTGGCTTTCATGCTTAAAGTGGGACTAGAACTCGCAGTCCCCTTGTTTCTAGCCTGTCGCTACTAAACCATACTGGTTTTCTTTAAAATGTGCCTATATTTATTCACAACATTATCTGATCTGTGAGTAAGAAAAACTCATCAGACAGTAATTTATCCTCACATATTAAATCTACTTGTGTGTCATTTTTTTTTTTTTTTTGGATAGTCTGTATAAGTAAATGGCATAGAGGTAGCAGAACTAAGATTGAACTACCCTAGAGAATGCAACTGGAAGCTTTTTTTATGTTCTTTTGGTCAACTTTGTACTACTTTAACCAATAAAGAAACTTGTTATAGTATCTGACTAGAATATTAACTATAGAATGAAGCATTTGGAAAAAAATGTGAAAAATGTTTCTTATGGCTCCCACATAAAGAAGGCAAAATGCTTTTCATCATTTTATTTTGCTAAATTTCTGTTCCTTTGTATCGTGCTACATTTCTGCATCACATGTGGTCTTATCCTTCTTTCTTTTCTTTTTAAAAAAAGCATTTTATAAAGACTATAATTAATAGAATGAATATGTCTGTTACAAATCAAAAGAACTGTGAAGAAGTAAATAAGCGCATGGGATTCCAAGTCAATGAATGCATATTAATATTCTTCACATAAAGGTTTTAGCATAAATCATATGTGCCTCATTAAATGCTAGCATGAATATAGAGCCAGTTGTGAATTTATAATCAGAATATAATCTCTATGGTGACAAATTTATTTATTGATATATTTACTTCAGCCTAAAACTATAAATACTATGTATATACTCAATATACCATTGAGGTAATGTTCAACAGGTGAAAGATCATGAAATTTATTTGCATCTACTGATAACGTATAACTGAAAACTTTTATAAATTCCACACAAATTTCTATAACTAAGGGATAGTGAAAGCCTAAAATTCAAAATAAAAATAACCGTCCCCAAATTTTAAGCATTTGTACCATAATATCCAAAAACAGCTCTAATTTTTTGAGTAATAAGAACCATATTAATGGCAAGAAGTTCTAAATTGGTGCCACCATTCATTAGAAACCATAGGCTTGCCCTTCCAATCTTTACAACTGATAGAAACAAGCTATTTCTTGCAGACAGAAGAGAAACTGCTAATTCCCAAATTCAGCAAGTGTCAGGTCAAATACAGCTTGAAATATAATAAGCAGTTTGATGCATCTTGTCATCTGAGAATTAAGCCTCAGTTCATTTAATCACCATTGCATTTATTTATGAACTGATCTGATGTTCTTGGCATATTGATGTCACACCATTTGTAATTGAATGTAATATCTCCCAGTAATTGCACACATATGTTTTCGTGTTTATAATATTTGTTTGCTTGCAGTTTTATAGGCCACTCCAGTGAATCAAACGTTCCACCATACAACTTTCATAATTTAAGATTAAAAACAGATAATTCAAGTTAAAACCATATATACAGTACATTGTAATAAATTTATAAAATCCAGGAATAAAATTTTAATACATTAAATCTAATTCTTAAAATGACATTGTGCTACATTATAATGAAATAAGTACCCGAGCTGCTTTCTGATTCTCATTTTCCAAGTGAAGGTTTGGCTTTATTTTTCAAGTTGAGAGATCAGGATGAACTAGCAGGTGACAGACAACTTATCTTATTACAAAATTATGATTTAATATTCAAAATTACTCTGTATGAAGAGCTAAAATTAGAGTCTTTTACATTTTTAGGTATCCTGTTTTAAAAAGAATACATTAATTAAATTTTCATTCTTCAGTTTGCATTTGGTAATATCAATGTAGTTTTAATATGTACATGTGCAAGAATAAATTAGATGGACATTTTAAAATAAGATTCGTAGGTCAAGTGAAAAACTAGCAGTAAATATACCAAAATCATTTCTAATTTAGTACTTAGAAATATTATGAATTACTTTAACTAAAATCTAGCCAAACTCTGAATTGTTTTAGTGAAAACCTTTGTTATTTAAAGTGTAAATACAGAGTTGTACTCAATTGTGTTTGTCTGCTGGTTAAATTAATGCTGGTGTTGGATACAATCTCCCCTTTAAAAAATCCAACTTTATTCTCAAACCACAATCCTATTCTCCCTTCCACATATTTTGGATAACTGAGGAATGTTTGAGGATATTTTGGGGTGCATTGGGTGCAAATTTATAGTGGGAGAAAAGGAAGCTAATGTTAACTCCTATCATAATGGATGTGGCCTTTAATGTTTTTTTTTTAAATAAAAGTTTTTCAAACTTGTCTTCTGAGTGAATTTAGAATATTGTTCTTATTCATTAAATATGATTAAAGGATAAATATAAGAATTCAAAATTGTCAGATGGGATATCCAAAAAAATACCCTGTGCATGGAATCAAGAAGATTCACAACCAACTTTTCAATTTCTTGGGTGGCCGGGGCCCCTGCTGATTGCATGATGTCCTTGAACTGATCCTGGGGTGTGACTAATTTACAAATGGCTAATTTGCATTTTCTTGCCTGGTGTCAAACACAAATATGTCTGACACTTACTCTTTGAGCTTAGTGTAGTAAATTGCCTTTGCTATTTGTTGAAGGGAAGTCCTACAAAGAAGTTGTTATAGGATATTCTAGCAAGGAGATTTTCATGGAGCTTTCTTTGTAGGGGTTACAAGAATCACTTTTACTGGGTATGCTATGTATCACAGGTCTGATCCTATGGTGAAAAAAAAGCTATGGAGAATTATCTGTATGCACTGTATGTGAATAGATTTAAATATTGAATTTCCATTTTATATGGCAGCCTATACAGAGTGGTAGACAAATGTTGTTGTTCATTCAATATGATTAAAAATTCATTAAAAATGAATAAAAAATTCAAAATTTTTTAGATGGGACAATTCAAAATCACACTGCATGGAATCAAGAAGAACCACAACTATTTCTTCAATATCTTGCGTGGCCTAGGCATCTGCTGACATGATATCATTGAACCAATTTTGGAGTGAACATTCTTCAGTCATTGCGTAATTATTTTAACTTTTCTATGTAGAATGTTCTTTCACCTTTATATCAACCTTTATATCAAAGTGTTCAAAATTATTCATTGCTTTTGAAACGGAATGTTACTCCACTGAGGTTTTTTTTTGCTTGAGCAATGAAATTACAATCTTATAGCAAGTATTCAGTTAGATCATTTTATGTTTGGGTTTTCCAAGTGTGTTTGGGTGATAGTAAAATATTTACTGGCAGAATAATCCCAAGAGTAGTTGAAATAAAAGGATAGGAACAAGAGGTCAACCCCATTGAGAATGAATCTCTTACCAAATTAAATCTTGCATTTAGAATTTTCAGAACACTTTACTCTTTGGCTGCCAATAAGGAAATGATCTATTTAAAGTATGTATCATTTTTAAAAAATCTTGCCACTTCTGTCTCTGTTTGTAGCCTTCTTTTAAAGTTAAAAGCAAAACATCAGAACTAGGGGTGAAATGCTACTGTTTCAGACTGGTTCTTCTGAACCGGTAGTAAAAAAAAAATGCTACCCATTTGGGTGAACTGATATTTCTGACGGCTATGACGTGTGATTTATATTAGCTAGAAAGCAGGATTTCTAATCTAAATCGCGTGACACAGCGGATTCCCCCCCTCACTGTTCTACTTACCTTTCAGACACACTCTGTAGCAGGCTCTGCCCACCCACCTGGACATCATTGTGTCTGTTTTTGATGCTCTGCGTGTTATAGCCCAGCAACAGCCTGTGCTGCGTTCTAATTGGTCGGGCGAAGCACAGCCTGTGATTGGTGGTTGTAATGACAGTTAAATGACAGTTGGTACCTGAGAGTATAAATACTGTGACAGTTGTAACACATTCTGAATCGCTTGCAACCTACTAATAAACATCTTACTCTCTGATCCATGGCTCCTGCGTCTATCCCTCACAACCCACCTTTACAATACTGGCGACGAAGGTGGGATCGCGATTCCGCAGAGCCTGGACTAAGAATAAAACTAAACAATAAGCCAGTCGCAACGCAATCAAGCAAACACGAACAGAAAATACTTTGAAGACCTGTCAGAGCTGCAGCAGCAGTTGCCACTGCCTCAGGTTTCGCCTCCGATCAAGCCAACCTGAGTAGATCCACAGGCATGGACTCCTTCAGTCAAAGGGACGGGCAACCTATGCTTAACCTTGGCTGGAGCCGTCGCTTCTGCTCAGGGACGAGCTACGAATCGCGTTGGCTCAACCGTGGCTGAAGCTGCCTGTCTGCCTGCCTCTCTGCTGCGAAGATCTACCAGACACAACTCTAGAGTCTATCCAGTCTACTGTTTGCTACTGTTACAAACATTAGTGTTGCAATACACGGATACTGTTGCTTAAGAAGCCTCTGACTCTTCATACAGCTTTCCAAAGAAGCAGCTTCCGACAAGCCTGCTCTTCCTCCAAAGCCAGCAGCCTACTACCAGCCTGTCAGAAGCCTGCTACATGCATTACAAAGCTGCCTGCCTCCCAAGGAGCAACTCTGGCCACTCAAAAGCCTGCCTGCTGCCTTCCTAACGAGCCAGGAACAACTCAGCCACCTCCAGGGCCGGTCTCCGCTCTCTAACAGAAGCCTCCACAGCCGTTTCAGAAGCCTACCATTCTCTGCAGCAAAAGTCAGCAGAAATCCTGTCAGCTAAACCTTCCAGCAACAGCGGAACCCTGCCTGCATGCCGATCGAACAAAGCCCAACAGAAAAGTTACCAACAGGACTTCTTTGAGTTTCCCTCCATGTAAGCTCTCCAGCCTCCATGATTTGTGAGCATGCGCAGAGCTTGAATATGCAAATTTAAATATGCAAATATGAATATGCAAGTGTAAATATGCAAATGTGAATATGAAAATGTGAATATGAAAATGTGCCAAATAACTGGGGGGAAGGAGAGTTTGTAAAAGAGTTTGTAAATGTTGAACATAAAACAAAAACAAAAAATGCAAATAAATAAACAGATAACACAAAAATGCAAACAAATAACACGCAAATTGACAATACGGAAAATGCAAATAAAATACACGTATGCAAATAACTGGGGTGAAGGAGTGTTATAGCCCAGCAACAGCCTGTGCTGCGTTCTAATTGGTCGGGTGAAGCACAGCCTGTGATTGGTGGTTGTAATGACAGTTAAATGACAGTTGGTACCTGAGAGTATAAATACTGTGACAGTTGTAACACATTCTGAATCGCTTGCAACCTACTAATAAACATCTTACTCTCTGATCCATGGCTCCTGCGTCTATCCCTCACAACACACAATATACAACACTGCGGATGTGCTGAAGGTCCTGCATGCGAGGTGCCACATGCACTCATGTTTGCGAACCAATAGAGAAGGTAGATAGATTTCACCCCTGTTCAGAACATAAATAAAAATGTTATGTTAGTAGAAATTGAAATACAGGTGAGGTAGCAATTTTCACCTAAATTTTGAGAAACTGGTTAACTATTTTAAGGTAACCATAGTTAACCCCAAATTCATCTTCTTTTCATCCTCAACTGTTACTGTTTTGGTCCAAAGGTTTTGAGCTTTAATTTCTGTATGTTCCTTTCAGCCAATTTTTGTAATAAAATGTAGGTTTTCAAATTCGATTCTATAATTTAGATAGTGGTGTTATACCTTGTTGACTCCACCTTTATATAGTTTAGTGTTTTCTGTCTGTTACATTGTAACCATGTTCACTCTATGTTTGCCTATTATAATTAGCTTTCACATTGCAACTTCACCAATACTGAGAGAAGATGTATTATAGCCCACTATTTCATCATCCTGCAACATTTGTGTTAAAAAGCTCTCAGTATACATTCTGTCTCGGAGCTATGACCTTTTTCAACTTCTTTTTAATAATATGTGTTATACTATATTATATAATGATAAGGAATACACTTGGGAAGAACTAATTATGTCATAAATAAAAAAAGATGTATCACCTTGTTAATACTGCCACACATTTTTATTTATTTATTTATTAACCTACCACCTAGCATAATAAAACACTTATTTCAAAACTTTTTGTGAGTATATTCATCTGTGTCTATGTTGAAAAATTCAACTATACTTTAAACAGACCTTCATTTACAGACTTTTAATTGCATGTTGTTAGCCAACAACATTTTAGTGTCTCAGACAAGATTGCAAATTATTTAATCAATATAGGTAAAGGTTCCCCTTGCACCATATGTGCTAGTTGTTCCTTACTCTAAGGGGCGGTGCTCATCCCTGTTTCAAAGCTGAAGAGCCAGAGTTGTCTGAAGACATCTCCATGGTCGTGTGGCTGGCGTGACTAAATGTCAAAGGCGCACAGAACACTGTTACTTTTCTACCAAAGATGGACCCTACTTTTCTTCTTGCATTTTTACATGCTTTTGAACTGCTAGTTTGGCAGAAGCTGGAACAACTAACAGAAGCTCATTCCATTATGCAGCGCTAGGGATTCGAACTACCAAACTGCTGACTTTCTGATCGACAGCTCAGCCTCTTAGCCAGTGGACCACTGTGTCCTATATATCTCAATATATCATTTTGTAAAATATGAATTTGGCTGAATTTCAAATTGAAAGTTTTTCCTTCAGAACTGGAAAGACCACCAATGGATAGGTCATGTCTCAGCATGACTGTTCTGAAGTTTTTGAACAATTGTTTTGCATAAAGCTAGGCATAACATCAAATAAATACCACAAACTGTAAGACCTTAATGTCCTTGGCCTGATTATGGCTTACAGGAGTCTCAAATATGATTTGAGGATTGGGACAAAAACCTAGCATGTGTAGATCTTCAATTGTCAATTAAGAAACATCACTGAATCTGTAACAAGTACACCAAGGGCATGTTTGTCTGTAGAAGAAAAGGATTAAAATAGACAGTCTCCAATGAGTTGTAAGAGATATGTAAATCATGACACTTGTGTTCAATGCCTGCCACTGCCTTCCCACCCCATTGTATCTGAAGTACTGCCTTTTTTTCACACCAGTAATCTAGGAAAAACATCCCTAAGAAAATACCTGTTAATAAACTAGTATTTATAATGCCATTTACATTCACTTCTTTGATGAAGCAGAACCATCTGGCACTAGCCAGATGCAGAAGTGAAGACTTTCATAATATATCTTTCTATCTTCCCATCAATCATACTTGGTCTTCATGCAGTCCTCTTTAGCAAACTCTCCAGGTAATTTTTTTATGCATGAAAAGCTTCTCAAAGTGAAAGGCTTGAAAATATCATAGAAAACAAATGTTTAAATACATGATAGTTTTATTCTGTGATATTTAGTTAATAGAATCAAATTCCCTTATGATGGGGACATTTAAAAAAATGTTACTAAAAAAATAATTATTTTAGAGAGGTGGCAAATCTTGCAACACCTCGATAATAAAGGTGAAACAAATTTTATAATAGGTTACGTTGTCTTATCTTTTTTCTTGGAAAAACATGTTCAGGAACTAGTAATTAACTTGCTAAATAAACTGAGGATTGAGCATTTTTATTATATAGATTTCCACCAGGAACTATTTTCAATAAATATCAAAAGCGATAGATGAGAGAGATTTTCAACCACTTTAATCTCTTTTCATCATTATCACTTCGACTGAAAGGTTGAATTTATTTGGACAATTATGCACGAATAACCGCTTTGTGATAAATCAAGTTTTAAGCTAAGTGTTTTTCTCAGATATTACTATGACAAGCTTATGAATTATATGAGCTTTCAAAGAAACAAATGTATCAGGATTAAAGTAAGGCCTTTGGGTACTTATATTTCTCATGTATAGGAACCTGTAATTAAAAATATTACATGATAAAATTTGGTATTAATCACTGCTTTTTCATGTGAATTGCTTTCATCTTTCTCTAGAATTACCTCTTCTATTAAAATGTAAGGATATGTGATGATAATAATATCTACTAACTAGATCATTAAGTAACCCATGAAATATGGGCCAGAGCAGCCCACAATCCCATTTAGTGGTCTTAAAGATTGTTCATTCCACCCAAATCTGTGCCATCAGATTTCAAAGGGAAAATACTGTTAATCTCTTTCTTTCCGTCCTTCTTTCTTTCCTTCTTTCTTCCTTTCTTCTTTCTTCCTTCCTTCTTTTGTCTTTCTCTCTCTCTCCCTCCTTCCCCCTTTTTGCATCAAAATATGACTGAAAAGAGTTGCAATAAGCAACTGCTAAGTCTGACACACCTAATTTATAATGCACAACCTTTAAAATGATACACTTTTTTCATGTAGATGACACTATAAATCAGTCTGCATTTCTTAAATCTTCCAGAAAGATTTACTGAGCTAGTCTCTGTTATAATTTCCCTAAGTCTTATATCGGGATTTCCAGTTTGGTCTAGAAAGTGGGATATCATGAGTTTTTGTCATATTGGCATAAAGTCAAATAGGTGACCTTTCTCTAATTCTTAATAATGGGACACCTAAAATCTTGCCAAGAAAACTACAGAAAACTACAAAAACTACACTTATCCAGACAATTGCCAGGAGTCAAAACTGACTGGAAAGCATTCCCCCTGCCACTCCCAGAAGTATTATCAGACCATAATATCTGAATGTGATGTATTTTATCCATAAAATATAGTTGGGTGACAAAATGTACCATCTGATCTTAATGTATTATATTTCAAAGTGTTATATCTGTTAACCAGCAAGTAAATAGTAAATAGTTAAGGCAATTTAATTAAGAATTGTCTATTTATTTGTATATTTTAACACAGTCTTTTTTATAAAGGGCTTATTATAAAATGCATTTGCTTTTTGTGCTATTAACATCACATGAACTTTAATAACAAGAGTAACATTTATATCATTTCATCCTCGGACTGACTTTTGAAAACTCACCCTCCCTTTTTATAGTTTGTATAACATATGTTTTCCCTTGGACAGCCCAGGTATTTTTGATTATGTACAATATAGTCTTGCATTCCTATAAGGTATTTTCTTTTTCTTTTAAGATTTCCAATGTAGGTTTTTTTTCTAGTTGATGCTGTTAATTTGATGGAGTCTCTTTTTTAAAAGAAATATTAAATCTGCTTTGACCAGCTATTTAGTTTAAAAAAGTGAGATTAAAAAACAACTCAGAAAAATGATTTTTTTAATGCTTTGCTTACTCTCCTAGAAATGTGCATGGTTTAAAAAAGGGGGAGTCAAACAATGTTATTTGGACAGAGTTGTCTCAGAAAGAGGATTAACAACATGTGCAATAAAAAGTCCTTACAAAGTTTACCAACTCACAGCTCAGATTTTATATGCATGGCAAAGAGAAAAATGTTTCAAGGAAAATAA
This sequence comes from Thamnophis elegans, assembly GCF_009769535.1. Lineage (NCBI taxonomy): Eukaryota > Metazoa > Chordata > Lepidosauria > Squamata > Natricidae > Thamnophis > Thamnophis elegans. Next base: position 101,646,799 of record NC_045543.1, on the reverse strand, counting down.
TCAACACTGTGGTCCACTGGACAGCCAAACAATACCTGAGCAGTTTTCTGAAATATGTCAAAAATATCATCGGCAATGGAATTTCATTTTCACATTTAGGAAGGAACTGAATTCAAAATAAACAGGATAGTGTTTTCTGAAAACTTAAACATTGTGCATAAATTGTGCTATGTGAGTTGTGTATTGTGCGGAGGTGGTTAGGGAATTTATTTTTAAAGATTCAGCTATTGCAAGTAGCACTTTCAGTTTGTTAATTGATGATGAAAGTTAAATATACACAGACCTTGTTTTCAATTTGCATCTTATAAGGATTGTATAATAAAAGAATGTGGCCATTTATTGTCAATTCTATTCATGGTTTCTCAATTGTTTTTCCCTAGAAAAGTTGTCCCTTTTTTGTGCTTTTGTTGAGACTAATTTCTCATTCTCTGTTACTCTCAGTAATAGGCATAATCTTTGCTTATCGACAGCTTCATTTAGCAACTTGGCTGAAGGATTCTGGGAGTTGAAGTCCACATATCTTAAATTAATGAAGGTTGAGCAATGCTGCTTTAAAGGACCAAAGCTGCCCGTTCCTTGAAACATTCTACTAGAATCTCTACAGCTCTTGAGCCATTGACAGATGATTTCTCTACGTGCACAGATATATCTTGGCCAGCTAGGTGATTGATCGAGAGTACCTGGTTCTGCCCTAATGCTTCACTAGTCCTCAGTATTCACAGAAAGGTTGTTACACACTGAGGTATAGCAAAATTTACTGAAGCACTGTTGTGCAGCTTCACATACTCTTAATATGCCTAGTTTGGGTGTGATGATAAGTGTTTCCTCAAAAGGGATATTGTCTCCTTTGGAGAGGAGGGACACTATTTGTTTAGTAGGCAATATCTATTAAACCTGAAGATAATACGGGGGCACTGCTTTGTAAGATGTCTGATAAAGTTGAAATTGGAGAAGGGGCTCAAGAGAGTTGAGGAGATTTGTTTCTTTTATTTCTATGCTGGAAGACAAAGGCAATGCCCCATTATATTCCAAATATTCTGTATATCCTGTATATTCCTATTGTTATTTATAAATATCTCTCCTGACATACTGATAAATAAGCAGAGTAAGACCAACCTACCTTCTAGAATAAACTCCAAATTAAGAATAAAATGATTAGAATGGAAAAGAAATGAAAAATAGGAATTAAACCCTGCAGAATGGATAAGGAAGAACTGAAAAAATGGACCAGGAAAAGTGCACTGAATCCAGCTAAATATAATACTCCTTCTAAAACACAGGTGTCAAACCTGATCGAATCATGTGATGTATCCTAATGCATCACAACATTTTTTACTTTTGTGGAATTGGGATGGATATGGCCTGCACATGATGCATCAAGCCCATGGGCCACCAGTTTGACAGGCCTGTCCTAAAAGTTCTAACTTTGATATTTTACAGTGAATTTTTAAAAAAGAAACTCTGTCACCTTAGGTCACTGAGTCATGATCAGACTCTCACATTTATGTTCAATGTGCTTTTTATTGTTCTTTCAGAATTTCTGGAAGTCTGCATAGCTTAATGAACAGTAGCTGCAGATGAGAAACTACTACTTTAAAGCATCAAAGCTGACCATTCTTCCAAGTATCATAGCAGAATGGCCACAGCTGTTTAGCGTCATTGGCATGTGGTTTCTGTGTGTGCACAGGGACCACTTAATCAAGGGCAACCACTGGGTCTACAGAAGTGAGAATTTATTTAAGTGTGATAGCCACTGGTAGTGATTCTTTTTAACTATAATTTTTATTAAGTGTTTCGATTGCATAGTAACAACAAAATTGAATGTAAACTAAAGATGAGATGAGATGGGATGGAATGGGGAGGGGAGGGGAAAGAGGAGAAGAAGAGAGCAGAGGAGAGGAAAAAAGTAAAAAGTGCAAGGAAAAGAAGAAAGGGAAAATAAATATTGTGTATGAAAAAGTACCTTCCAATCTTCATTACAAATAAAAATAAATGTGTTTATTATTCATCCTATCTAAGGTTACAAACAATTATCTCTTCCTCCCATATTTCATTTCTTATCTAAATACAAATGCATAAAACGCCAACCTTTCTGCTCTGGTTTCAACAGAAAATACAGAAAAGAGTTTCCAGAAGTAACAGCATATCTTGTTGAAACCTTGATCAAATACATCAACTTTATATTCCTTCCTTTCCCTTCTAACTGTCCTAACCCTTAATTCATTCAAATATTGTCCTAGGATTTGATTTCTCCCTTTTTTTCTTAGTCTCATCAAATTGTTACTACATTTTGCATTGTTTAGTAGACTTGTTTTTCCCTCTGCCTAAAATATTTAGTGCCTAGTAGTTTTCATATTTAAAACCATGAAATGACTTATATTTGATATGTCTTTCAGAAGCCAAAACCAGATCTATTTCTCACAAGCTGCTGCAAAATTACTTTTTGTTTCTTATAAAAGAAATGAATTATAATTGTTTCTTATAATTAATTCCAAAATCTTATTGTAAAAGTTTTGATATTTTAAATTTATATGGATCCTTAGCCTGTTTCCAAGACCAAAATCTTTATTTCAGATTATTTAAATTCAGAACCTTATGATTAAATTTTTCTTTTCTTCAGTATTGAAGCAAATTCTCCCAACATTTTCAAACCTGCCATTCCAAAGGTTTTCAATAGTTTAGAAGTGATTAAGGAGTAATTTCTGAAATTCTCACTTTCAGAAAGCAAGTGACATTAGTGAATTTAGAGTTGTTTAAACATTGTCATCTATGGTGTCTTATCACCATAGTCATTGGCTCCACTTTTCTGGAGTCCATCATTTTTCCCCTGGAAGCTCTAGCCACTTGTAGAAAATGCATAGAAAATAAACATAAACCTCTCTGTCAGAAGCAATAGAAAACATGTGAACTTTGTTCCTGAGAGTTTTGATATAAAAGAAAACTATTACTTAGATAGCAAAAGACCCCACATACACATGAAAGTTGTGATGATTATCTTGGTAACAACAAAGCTGCTGTGTGTAGTGTAGTGAAGAGTATACAATTCTACAATTGTAGAGATATGCCAAGATGTTAACAAAAATGTTAGCAACTCATTAAATAATTTTCAATTATTCTAATAATATGTTCATGTTTCTTAAATATTGCAACTTTATTCTATTGACAGAGCGACTCTTCAATTATTCATTGCAATAAGTAGCTGCCACTACAGGACAATCAAACTATGAATATGTTCAAACAAGGAATTAAATGAACAGTGGTAAAATTCTTTTTCACTCCTGGATTTCTATTGTATATTACATACAATGTATCTTACCAACAAAATTACAATTTTACTTTAACCAATTTACACTGAATAACATTTCAGTTTTAAAAGTAAGTTTACTTCCCAGTTTATAGATTGTCAGACAGATAGAAGATTAAGCTTGTTCTTTATTTAGTGAGTAAATGTTAACAACAGCACTCTTCTTTTTACTCCAAAGAACCTAGACATCTCTGTTGGAAGCAATCTACAAGATGAGAATGCAGCAGGAGTTGTATAATCTAGGCATACCAACCCAAACTGTCACTTTTTGTAATGTTGGGAATGTTCTCTGAATTCTTAGTCAGTGTGATGGATGCAGTAATTTGGATTCTCTGGCAGGATAGAGTGCATTCAAGAAGAAGTTCAGCGCAGATATTTGGTGTGAGAGAAAAAAGGTGAAGACAACCCCTAACTAATGGTTGTTAGAGTGTATCTGATAGAGAAAATAGTGTGCTTCAGTTTGGCAAGTTTCTATCTTAGCAAAATCTTTATTAGATTTATTTATTATCTATTATTTATTTATTCTAAATATTTATTATATTATTAGAAGAATCATCACGTGTCTGTCTGGGTTTAGGGGCCCAAGAATCAAAGGACTAAATGCTAAAATTCTGGAAAGGTAATCAGAACACATCAAGAAAATGACATGTTAGGGGAAGGTGCCCTAAGAATTTTAAGAATAATTAGCCTTGAGGATAAAGGTATATTTCCCATGTGAAATGCATGTTAATTTTTCTGGAATAAATTGAAATTCTATAAAACCATACATTAGTAAAATTCTATTTAATTTAACTTTCTTGTTCAAAATGTGTTTCTGGTGGACTGTGCTAACATAGCTGAAATGCCTAGCAATAAAAATCTATGTGACAAATCTTGAGATGCAATTAGCATTTAAATTTTCCTATTCTGAGTTGTCTAACTTAAAAATGTAATCAATAATTATCAAAAGAGTTTTCCATTCATTCTATTATGGATGAAACATTGTATTTGATTAACATTTTAAATATCTCAACTGTAGACTGAGAAATGTTTCCAATTTAATCATTTTTAAAACTATAGATACATATATTTCTGCCAGCAAAGATCTACAAAACTCTCGAGCACTCAAACACAAAAGGATTATCATTTTGTACAATGTGTGAATCACTTTCTGATCATTGAGATTAAGTGGGTTTTCTAATAGTGAAAGTATGCAAGGACATTTCTGTTATAATCCTAAGGTTTAATGGGACTTTATGCTTAGTTTATAAATTTGGTGCAAGAAATAATGTATACGCTGTCTAGATAAATTATTATGAATGTGCAATAATGATTTTGGGAAAATGATACTTAATTTGCAGAAATAACAATGAAAAAATAAGATACTTTCTTGATCGTTGAAAACTGAGGTCAAATACTTGTTAACTTACAAATTGGCAATGAAGTTGCCTGAGATCCTTTTGAACCCTGGGGAACTCCATCAAGCCAGGTTACATGGAGCTGACTTCAGAAGTCATAGTAGCTGGATGTTATAGAGAGGTTTATTTATTTATTTATTTATTGCAAAAGTTTGGGTAAATCTTATTTATGACCACTCCTCTGCCCAAATTGGATAAGAAATGTATTCTGTTACTGTCTAGAATAAACAGTTCAATAGCTAGGTCAGAGTCCTGAATCCAGTATTGTCACTGAAGAGACAAGTGATGTCACTACCCTGAAATCAGGAGTGAAATACTACTGGTTTGGACCAGTTCGCCCGAACTGGTAGTAAAAAATACTCCCGGTTCAGGCAAACCGGTATTTCCGACAATCAGCTGTGAAGTGCAATTTATATTAGCTAGAATTGTCAGATTTCCTGCTTTCTAGCTAATCTAAATCACATGCCACAGCAGATTTCCCCCCTGTTCTACTTACCTTTGCAGACTTGGGTGGCTTCAAAATGTTCCTTTTTTTTAGCACTTTGTGGGCATTTCTGAAGCAACATGCATGTGCAAAGTGCACACTTGGTAGCAGACTCACGGAACCAGTAGTAGACTTCAGAGGATTACACCACTGCCTAAAATGTACAGTGTAGTAGGCCATGCTATGTTTAGTGCTATTGTTTTGATTGCCATTTATTCTTTTTAATTCATCTTATCTTTTTTAAAAATTGGTACGCAATATCCCTCTTTCTCACATCCTTTTAGATGCCTACTTTCTCTCTCTTCTTTTTCTCTTTCTAAGATAGTTTCTCAAAAGTCTGAAGAAGGCTAATTCAAAAGTACAGGATCTAATGGTTACGGATTAACAAACAACCTGCTAAGGATTTCTATAGATGCACAAAGCAATACTAATTAATTCTCAACTGTTTGCTCTTTTGAAGCTTTGATGTGATCAGCTCAATTTTATTTTAATCCTCAGAAATCAGAAAGAAAGAAACTATTTTGAAGTTATAACATTAACAAGGAGCCCCAAAGAGCTTCCGAAAGAATTATTAAGGAAGGGTTGTGAGAGAGTACTGGGGCAGACAGAATGTTTGTTGCTCTTTCTCTTGCCATATCTGTTGAATGTGCATATTCATGTGCACAAGATAGGCATGCTTATATGAAAAATGCCAACAAAGCAGGTGGAAGGAAAGAATAATGGTGGAATCTTAAGGCTGAAGAAAGGAAAAAGTCATTTTGGGCACTGTTTGTATTGAAACCTGAAGCACTAACTCCCATTGGTCAAAAGAAGTCATGGTCAGCTTTGTGAGTTGGATTGAGATAATGTTCAGGTTTTATTTGGCAAAGACTAGAGGCTTCATATATTCTATAGTCTACCACTGTTAGTTTTTTGTATATCTGGTTGTTTCAAGGTGGTCCAAACAAGAAGTACAACCAGAAGTACTAGATCAATTTTTATTGAACTGTTCGGAAAGAAGAAAGTAAAGAAGGGAGAGAGGGAGAGAAAGGAAGAGAGAAGAGGAGATGAGAAGAAGAGGTGGGAAAGAAGATAGTGAAGAGGAGAGGAAAATGGAAGGGAGAAGGATAGAAGGAGAAAGGGTAGGAAGGGGAAGATGAAGAGAGGAGGAGGGGAGAGTTAAGGGAAGAAGGAAGGGAAAAGAGAAAGGAAGGAAGTAGAGAAGGGAGGAAGGGAGAAAAGGAAAGGAGAAGAATGTGGTGTTAAAATAGGTGAGGGATGGTAAACAAAACAACCCAAATGGAATATTACAATGCTATAAATGAAATGATAAATGTATTAGAATTATGAATGTAAAAAAAGAATAATAATTATGTGTATGTACAGACAACAAAAAAACTTTTTAATTTTTTTTAATTGAACTGTTATGGTTGCATTAACAGAAACTTGCAAGATTAAAAATATTTCTCCTCTCTTTTCCTTTTACATTTTGAAAAACTAGGGAGAATTTTTAAAAACCCACCACACACCAATATAATTTCCCTTTCTGTAGGCTGAGACATCTTTGAAATGCTGGTTGTCCAATCTGTAGCTTTCTATCCCACCTCTCAAGGTCATACCCACATACCATTACACTTTATGTGGTACTTTAAATATTTTTTACATATGCTTGAGAAGTTATTCTATGATTCTATTTTTAAGTCTTGAAATTATTCCTTCTTTTTTGTGTTTTGTTTTTCTAAGCCTTAAATGTGTCTTAAATAAACACATAATTAAAGGTAAAAAAAGTGAAAAATCATGCCAGTTGACTACTAAAGAAATGTAGCTTTAATTATTATGGTTATTGTTTCATTTTAAAATTAAAAAGTGATTTTCTTTGAAAGGCTTACTGTGCTTTTCATTACAGATATTATTGCATTCAAACTCTTTAAATGTAGATCATAAAAGCTGTTATGAACATAATAATAGTCATGTTAAAATAAACCCAATTCCACATTTTTTCACATAGTTCTTTTTTCCAGGAGTAAAACAGGTGTGTTTGTAAATCCAAAAAAGAGAAAGCATACTGTGATAATATATTTCCTATTTATGTTCTCTAAGAACAGTTTTTCAGTAGAAAAAAATGATTATTATGTGCTATCAAGTCATACATTCGTTTATTTATTAGATTTTCATACACAATATAAAAAAGATGTTGAGACTCTAGAAAGAGTGCAGAGACAAAGATGATTAGGAGATTGGAGGCTAAAGCATATGAAGAACGGTTGCCGGAACTGGGTATGTCTAGTTTAATGAAAAGAAGGAGTAGGGGTGACATGATAGAAGTGTTCCAATATCTCAGGGGCTGCCAAAAAGAAGAAGGAATCAAGCTATTCTCCAAAGCACCCGAGGGTAGAACAAAAAGCAATAGATGAAAACTAATCAAGGAGAGAAGCAATTTAGAACTAAGGATAAATTTCCTGACAGTTAGAACAATTAATCAGTGGAACCACTTGCCTCTAGAAGTTGTGAATGCTCCAATACTGGAAATTTTTAAGAAGATGTTGGATAAACATTTGTCTGAAGTGGTGTAGGGTTTCCTGCCTAGGCAAGGGGTTGGACTAGAAGACCTCCAAGGTCCCTTCCAACTCTGTTATTCTATTCTATTCACATTTATTACTTTATAAGTAACTCTAGGTGGCAAATATACACGACACTCCTTCCTCCCACTATTTATTTCACAACTACAATTCTTTGAGGTGGGTTGAGCTGAGAGACAGTAAAAGCCCCAAAGTCATCCAACCAGATTTTCATTCCTAAGGCAAGATTAGAACACAGTTTCTAGACCAGCATTTTATTGACCGTAAAGATGTTTTTCCCCCATGTCATCTATCCCAGCCTGATCTCCCAGCTCTTCCAATGTCCACATCACCACTTTATCTCTATCCATTTTCCTGCTTGTGGTTCTCTTCTTGACTTTTGTTCCACCTTGGCCAGCATTAGAGCCTTCTCCAGAGAGTTAGCTTTTCACATAATGAGTTTGAACTACAATAGGGTTACCTTATATGGGCTGCAAATACACTACATGAACAGTCTCTGGTTTTCACCAAAGGAAATTCTAAATAGTGGTTGATTACCCCAGACAAAGCACCACTGCAGCAGGAAATGCCATATAAGCCTTTTGGCTACCAATCATAATGTACTTTGTTTTTTAAACATAAATGTACTTTTTGGAAAAAGTACAATGAGGAGCAACTGAGATGATTCAAGGCCTGGAAACTAAAACATATGAAGAAATGTTGCAGATCTGGGTTTGCATAGTCTAGAGAAAAGAAGGACTAGAGGGCACATGATAGCAGTATTCCAGTATTTGAGAGCTTGTTACAGAGAGGAGTGGGGATCAACTATTTCCAAATCACCAGAAGGCAGGACAAGGAACAATGGACAGAAACGAATCAAGGAAAGAAGCAACCTGGAATTAAGGAGAAACTTCCTAACAATGAGGACAATTAATCAGTGGAACAGCTTGCTTTCAGATGTTGTGGGTGTTTCATAACTGGAGGTTTTTAAGAGACTGTACAGCCACTTGTCTGAAAGGGTATATGGCCATGATGACATGCAGAGCCCTTTCTGCGGGCACGCCAGCCATCATGCCAGCCCAGCTCCACCATGCATGTGTGTATGCTTCCCACTGTTCAGCTGGTCTTCAGCACAAGGGGTGGGGCGCATGCAGGGATACATGCATGGGGTACAGTCATATTGCATTTTGGGGCCACGTGTGGTGCCCCGTATTCTATTTTGGCTTTCAGGTTGGTGCAGGAGGCCTTCCATGCCCAAAATGGGGCAGGGGAGGTGCCCATTGTGCCCCATTTTAAGCCTGGAAAGCCACCTGCACTAACCTGGAAACAAAAAATGGGTATGTGGAGTCAAGGTGGTGCAGTGGCAGGGAAGCGCAGGGAGTCACATGTACATCTACAGGGACAGGGCATGTGTGGAAGAGGCAGCACAGGGGGTCATTGCATTATGGGTGTGGGCACGCGGGCACGCTGTCATGCATGCACTTTTGCGAGAGAGAGAAAAACATATACTTTGCCTTACTGGAAGATAAGATACACATAAAAGCATATATCTTCAGGTCTGACTCTATGGTGGGAAATGGAAGGATTTATACTCCTTGCAGACAGCTGATCATTTGCATTATTTTAACCTTAAGGTGACCTTAATGATCTGCTAAAAGAAAGCAAATGACCAGCTGTCAGCAAGGAGTATAAATCCTTCCATTTCCCACCATACAATCAGAGTTGAAGAAGCTTTTTGGACAAGAAGCAAAATGTCTTCAAAGAAAAACCAGAAAGTCCAGTTACTTCTTGAAAAAAACACCTTTGGGTTATCTATTTCTAGAAAGTAGATTCTCTTTTCACTCTGGAATAAAATACCTTGACTGATTTCCTTAACCAATAAAAGCCCATTATATTCAGAAAGCAGCGAAGAATGAAGCAAACTATCATGGAGATAAGTTTCAACCATTTAAAACATATGGACTTTCCCAAAATTCCCCAGCTAGCAAGTCCATATATCTTAAAATTGCTAAGATTGAGAAAGAGTGATTTAAACGATATTAAACTAAGCAGCTTTAAGGATGGCTCTCTGATACGTGCTTCTAACTCCAAGTAGCTAATTTCTACCATTAACAATATTTCTAACACAAATCATTCAATAAATATTAAAATGACTGTCATTTCCAGCACTGAGGTTGAAATTGAAGAATATAGATTTTTTTTTACTAGACCTGCTTATCTAAATTGAATTCTGAAATTCATAAACAGTTACATATCAACCTAAAATATGTCCAAACACTTAGCCACTTTGGGACTTTTACTACCTCTTCCATTCAGAGGAAAGTTCTGCAGAAGGTGATAATGGAAACAGAGCTTCAATTGATAGTATGTTAATATCCCATCCCATGTCGTATTTTATTGGTTTGCCTAGAAAGCTGTAAAATTCTAAGGTGGTACTCTAATATTAATGAAGACTCTTTCCTTTTTATTGGCTCATAAATATCATAAAGTAAATGTCAACATCAGATTTTAAAAACTATGAAGAAGCTAGTTCTAGAATTTTAAATACTAAACAGAGAATATGATTGACTACAGTATATTCACCAGTGGGACTAGATTTAGTTGATAATATACTGTATTAAGAAAATAAGCTATTTTCTGTCCACTACTATCATAAATTACTTCATTTTTTTTTTGCTTTTATGCTGCTGTTCACTACTTATGTATAATTCCCCATCTAAAAGTGATTTCATCCCAGTTTGAAGATTTATTTTTTAGATGGTGAGATAAATATAGTATAATAAACTGAATGGAAAAGGAACTGCAAGAATTGGTCTAATTATAAAAAAATAGCTACAAAAACTAGGAAATACACAATGTTTAAGCTGTAAACTTTTGAGTACAGGAATATATCATGAGAATGTATGTATGTAATTCTCTATTTGTTTATCTGGGTGTTATATTTCTATCCTGGGGGTGGTGAGGTATTATGGTTTGTCACATAGTCATCCAGATATTTAGACTGGATTGACATTATCACCTATGGAGTCCTTCCCAAGCACTTGAGAGAGGCAAATTTTATTGTCAGATAGTGTTAAGTATATTTTTGCAGGATGCAAGCTGCTCCAAGAAACGCTGTTTTTTGCAATTGACAAATAGTGATTTGTTAATACCAATGGTATTCAAATGGTGCCCCAGTTATTTTGGGATTGCACCCAAAGTACTATTGGTTCTACCATCCTATTTCTATTTCAGTAGTGGGTTTCAAAATTTTTTAGAACCTATTCTGTAGGTGTGGCCTGTTTTGTGGGAGTGGATCGGTGGGCATGTGACTGGATGAGAGTGTCTTGGAAGTCAGGTGACAGGGTGGGTGTGGCCAGCTTGTAAAATATGGAAACTCACTTAACAACGCTCTTGCTTAGCAACCAAAATGTTGGTTCAGGAACTCTGGCATTTGAAGCATGCAAAGCTGTCAAGTTACAAGACCCTTGCACCCCTAACCCTTTAGAAAAAAACTCCAGGGGTGTTTAAACTTGACAGTTTTAAGACTTGTGGATTTTAACTCCCAGAATTCCTCATTCCCTCGCTCAGCTGCTATCACTGGGATGCCGCCAGGACAGGTGAGGTTTTGGGAGGGACTTCCCTCCACCTCCAGAGAGCCCATGCCAGAAGAGAGGAAGCAGGCTGGTTTGAATGCAGGCGAGTGGGCAGTTTAGTGGCCAGTGAGTGCCAACTTCACTCATTTGGGCAGGCAGAGAAAGTAAGGAGGCATGTGATAACTCTCCTTCACCATTGGTGGTGGGGGTGCTTTCTCTCACACCTTCTTTTTTTCTCTGTCTGTCTGAATGAGTGAAGGAGGCAGGTGGAGAAAGAAAGGAGGCGTGCGATAGCCGAGGGCAAAAGAGCTGAAGCACAAAGGCTGAAGCACAATCCTGGGCATCAATTCCAGCTCTCCCTTTCCCAAGCATGTCCCATTGCTGCTGGAGCCGCTTTTGCTGAATCTGGCATGGCAGCCATCACTGAGCTTGCCATTGCTGCTGTGCCGGATTCAGCAAAAGCGTCTCCAATAGCAACAGGACTTGCTTGGAAAAGAGAGAGCTGGAACTGACTGCCCAGGATTGTGCTTCAGCCGCTGCTGTGAAAATGTCTGTTTTGCCATCTGGTAGGCTGGCAAAAAAGCTTCCATTTTCCCATTGCCGCCAAATGGTCCATGTCCTCCCCCTATGGATTGATGCTGCAGGATGGAAAAAAACCTTCCCTCCCCCTCCAGAGAGCCCATGCTGGGAGACAGGAGGGAGGTGGACTGCTTTGAATGTGGGTGAATGGGCAGTTTGGGGCCAGTGCCTTCTTTGCTCATTTGGGCAGGCAGAGAAAGAAAGGAAGCATGTGATAAAGAACCCCCGTCACTAAGGCGAAGGGCAGCACCTCAGTTATCACACACCTCCTTTCTTTCTTTGCCTGCCCTAACAAGCAAAGGAGGCATTGCCGCCCACCCACCAGCATTCAAACCTAGCTGCCTCCTCTCTCCCTACATGGGCTTTCTGAAGGGAGAGGGAAGGCCTCTACCAAGACCTGCTTCCTGTACCTCATGGCACAGTTCTGGGATGGTGGGATATTCTTTTTTTCACTGGAACCGGAGCATAGCCTTGACCCCTGCCTTCTGCCACCTTCAGTCCAGCCCTGCGCAATATCCCCGCCACCCCTCTGACCTGGGGACAGTCCCAGCTGCAGTTGGCATTCTATCAATCCTTCGTGGCTGTGCCCTCAGAGAGGTCACTTGGTGATGGTGTGCAGGCTGTTGACTGACCCAGGGCCCGCCCAGATCCCTGGAGAGGAAGGATCAGCAGGAGAAAGCCAACTGCTGCTGGCAACAGGGCACAAAGGAGCAGCCACCCAGCAGCTGTCCCATTGCAGGCACCTAGGCTGGCCTTGATATCCTGCCTCCCTGCTGTCTCCAGCCCCATGCAACCTCCCTGCCAACCCACTGACCTCGGAACACTCTGCTGGACAGCCTCTCCCTCACATCCTATTGCTGGCTGCAGCCACGTACGGGCAGGTACTGCACCCCCAGAGCGGTCACATGCAGTAGTGTGTGGGCTGCTGACCATCCCAGGGCCTGCCTGGATGCTTCTGGAGGGGCAGGCAGCCAGACAGCATTCCCACCTCTCTGGCCATCTGCTGCCTTGGATCTTTGGCTGGGCAGGCAAAGGAAGTGAGTGGGCGGGACAAGCATGGTGTGGACAGGTGGGGCGAGCAGCAACTGGGCAGGCAGGGGGAGAGATTGGGGGGGGGATAGGCCAGGGGAGGGATCATTCCAGTACGGGACCTCTGGAAGATCAGGTACAGGAAGGCATGCTAAATTTCACCAACCGGTATAGCCATACCAGTGCGTACCAGCTGAAACTCACTCCTATTTGTAGGTCTTTGCGTTTTGTTTTCTTCAATTCTTTTTCTTATCCAAGTACCATCATATCCACCATATTTTTCTTATTTACAGTTCTTAAATATGTTGTTGTGCGGCAGGTGCTTGTATGTATTGAATTCTAAAATTCCAGAGTACTTTAGATTTTTCATTTCCTATTACTTTGTCTGCCATGTGGTTCCACCAATTGTTGTTTGCAGGCAAATGGTATTTCTTGCAGTTATTCTAATGTACCATTGTTGCTACTTTGTTATGGTGTTGTCTGTAGTTTGTGTGTACAATTGTTTTGCAACCATTAACTACATAGTCCACTGATTTTTCAGCTTGTTTACAGAGGCAGCCTTTGCTGTCTGTTGTTGTATTTTCAATTTTGGCTTTGTATGTGTTTGTTCTTAAGGCTTGGTCTTCTTCAACTAGAATTAACCCTTCTGCCTCTTTCTTCAACTTTCCTGGTCTTACTCTTTTCCAGCTCTTGCTGTTATCTACTTTGGCTGTTATTTTAAATGTACTGGCCATGCAATATTTTGCCTTGCCATATCTCTTTCTTATTTTTTTTGAATTTCTTCTAGGCTAGTTTTCTAGTATTCAATAAGCCTTCATGATGAACCAATTTTAGATGTTCTTCAAATGTCCCCCTTTTTATTATTTAACTCTTTAGTATATTTGCAACAGCTAGGCTCCTGATTACAGTTTGTCAATGTCATTTTGTGGATGAAGGGCATGATTCATTGCCATTGTTTTCCTGGTATTGCTATCCAGGGCTTTTAGTTCTGCTTGAGTCCCATCCACTATGCCAGTTATATATCTAATGACTTGAATTATCAGGTATTAATTGCTTTGATCGTATTTCTCTAAAATCCTTACAGCCATGATGTACAAACTACTAACATTCTTCTTGACTTTAGCATGTTTGATGTTGTAATCTTGAAGGATGCCAGATATCTGTAATGATTTTCTCCATCTTTGTTGTTGTTTCCATAGTGTATATTAATTCCTTCAGTTCCCCCCCTCCCATTGATGGTCAGGGTGACACATTAATCCAATCCAAATTCCACTTCAGTATATTGGCCGTAAAAATCACACAATGTTAAGCAATGCTTTAATTTCAGACAGTGCTTTTCCATCCAACTTCAGATCATCCACGTAGAGGAAAGGTGATGGTCTGGCAGATATTTTTATGTTTGATAGCCATGGCCAGACTTGTTCAGTATTGCTGACAGAGGAATCAATGGAATGACAAATTGTAGTAGTGATAGTGAGTCTCCTTGAAATATTCCTCTCTTGATATTAACCTCTTCTTGGTCAATATTGAACACAAAAACTCAAGTAGTAAAATATACCAAATTTAGCAAAATGTTCCAGCTAACTATTATGTCCCAAGTAGCTTTTCACTAGTGCTATGTTTTGTAAACTAATTTGTAATTTATATCATTATATTGAAGCATGCATTTAGATGAATTTCTCCAAGACATCAATCAAGCAATCGGTTTTGTTTTCTTGTTCTTTTAAAATCCAAAATAGGCATATTTTATCCAGACTTACCAAGGCAAGGAATATATACATGCATTCAGATATTATGCTTACATACAGCTTTTTATTATTATTGTTGTGTTATCAATAGTAGTGAATATATGCAGAATTTTAGAAATGGCATACTAGTTCATGAATATATTGCAGCCTGCTTAAGTCTGGTGTTCTCCACAAATTGAAATTACATCTACTGCAAATCTTTTAGTGTCATCTTCTGACTTAGTAAATATATCTTCCAAGTACAATGTACAGTAATATAATGTTTTATTTTTACACGACAATGCATACAAATTCTAAATATTCATGACTGTAAAATCTTTGTACATTTGAAATAAAATACTATATTCTTTCTATATAAATAGAAGCTTCCTCTTCTCTTTGTTCTCTCCTTCCTGATTTTCACATTTTTATATTCATATCTTCACCTTTCATCTGTTTCTGGGGTTTTCACAGTTAAAATGACTGAAAGGAAAGTATGCGTTTTTTCTTCCACAATGAAGCAATCACTGCATGATGTTGCTTTATACTGTGAACATAATTCTGTTGTGATTCTTGCTCATAAATTATGGCTCAATTACAAATTTACAAGCCTTTTCTGAAAGTGTAGAACCTATTGTACTACCTACAGGAACAAACTGTGAGTAAAATTAAAATACTGCTGTGACAAAACAGGAAAACTGATCACATGTCACTGAGATAAAATTTTGTCCTACTTCAAAAATTGCTCTTCCTGATATAAGAAGTTGAATGTTGACTTTTTGTATTTTAGTTATATTGTTCTATTGTGTGTGTGTATTATACACACACATATGCACACTCACTCACAAACAAACAAACACACAACAAAAAATTTTCTAAAATAAAATAAGCATTTTCTCTTTCATTCAAAGGGATCCATCTGATTGTAACCAGAAAGTGAAGTAATAGTTTCTTACTACATTGCATTGAAAGATAGTTAACACTGACATGAAGGCTCCAAATTAAAGCTGAAATATAAACTCAGATCAAAGTCACATATTGATATGTAGAGATGATTTTTATGGTTTTTACTTTGATTATTTTCTGCTGTTGAAGCAATTATATTCTACAGTAAATTCTTATTTAAAAATGAACTAAATGAAATGAAGGCTGCATTGGTTTATTTTCCCATTTTGTCTTACATTACAAGCAACCTATTGAACTTCTTTAGTCAATATACTAGTATCTGTTCTGTTAGAGCTAGACATTAAGTTATTCCCAACAGAATGGAAGGAAAAACAAACAGAATTATCATTATTTTACAGTATTGTTTTATGTAAATGTAGGCATTAAAATTACACTAAAGAGCTTCTATTATTGTCTTTGTGTGTGTGTGTGTGTATGTGACTGTGTCTCTCTCTCTCTGTGTCTGTGTCTCTCTGTATGTAATTGCTTTCATCTCAATTGATATTGCCTTGTATTTTATAATTGGTGCCCTGTATTTCCCTCTCAATCTTCTAAATTTAGATTAAATTATAATTAACCATGATGTTCTAACAATGATAAACTCATTAAAATTATCTTTACAGACCACAGGAATATTTAGATCTAATGCTCGGTTTCTCCTTTGGGATGTGCAACTTGTACCACTCATTGGAAAGCTTTTAAACAAAGTGCTTTTAAGATAAACCATATGGCTAAGGCTGATTTTCATTGATCTTTTTTCAGGATGCTCATGCTGGTTTTTTTAATAGTTAATATGATTCATGGATTTTTTTTTTAATAATGGTCTTTCTCTGGGTCCCCAACTGTGTGCGTTGATGACAAACACACATACAGCATTCAATTTACCCTAATGAAGAGAAAATCTGGGGTTTTCAAAGAAAAACATTTTTTTTCTCCATTTGGATGGTTAAAAAAAAAAAAATTCCCCAAATCAAAATTGTGTAAAACTTTTAACTTTTAACTTTTTTTTAATCAGTGGAACAGCTTTTTTTTTTTAAAAAAAAAAGCAATCCTAACAAAATATCCTAGCAAAATGGATGATTCTAAATTTTCTATGTGATATAAAAATTAAAAAGAGAAGAAACAACAAACCACCCATAGAGTATGCCTCTCTGTCAAAGAGGCAGCAAAATGAATATCTTCTTCTTCTTTCTTTCTTTCTTCTTCTTCTTCTTCTTCTTCTTCTTCTTCTTCTTCTTCTTCTTCTTCTTCTTCTTCTTCTTCTTCTTCTTCTTCTTCTTCTTCTCCTCCTCCTCCTCCTCCTCCTCCTCCTCCTCCTCCTCCTCCTCCTCCTCCTCCTCCTCCTCCTCCTCCTCCCCCTCCTTTGCCTAATTACATGTTTGGTTATTGCCAACACATTTTCATAGCAAATATCAATCTTAGTCTGAAAGAAAAAAAATGGTTTTTCAACCCTAATCATTAGGTCCTTCTACAATTTCATTTTCTACAATTTGGGAAACATAATTCTGATGATTCTTGTGAAATGAATTAAGAAAGAATAAAATAAATATAATCTCATTAGTATGCAGAGAAATGTAGAATCCACACATCAAGTTTTATATCAAATAGCAAAGGAAGATACATTTTATTATGGTTTTACTCCCCTCCGCAAATAGGGGACATTAGATCCATAAAATCAGATAGCTACTTAGCTTTTAATCTAATATATATATATATATATATATATATATATATATATATATATATATATATATATATATATATATAATGGGATGCATTGTGATAGTCAGCATTCCATTTTATGCAACTGAATAGTACAGAGATAATGTGTTTTGAGCAACAAAAATAAATTTAATACATATGTAAACAAAGGTGATGCTTTTCTATTGGATTGTAGGTTACTTCCAACTGGTTTTGAGTTTAATTCATACAAAGTTGACTGTTCTATTTTGAATATTAAAAAAGTATAAAGATACCAGTCATGGGATTCAAATATTTTTACTACTGGTTCTGTGGGCGTGGCTTGGTAGGCATGGCATGATAGTGTGGCTGTGGCATGGTGGACATGGCAGGGAAGGATACTGTAAAATTTCTATTCTCTCTGCATTGCAGGGGAAAGATACTACAAAATCCCCATTCCCTGTTGATTAGCTGGACTCAGGAGGCAGAGAATAGATGGGGGCAGGGCCAGCCAGAGGTGGTATTTACCAGTTCTCTGAACTAATCAAAATTTCCGCTGCCAGTTCTCCAGAACTGCTTAGACCCTGCTGAATACCACCTCTGAAAGATAGTCAGCACACTTTTTAAGTATTTTAACCATTGAGGGATGCTTATGTTTTTTGCTAACAAAAATTTGGTGATATATTATATATATCTTGAACCTTATAACATTAGATACATTATATATATATCTTGAACCTGTTGAATTGAAGTCATTAAAACAGAACATAAAAAAGAACCTAGAAAAAATATCTGCTTAGTACTAGAAATTATGCAAGATGTTATCAAGTATGGATAATAACTTCTTAAAAAGGGACATAAATTTACTATTTATAATTTTCAAAGGGCAATAAATCAACATCTTTTTCTCTTTTGTTCCTTTAACTGTTTTTATAATAGATTCCTTGACTGAAGTATCTGTTTTGTGTTATATCTTCTCTGAATAGCTTTTCTTTCATCACACGGCCATCAAAAGAAGAAAAACCTGAGTCCTCTGAATCATCTTTTCCATAATTTATTATTAAATTAATGAGGAGATTGTGAATGTATTCCAATATCTGGCTTCCATATTGGATCTTATAATATTCCCTATGACATCCATTATTTTGATAATTGACTCTAGAATGAGTATACCTAGTTTTCAGTCTTTGAATATTTGTCCTTCCTTCCTTCCTTCCCTTCTCTCCCTCCCTCCCTTCCTCCCTCCTTCCTTCTTTCTTTCCTTCTTTCCTTCCTGATTTTTGGATCAAGTAACAGAACATGTACATTAGCAAAGAAGCATTTTGAGCTATTAGGATTAAAGTGCTAGAATTCCTATCTGAAAATAGTCATAGGATGCTTAGCAAATCACTATTGCTCAACTTTTTCAATTATCATGAGTGTCATGATAATGAAATAATGTTTCATATTTATGAAACATTTATATGTTCCCTAACCAGTATTCTTTATATGGAGGAAACATAAGAAATAAAATAAGCGAGAGATTATCAGCATTAGAAGTTTATTATATGCCACTTTATTGATTAAAATAATGTATCTGAAAAGAATTTAACATGCTGAAATCTTGTTATATTTAGAACTAGTAAGAGTGCAATAATGCGTAGGGAGCAAGACTTCAGTTTCTAAGACTCAAGAGGATAAGATAAAGAAAAGAAAGCCTCCATAATTTCACACATACCTATTTTCCAGGGTTAAGCTTTGCAACTGCAGAGGTCTACAGAAATGTCAATGTTCTTTGTAGTTTATTTTAAAGATAAAACCCTTATCTGAGAAATATTTATGTTTAGCATAATTGTGAAACTGCTCTCCATGGATTTTCTTTTTGAGTAGGAAATATATAAAAAGGGTAAATTATGTAATATAAGAGATCTATCTGTTCCTTAACAGTTGTTTTCGCTACTCAAGATGTTTCCTTTCAGCTCACAGCTTTACTAAACTACTGATGTCCTTTGATTCTAGTGATACAGCCCTCTAGTCGCGATAAAAGATAATCCTAACGTTATTTTTGTCAGTTTTATCTTTCTCTGTGTAACTACCTGAAAACATTTCACAGGTCTGGTGAGATACACTAATGGAGCAGAAAGTTTATCCCATGATGCGGCCAGCCTAAGGAACGATGATTTAATTGACAAAATCTATATACCAATTGTTAGTTACAAATGAAACAGACTTGATTCTCATCAAATCTACTTTTCTCTTGCTGTGTTACCGATGCTTGACTTTGATGCCTTAATGTCGCTAGACAAGAGGTGAGCTGCACTTCTGGAGCTCTCTTGAGCCTCAGTGGACTCATGTTATCAAAGAGAGTATTTTATGAAAGGGATATTGAGTTCTTGGTTGTAAAGAAGAAAATCTAATTAAACCCTGATAAAGTGCTTGTCACTCTCCCCATGGCAGAAAGCCACCATGTCTGACTTTTTCTGAACCTACAAGATTGAGTTAAGGATTGGTGACACAAAAGGTCAGTGTGAGAAGTCTAAGGGCAGAGAGACACAAATGCTTCCTGAGCTTGAAAGGTGGCAATTCATTATGCGGTCCTGTGTGGTTCTGAAAACAGTTGATGGGGAAAGGGTGTTTTTTTTGTCTGTTTCACCCAAATAATTGCCCAGTCATCAGTATCATGGAGTATTTCATTAAAGGTTGATTTTTCATATAATTTAACAGTTGTGCTTGGATTAACAAATTGATCATGCTCTGCTTTTAGTGAGAAAGAGGAGAATGATTTATTTTTCTCACTTCTTTTTTCCCCACAGAATTCATTTATCAAGATGGGAGAAATATATAACTTTATCCTTTTTGCATTTCACATGGACATTTTTCCCTGAAGATGAAAGTCAAATTTTGACTCAAAGCATTCAAGGTTCAAGCCTGAACACTTGTCAACTTCAGAAAACAAGGGCTACTTGAAAAAAAGAAAAAGAAAACTAAAATGAAAATGGTGATGGGATAGTGCTAAACAGATCCCGACCAAGGAAAAAAGAGATAAGATTATAAAAAAAGCTATTCTTTGGGACCATGTCTTTAGGTGACCATTACTTCTCTGAGCAACCTTGGGTAGTGTGAACATCTATTTCACCAAAAATAAATCTGGTATTTAGAGAATAAAATAACTGTATTGAGAGACAGTGTTAAATAGTTCAAGTGACATGCAGTGCATGTGTAGTTAAAAAAAATGCAAAATGCATGCAGAACAATTGGAAGTTTGTTTCAAGAGCTCTCTAGTAACAATAACAGTAAATGCAGTAAACAGTGTCTTTAAAACACAATCTGACTACTTTCTCTGTTTTCTGAAAGTAGAGCAACTCCGTAAATCAGTTTTCAAATGACTGAAAGTACTTCACTTTTACAGTCTTGTAGAAGAATAACTGTTGTGGTACTTTATAAGAGGTACTTTTTTTTTGCTCTTTTTCCAAAATGGGGAAAGGTACTCTGATGATAATTCTTTAGATATGTTAAGTATTTTATATAATATTCCCTGAACTGTTAAAAAGACTAATGATGATACAGTCATCTGATCATTTCCCTGTAGTTCAACTTATTTTTAAATGCCTATGGGAATCATTCCAATGAAAAGGAATATAATATTAAGACCTTATATCTCCTGAATTATGAGTAAAATTATTCAAGCCCTGTATATTGTTAATATTTTTATTTCTGCATTCATGTGTCTCCTATCAGAAATACATCCACATTAGCCATTTCAGAGCAGTTTAGAGTACAATGGCAATCAGCATTTATGTATGAGTGTTCATCTTCTGGATTTTTCATTTTCATTCAGTATTGCTTTAGATTAAAACTGCACTTGGATCAGTAACTTATTTGGTATCTAACCTTAATCCATTATTATGGTTATATTCTCTATCCATGTGCCTTTGTTTTCTGAAACTGACAAGTGAGTGTAAAATTGGATTCAGTTGCAAGCTTTTATTCTAACCTGTTTTAGGTTTCATAATGTAGTGTAATGCCAAAATCGTGGCACGACAAAACCACGAAGCCCTTATCCGCGGAGACATAAGCGCGTCGCTAAAGCCGCGACGTCATCACCGCGCGTCATCACAGAAGGGAGCTTTAAAACGGCGCCGCAGCAGAAAGCCGATTTCAATTATGGTAAGGGTTAGGATTAGGTTTAGGGGTTTGTTTTAGGGTTAGGTTTAGGGTTAGGTTTAGGGTTAGATTTAGGGTTAGGTTTAGGGTTAGGTTTAGGGTTAGGTTTAGGGTTAGGTTTAGGGTTAGGTTTAGGGTTAGGTTTAGGGTTAGGTTTAGGGTTAGGTTTAGGGTTAGGTTTAGGGTACTGAGTGCTTGGGAATGTGTGGATTTGCCCTCCGTGATTATGTCATCGCGGTAGGGTCGTGTTTTTCCTTAGCTCTTCGAACGGCGCAAATTAGTCTTCACACTTATGTCTCCGCGGATAAGGGCTTCGCGCATTTGTGGTGGAACCTGCCAAAATATGAATGGAATGGATGTAAATTGACATTGATTGATACATTCTTAAATTTGAACATCTACCTTTTATTCTATTTCAACAATTTATTTCAATTTCATATACCAATGTAGTTAATATTCTTAGGATATTTTAGCTGAATTAGGAAAAAAAGCAACCCTACCACTATAATCAAAATGATCAATGATTATGGCATTGAATTGATTCATTACACTTTCTCCTATACCTAAATATATTATTGATACTTGCTATACAAAAGTTATCTTATTGGTACCTAAATTCCTGAGTAGCTGTAGGCTCATTGTATTTCTCTGATACAGTTTTTGGTGCTTGGGATATATTTTACACTTCAAAAAATGGGATAAGGCTTTAATTTCCTTTTTCTCTAACAACTTCATCAGAATCCACTAGTATCACTCTAAATCTCAAGTAAAAATATTTCTCTCTCAACTCCAATAATGCATATTATCTAAACCTATTTTTATCTCTCAAATTATAACTTTTATCCTTACTTTCAAAAATTTTCACTTTGTCTTTAATCTGCTTTACATCGGCACTCACCTGTTTACAAAGTTTTCCATATTCTTAACCTCTTTTTTCGCTTCCTCTTTTTGAAACCAGTCTGGCTTCAGGCCTGGCTACAGCACAGAAACCGCTTTGGTCGCATTGACCGATGATCTCTGGAGAGCCAGGGATGGAGGCCACGCCTCCATCCTGGTACTCCTTGACCTCTCTGCGGCTTTCGATACCATCGACCATGGTATCCTTCTGCGACGACTGTGGGAGGTGGGGGTGGGAGGCACTGTTCTACGGTGGTTCTCCTCTTACCTCTCGGACAGGTCGCAGTCGGTGTTAGTCGGAGGGCAGAGATCGACCCCTAGGCCCCTAACATATGGGGTGCCGCAGGGTTCGGTCCTGTCCCCCCTACTTTTTAATATCTACATGAAACCGCTGGGTGAGATCATTCAACGGCACGGGATAAAATACCACCAGTATGCGGACGATACACAGTTGTATCTGTCCACCCCGTGCCAACTCAATGAAGCGATGGACGTGATGAGCCAGGGCCTTGAGGCTGTTAGAGACTGGATGGGGGTTAACAAGCTTGTACTCAATCCAGATAAGACCGAGTGGCTGTTGTGCTTCCCTCCCACTAATTGGCCAAGTGTTCCATCTCTCAGGCTGGGGGGTCAAATACTACGCCCCTCAGATAGGGTCCGCAACTTGGGAGTCCTCCTGGACCCACAGCTGACTTTTGAACACCATTTGTCAGCTGTGACCAGGGGGGCATTTGCCCAGGTTCGCCTGGTGCACCAGTTGCGTCCCTACCTGAACCGGGAGGCTCTCACAACAGTCACTCTTGCCCTTGTGACCTCTAGGCTGGAGTACTGCAATGTGCTCTACATGGGGCTGCCCTTGAAGAGTATTCGGCGACTTCAGCTGGTCCAGAATGCAGCCGCGCGAGCGATCGTGGGTGCATCTCGTTTCACCCACGTAACACCTATCCTCCGCGAGCTGCACTGGCTGCCTGTTGATCTCCGGGTGCGCTTCAAGGTGCTAGTTGTCACCTACAAAGCCCTTCATGGTATTGGATCTGGGTACTTGAGAGACCGCCTACTGCCAATTACTTCCACTAGGCCAATAAGATCCCATAGACTAGGCCTCCTCCGAATTCCATCAGCCGGTCAATGTCGACTGGCAACTACCCGGAGGAGAGCCTTCTCGGTGGCTGCTCCGACCCTATGGAACAAACTCCCCGTGGAGATTCGTACCCTCACCACCCTCCAGACCTTCCGCGTAGCCCTTAAAACCTGGCTGTCCCGACAGGCCTGGGGCCAAAGACTTTAACCCCACCTGAATAGTATGATTGTTGTGCTTTTTAAACGATGTATTGTCTTTATGTGTATAACTTGTTTTGTACTTCTCTCCCCCTGAATTGTGAGCCGCCCTGAGTCCCCTCAGGGAAAAGGGCGGCATACAAATAAAGTTAAAATAAAAAAAATATAATCAAATCAAATCTTTTAACTTTACAAGTCTTTCATCCAGTGGTGGGTTTCAAATTTTTTAGAACCTCTTCTGTGGGTGTGGCTTGCTTTGTGGGAGTGGCTTGCTGGCCATGTGACCGGGTAAGAGTGGCTTGTGGCCATGTGACCAGGTGGGAGTGGCTTGCCAACCATGTGACTGGATGGCCGTGGCCAACTTGTAAAATGTGGTGAAACTCACTTAACAACGCTCTTTCTTAGCAACCAAAATGTTGGCTCAGAAACTCTGGCATTTGAAGCACACAAGTCTTAAAGCTGTCAAGTTACAAGACCCTTGCACCCCTAAACCTTTAGAGAAAAAAAACCCAGGGGTGTTCAAACTTGACAGCTTTAAGACTTCTGGACTTCAACTCCCAGAATTCCTCCTCTCGCTCTTCATCTTGATGATGTGCGGATGGGAGGGGGAAGGGAGCTGGAACCGGTTCTAAATGGCACTGTAGATTTGTGGAACCCCTTCTATAGAAGAAGTTAGAACTGGCAGGAACCCACCCCTGCTTTCATCCATTCTCTTATCAAAAGCTGTCAATTTAATATTGAGCAATTCAGGCAGCTTTTTGCCTAATTCTGCAAACATTTTCTAAAGCAGTTCTAAATTTCTTTCTTCAGGTTGCTCTAATGGTCCCCTCTACCCTTCTTTTTTGCCACTTTTCTGGTAGCTGTCTTTTTATTTTAATATAAAGTGTAAGGATTTCAGTTACAAGAGGAAAAGTAAAAGATACATTTATTTGCCTTTTTTGTCTTTGTATTCTTAATACTTTAATCTCAAATGGCATTGCATTGTTAAAGTCACCATCACCATGGCTCATATTACATTTATCTTTATGTTGTAAAATCCACCAGTTATCTACAATTTTTAATTTTAAACAAATATTTTGTTTGTTTGTTTGTTTAATTGCAGGATTTTCAAAAGCATTTTCACCGTGTATAATCTTTCAACATTACTGCACTCTTTATGTGTTTTAAACTTTCTTGCATCAAATGCGTAAGCTTTTTGCTGAAAAATTAAATTATTTCAACCTTTCCCCCCCACTCTTCCTTTAATCCATAAAACATTTGAAACATAAAAATGTTTTATCACTGTGTTGGTTCCTTTATTCAGCTGCTCAGAACATCTTATTGCTAATTGACCACATCCAATAGTGATAAAGAAAGTGGGGCTATTTCAAACCTTGTGTTTGTATAGGGTGTGTTATGGCTATTAGACATGTTTAAAGTCTTATAGTTTAAAGTCAACCCCAAGATATTCAACTTCGGAGTCTACTGAAAAACCTTCAGTTCTTGTGGTCTCACAAGGGGCACCTGTTCAGAATCCAGTTTGAAGACCTCATGATCGCTTCTGGAAAGAGTGCACCAGTCAGAATTCACCATCTGGTAATCAATCTCCTCTGAAAAGCTCTCCCTAGTCCTTCATGGATGTTTAGTCTACCATAGAACCTCTCTCATACACCATTTTTATAAATGTTTAATGATGTACTAAGGGATGTGGTAGTCCAGTGGCTAAAACGCTGAACTTGTTGATCAGAAAGGTCAGCAGTTTGGTGGTTCAATTCCCAAGAACCATGTAATGGAGTGAGCTTCCATTACTTGTCCCAGTTTCTGCCAACCTACCAGTTCCAAAGCATGTAAAAATGCAAGTAGAAAAATAGGGACCACCTTTGATGGGAAGGTAACAGTGTTCTGTGCACCTGCGGCATTTAGTCATGCCAGACAATGACCAGATGTCTTCAGATAGCATTGGCTCTTCAGCTTTGAAATGGAGATGAGCAACTGGAACCTTTACCTTAATGATGTCCTGAAGTTTATTATTAATTATATTTTAGGATTTTTGCCATCGTCCTATATTTTACATATTTTTAAAAACTATATTGCTTACTTTTTTATGTCCTTTTATGTCAGAAAATCTTATTGCAAATTGACCACATCTAATAGCAATAAATAAAGTAAGGCTATTTCAAACCTTGTGTTCATTTAGGCTGCATGAACTTTTATTTGTATTATTTTTTCTTTTAAATAGTAGTAGTGACCAGTGTTTGTTCACAGGAAAAATGTGAATTGGGGATTGAGCAGGGAAATTCCTCAACACTACTACATCAATAATACTAAGAATCCCTATGAGTTGGGTAATGTATAAATGCAATCAATTATTACTGTTCTTAACCCTTAAATAAAAAATGGCTGACAATTAAAAGACCAAACAACTGAATTTAAAAGAAAAATAAGGAAGAAGCAAAACAGGAAACAGGAAGTGGCAATTATCAAATGCACAAGTAGTAACTAAAGTGGATCTTGCAACCCCAGGCAGTTCTGACTGCTGATAACTAAGAGAACTATGTAGTGTAGACAGAATTTCTTCAGAACAAATGTCAGAGTCATCAGAGGATGCTTGTATAAATAATTTCATAATTTGAAACCAAAGCAAATGTTAATAAGCAAACATACTTATGTTTGTAAGAAATAAAACCTGTAATTTCTTGATAGGCAGCTGTTTTAATTAAAAAATTAAGAAAAAAACAGGTGCCTTGGGAATTTTCTTAGCACATTTCTACTCAGGGGCTCTAAATATACTTCCTTCATTTTAAACTGCTTCAAGAAAAAAAATAAAAATTGCTCAATACAAACTTCTCTGTAAGAAAAATATGCCTGTCTTTACAGGTTGATTAAAATCTAGAAGGATGATAAATAATCAAGAATGACTTACTTCGCTGGTTGAAATATTTCTGCAAATTTGCTATTAAAATATTTTTTGAGTATTTAAATTGATGAATAGTATGAGCAATAAGACAATAAGAAATGTAAATAAGAAATATTAATTAGAATAATAAAAATAAAAGCAGGATATTGAATAATTCCAACAACAGATAAAAGCATTAAGCCTGCTAACCTCTGAAGAAAATAAATGAAGACAATAAGTGGCAGAAGAGGTGATTAAAATAGGTAGAAAGGCAGAGCTAGACTAATCCTAGATCTTGACCTAGACCTAAATCTAGGCATACAATATCTGTAGAATTGAAAAACGTATCTACTTCAGCTTTTTATTAGGTGTCAATTAGACTGGTCTATCTCATTGGTGAAAGTGACAGCTATGAAATGAATGAATCAGATGTCTAGATGCATTTACCAGTAAATATAGATGTCAGCCCTGAAACCATTTTAGGAGCATTTTCAGGATTGCCACAGCCAGGCCTGTTGAAGCTGTGAGAACGTGAGTGAGGAGCTAGAGATAGCTGGGGAGAGATGTGTAGCCAAAATAACATTCATTCTCATGGGAGCAAAGGACGGTCTACTAGGTGTTGGAGGAGTATGGATAAAAGCCATATGGAGCTGACACTACAACCTGATTAGGCCGTGTGATGGACTTGTGACCTTGGGGCAAGAACTTGGGGTTTAGATTTGGATGGAGAAAACTCTGGGTCCTTCAGAGTCAGGTTTTCACCAGCTGTGCCAATATGACATTCCTAATACATTCATACTTTGAGGAAACTCTAGGCCTCAGAGTTTTGATTGCTTTGGATCTGTTATTTGAAACCTTAACAATAGATTTTTTTTTAAAGGATAACAAATAACTGATCTATTATGATGCATGGTGTTTGCTGGTTCCAAATACAGTTTATAATGCACACGCGGAAAGGGAATTTTTAAATAGCTGGTGACTGTTAGTTATTATGACCCTAATGGTTAGTATGACCCTAATGGTACTCTCAGTCAGATGCTGGCATTTTCAATACATGTAATTAGAACTATCCTCCAGCAATAATGATAAACCAGATACTATTTTCCTAGCATAAGCTTAGAAGTCTGATAAGAATCATCCCTGCTTCCCCATCCAGAGCAAGCTGTCCATAACTATTTACCTATAGATCATCAAAAAGCATCACAGACAAGCACACACACACAATTTTAAATTGGTAATTTGCCTCATTGTAAAACCCGAAACTGTGGGGCCTGCCATACTGATTCAAAGGGGAAAAAATGCTCCAGCAAACACTTGCCTTGCTATTTAACCATAATGAGAAAGAAACTGCATTTACTCAGGGATTTATTCAACTACCCTTTATAGATTTATGTTCCTAGAGGTAGAAAGGATAAGCCTACAGGTTCATAATGTCTGTTATGATCTAATAGGGATTTCTAGGAGTTTGTATTGCTGGAGGTATTGGCTACAATCAAATAGGAAAATAATCCTGGATTTAAAATTATCTTCTCCCCAAAGAGAAGATTAAATATATATAAAATTCATCCCCATTACCAGAGAAGTTAGGATAATATTCACATTTTCTAGATACATTATTTTGGGGGGACGACCCTTCGTTGTCACTCAAAAATAGTATACTCCATAGTTCATTAGGTTAGAGAATTTTTTGGGGGTGGTGGTGGTGGGAGGGTGTAAAGCTATTGTGCCAAATGAATTGCCTACAGTCAAGTTTGTAAACAAGAATAAGAAACAAGAGGAGATCTTTGAATATAAATTTAAGTCTTATTGAGATTAACAAAATAAAACTAACCCTCAGTAATACACTCACAACAATCTAAAATGCAAGAGATATCTGTTGTATTTGAAGCCTGGTTTCTTAATCTAGAGGTCTATCCCTACGTGTTTGTTCATTTTTTAAAAATTTTACTTACTTATTTATTTTTGGAGAGGATGGGTGAATTTGCAGCATTTGTTTGATAATACATTTTTCCTCTTTCGAATACAGCACTCCACTATACCTCAAATCAGAGAGACAGTCAATGGTATACTGTAATTGGTGGTCATTTGTCATATCCCTGACATATATGTTACAACATAGGGGTTGCAAAATCCAGATTCCCTGAGTATCAGCAAAGCTTTACAACTTTTTCTTTGTTTCCAGGTCTGCATAGATATACAACATGTCACTGGAGAAAAAAGGAAGCCAAGTCAGACCCCAGGCCTGAAAGACAGATGTGATAAGATGATCCAGGTCCCATTGTCTTTGACTCTGCTCCAAAGTCAACATCCTGAGCTAACCAATGAATGAATAGATGAATCAATCAATCAATATTTATTTTGGTCATAGATAAGCACAAACGTTAAACATTAAAATAAAATAAGACAGGACTGAACAAAACTGAACAGGATAGGACAGATCATAGTTATATATTACAATTGATGGTGAAACCAGTGGGTGATCAAGGTCTGCCTAATTTTACAGTATAGCAAAACCTAGCTATATTCAGAGAAACTGTATCATAACAATGTGATAAGTTCAGTCTTCTCCCAATCACATCTACCCAACCTACCAAAGCTGGGAGGCAAAGAATACTGAAGGTCTCCTTTCCTAAAAAGGTACATCTACACTGAAGACCTGGTTTTGCCAACGAGCCTGGGGAACCCATAAAGAGGCTTTTTAACTGTTGTGTCTAGAAGAGGTATCATTTATTATTATTTTCATATGATATTTTTATCTTTGAAACCTGCCTAAAGTGACTGAGATTGAGTTGGGCATCAATATAAATTTCAATCAATCAATCAATTAATCAATTATCAATCAATTTGTGCATAACAGAGATCAGAACTTAGAGATCAGAATCAGAGGGCTACTATAAAAATGTTGGATATGAGCTGTGTTCTTGTTCACAATGGACCATTGAAATGGCTCATCTCCTATTGTATTGCTCCCTCTATAAGAACCTACAACCTTATATAAGCATCTTAGCTTGAGCTAAGTTTCAACCACCGAGCTTATGTGAATGGTGTTACCAAATGAAAATCCAGAGGGCAAAAGGGTAAAGAAGTGCTCAGTTGTATAAAGAAACAACTTAGGTGGGTGGTATATTGAACAGGATCAAAGTAAGCCCTTTCTTCTGAGTAGCCTCACTGTAGTAATTGGATCTTAGTGCCAACTATGCTTAAATATAGTGAGCTTCTAGCATTTTCAGTTGACTGGCAATTCAGTTCAAAATTTTAATTCAATTCATTGCAACAATTCAAAGAGTCCAACTGAATCAGACGCTTCCAAATTGACCCCAAAAGATGTTTGACAGCCTTTCCACATGCACAAATGATTTTTTTTTCTTGAATAAAACAACCAGTACTGAAATGATGTGATTTTCCAGTCTGTTCAAACCACTGAATTAGGCAAGATTGTTCTAAGAAATCAAATGGATTTTGCAAATTAATTTTGAATTGAATCTGAGAGCACTTAAATCTTTGACTATGTTCTGTGATTGACTAGCCTTTTCTATACTCCATGTGTAATCTCATCATACAAGGTCCAGTCATGACAAAAAAATTCCTGCGTATTCTTCTTAGTTATAGCTATCAGTAAAAAATAATCTTAAAAATCAGATGTTAAATTAATTTAGAGGAAGAAGTGTTGGCATGTTTGTCACCTTGAAGTGTGTGTGTGTGTGTTTGTGTACACAGACACAATCACACACACACACAATCTCAATCCTGCACTATTAGTTAGCTATTTATTACCCTCCATGTATTTTACATTGTGACTTTCATAATTATGACTTTTGGCAATCTTCTTGAGATTCATGGAAGTTTAATCTATTACAATCCAAAGACATAACTTGGCTTTCTTGATCTATAGATACTGTTCTCCTTTGTTCTAATACTAGGCTGGACATTGGAGGAATACCTGGGATAGAATCTGGTAGTCTGAACATTAAAATAGAAATGAAGCTGATGCTGAAAAGGATCCTATATTTCGTCCATCTGCCATCTTTTTCTCATTCTATCAACATAGATTTCAGTACTAAATGGTTCTTGACTTTCAATCAACTCTGTCATCCTTTTTATACAGAAGACATTTCTTTTAATATGGAAGTGGGTAGTTCACTTTTATTGTATTATTCTAATTATGTGACATTGATGTATAGCTTCATTATTTTCAGTCTGCAGAAGATTAAAAAACAACCTAGTATGAAGTTAAAATTGTGGGTTTTTAAACTTAATTTTCCTTCCCAAGAGTTAAGCAATAATATATTCTGTGTGAGTAACAATCGATCGAGCTATCTGAAATTTCAGGGTTAAGTGATCTTGACTTTTTTAATGACTTTTCTTTACCAATAAAGACACGAGAATATTACAGCTTGACACTGAAGATGTAAGATGCAGCCTGAGCAGTGATACACAATAATCTAACAATTTGTTGCCAAGTTCTTTGAAAACTGTGTGAAAAAGGGTATCTTAGAGAAAAAGTCATACCAATTCAATTATTGGCATTCAGTAAAAGGACATTCTAGTGGAGTTTAACCCTTAAGATAAACTTTTGTAAGCTAATACATGTGATCATTCCATCATACGTTGTAAAAGTAAATATACTGAAATAAAGCAATCAAGCACATTTAATAGTTATCTGAAAATCTTAATGGAGCACAAAAAATTGTCGCTATATTTTAGTTTCCTAAATATGTTCTGTTTGCATATGGGTTCAAGGACCACACCACTTTGACAAAGTTCTTAAACAGAACAATCAGGTTAATTTAATTAGATGCACGAGGAAGGAAGAAGTCCTAATGGAAAAGGACCAATTAGTTTCTAAATCCTTTTATTTAATAATGAATAATAGGCTCATGAATTTAGCAAGACTAGAAAGACATCTATAGCTACATAGCTATGTATAAAATAAAAATGCTAATAAAGAAAGATCCCTGTCACATTTCATGGAATCTAAAAGAAACAGAACTGAAAACAACATGGTACATAATGTTTCCTGAGGTTCAGTAGCTTAACATCTTAACCCCTTTTTGATGAATCTTCTGGACCTCTAAGTGATTTTTGATATAATCAATATTGGTATTTGTTATATCTAATTTGTGATTTGTGAGCATTATAAAATAGTTTAGTATCATATTAATGCATGCAGGAGATTTTGTTTTATGTATAATCATTGTAATAGCTCCTTATAAACTGAATTGGATTAGCCTATATAGATACTGGATATATGTCATAAGACAAAATCTTGGGAAGATGGGTTAGACTAGACAGAGAAGAACAATTCAGTTCACCTGAAACAGCAGATGTGTATCTAACCTTAAGCATACATCTTGCTTTATCATTGTTGTTTGAGGCCAATTTGCCCCAACAGCATGAAATATCACTATCAGTGTTGTCTGGTACACTCTTAAGTTTATTTGTTGATCAGAAATAGTCTATCCATAGTGATGCAGAAATAACTGACAAATTCATGTTTCTATTATTATATTATATTAGAAAAAGACAGATGACAGGATATTATCAAATGTCAAATCAAATATTCTTATTGTGGTCTTTTACCGGCCTTTACAATAAAATAGTATGATAAAAAGAAAAATAGTTTAATTTAGCAATTAGTTATTGGGGAAGGGAAAAAATAGGCAATAAAACTGCATATCTAATTAAAAAATGTGTGCAGTTGCATAACTTGGTGAAAATATTTGACCACTTGATAGGTGAGTGTAGGGTTAGCATCCTTTAAAAATAATGCACATAATTTTTTGGGGGTATGGCCCTCGTATTTTGAAATCATTGAGCAGGAAGAGCACATCTTGAAGTATCATAGAAAGAGTACCAGATGGGCAAGAGTTTCTACCTCCCTGGATTCCCAAGGGCAAAGATTCATTGAATAAGGAATACCATGAAATCTTCTCACCACTAGAGCTTATGGGAGGGCATCAAATAAGGGTCTAGAAATGGCTCATCTCTATGTGCTTAGACTGTATAAGCATACCACAATAGAGGATTTGCAACTATCTCATGACTGGAAAGAAAGTTCAGAAGGACTAGTAATATTGCTTTGGAGATAAATGCCCCCGATTGTCTCTTTTACTATTGATTTGGCCTTATCCAAGGCTAATTGGCCTCAATATTCAGGAGATTAACTCAGACTCAAAAGTTCTGCTATGCAGGTGTGGTACCATTGGGATGGGTAGTTGTTTGACAGCAGCAGAGTCATCATGCCTATGGGGTCAAACTTCAATCTAACACCTGAGTTTAGAATTTTAGTCCAGATCCGAATCTTACTATTTGGCATGTTAACTTCAAGTCTCAATAATGCATTGGGGGTGCATTTTGCAAAATCCTGCCAAAATTTTATTGAACGGCTTCTTAAGGCTTCAGGTTTGTGTATGGTGAAGTTGTATTCCATATGATAGCTGGGAAACTTTTTTAGCTATAAACAATTTATCTACTGTTGGAATGTAATTTGCACCCTGTTGCCTATGAAATTTAATTATTGCTTGTGTGCTCTTTTGGAAAGTAGTAATGACATAATTTACTTGGGCTGTTAATTTCCTCAAGACCTAAGGTAATATGCCTGAGTATTTAAACATTTAACCTGTTGTAGTTCATGGGAAATAATTATCCATTTGTGCTTTGGTTTTCAGTTAGAAGGGATTAAAACTTTAGATTTGTCATAACTATATTAATTGTTCTTCATCTTAGTGGGATCCCAGCGTTTTCAATGCCTGCTTTGTATCTACAAAATGCAAGAAAAGGAGAACTGCCTTGGCAGCATAGAGTAAAATTGGAACATGTCTATTGGCTAATTTAGGACATTGGATAAAACTGATAAAACTAGTTGATGTATATGTTAAAGAGAGGTAGCGCTAGGATATAACAATTTTCACCCCCTTAGCAGTCTGAATAAGGTTGGGAAGGTCCTCCCCAATTACATCTTACCCTAAGCCTGGTTTTATGACGGAACTGATGAATTAGAAACAAGAGTATTTTAGATGTTTAGGGGCTGCTCAGAACGTCTCAAGGCCTTATGCTAGAGATATTATCAAAAGCTGCCTTGAAATCAATAAAGGCTGCATATAAATATAGGTCATATTTGTATATGAACCTGCCAGGTGTATTAATAAATGTCACTGTTAGCATAGTATACTTGTATCAAGATAGTTGCACTCATTTTGTTTTAAGAGCTGGTAGTGAAGATACTAATATTAGTCTGCCAGAAATTTTAGATCTGAAAGGAATATAATAATAGGGATACAAGGCAGTACTCCGATACAGCCTTCTAACCATGAGATGTCTTCTTTTGGAAATGTGCCTGTCCTTACTATGTTGTTTTTTTCATGCCCAAGATTTTTTTACATATTTCATCCTTTCTATGAAATTAATTGCCTGAACAATGATCTTTTGACAGTTCACTTTGTCCTTGGTTTCTTATTTAACTGAAGTTTATTATAAAATTTTAATGTTGCTGTTGTTTACTCCCCTCTTTTACAAAAGGAAGCTATACATCTGATTTTAAAAAATCTGGTTGCATTGTAAACATTACAGCATTCTGTCTGCATTATGACATTTCTAAATTCATCAGTATCTTGAATTATTGTTTTTTTTTAATCTAACCCTCAATCCTTTTCTATTCTACTGTTTTGCAGGAGAAGACTTATTGATCAATGCATTGCCTTGGGAGCAGATTTGACAGCCTATCACATATCCAAGGGATATAAATATTGAAATAATAAATAGATTTGAACAATGCCACTGCTTCACATAAATTAAAAGGGTAAATAATAGAGGGAGATGAGCAGGACTAAGACCTTGAAACAGGATTTGGACCTTGGGGAACATTCTTAATCCATTTTCTTTTCCACAATATTTCCTCCCAAAATGAGAGAGAGACAGAGAAGGGATGGGGGAGAGAGAAAAAGAGAGGGAGGAAGGGAAGGAAGGAGAGAGATAGGGAAGGAGAGAAGGGGGAGAGAAGGAGGGAGGGAGAAAGAGGGAGGGAGAAAAGGAGAGGGAGAGTGGGGTCTAGAATTAGCTTTCCATGGGCAATAATGGGAATAAAGCAAAAGTTATAAAGGGATATTGTGCAGCAGTTTCAAGCATAAAGGTTAAGGTTCCTGAGACATTTTAGAATGTAAAAAACATTCCTTTTTACTGATGTTCCATTCATTTAAACACCTTTAAAGCTATTAGCTTATTTTTAGTTAAGATTCATTAAATACCATGCCACATTTTTAATAAATGCATTTCAAAGGCCTGAAACTTAATGGGGATGCAGAGATGAATGGAAGATATTCACAAGCAACAGTATAGTGGGAAATGATAAGGTGATTTATTTCTTGAATAATATTTCAATTGTTTAAGAAGCATCTCACTAATGCAAGGACTATACTTGATCTCAAGCCCAATCTGAAAACCCAATTTAATGCGAACCTGAGCTATTATTGTCTTACCCAAGTCTGAAAGAGTGGAAGAGTATAATATTTAATTTGTGCCTATGAATAATTACAAATGGAGTGCAGAGTAATCCTGGAGAGTTATCCAATAGCCTCACTTTGAAATAAAAGCTAATCTATTCTGCCAAGTGGAACAAGAGAAGCAGATGAGCCAAAGTTATAATCAGTTGCTTGTTCCCTGGTCACAGTAGTTCTACATCCTACATACATTGCATGCTGTTTCTTTCTGAAGATGTGTGATGAAGGAGAAAATTGGCTTGGAATTATCTTACTTTCACTGTCAAGAGATATTTAAGAATCATGGGCTTCTTATTTGGATATGAGAAACAATTGCCATCCTAAGGCTTATGCAAATCTAAAGAAGGGTATACAGTGAAAATTATAGAACAGTTGGGGGCCCATTCATTTGCTGATACATCTCACTTCTTAGAAATACAGATATGAAAATGATGCAGGTAGGCAGGAAAGTAAAGCTGTGGCATTATTTTAAAAGTCCCCCCCCCCCAAAAAAAAACCCTTCTTAGAATATTTTAATGATAAAAAGAGTTTTAAAAAGTATATTAAGGGTAATTATGGACAGCCTGATACAAAACAATTTCATTAAATTAATAGCTATAACAAATTTAACCCTTTCCTTTTTTTCCCCTTTCTTTTCCTTTCCTTTCATTTTTTCCCCTGTTTTGATTCAGATCTTTCCCCTAATTTCTGCTTTTGGCAGATTAAAAAATCTTCAGCTGAATCAAACTTGGGCATATATTTTTCTTATATCACATGCAGCATATACTGTGCTGTCCTTCTCTCTCTCTCTCTCTCTCTCTCTCTCTCTCTCTCTCTCTCTCTCTCTCTCTCTCTCTCTCTCTCTCTCTCTCTCTCTCTCTCACACACACACACACACACACACACACACACACACACACACACAAAACTGTTGTTAAGTGGATTTACTAATCAAGAACCCAGAACTGTCCCAATTAAGTCCAGCCATAAGCAGATCAATGCCAGTCCACAGAGCAATGGCAAAGAAGTCCACAAGGCACTTGAAAGTTTCCCAATCAAAATGAACCCACCAGGCAAAATTAAATCCAAAATTCAAGAGGGTTTACAAGGCATAATCCAAGTTAAGGCAAGAAAAGTCCAGAGTTCACTAAGTGTCAATACAAAGCAAGGCAAGAATAACAATGACCAGAAAACTCACAACTAGAAAATGAAGACATTGTTCCCAGGATTATTTCTATCTGTCTGCTGTGCTAAAATGCAGCCCATTGAGAAGGGTGAGGCTTTCTCCTTGCAAATAACCTGACTGATCTTCTCTGCTCCTGTCTTTTCTCTGTCCTATGTGCTCTTGAATCAGGTGTAGAAGTCAGTTCCTCTTTGTCATCTCTGACTGGCTGCAGCTGTGTGCATCCTCCATCTGAAGCCTCACGACTGTCCTGTTGCAGCTGTGCTTGAGACAAATTCCCCTCAGAAGGCTGCTTGGTGCCATTAACCAACTCCCCTCCAAATATGCCTGGAACTGGTCCATCTTCCTCTAAACTGATATTTGGAAAGAAATCTGGGGAAGCATCCAAGGGAGTCAACACAGAAACAACTCACATATCCCATGCACCCTTCTTGATCTGTGCCACACACACCACATGCACTCAACTTGCCCCATACGACACCTCTCATGAACACCTCTCCACCCATCCTGACCCATCTTCACACCTGATCACTCTCCCCAATTTACATAGCAATAACAATAATATTTAGACTTATATACTGCTCCATAGTATAACAACACTCAGTCAGTGGTTTACAGAGTCAGCATATTGAACCCAACAATATGGGCCCTCATTTTACTGACCTTGGAAAAATAGAAGGCTGAGCCTATCAGCCCATCATGTATCACCTCATTCTCTCACCCACCTGACAGTAACCACCTACTTGCTGGCTTTGGACTTGCAACTTGCTCCTGGCTTCCCCATTGAATTTCTTCCTGCAAGTTTCCGTCAACCAAATTAAATGGGGAAGACTGCAGAAATTTTAGGAAGGGAGGGAGATAATGACAAAATAACACAATGGTGGAGGGGGGAGGGACGGAGGAGGAAGGAAGGAAGGAAGGAAGGAAGGAAGGAAGGAAGGAAGGAAGGAAGGAAGGAAGGAAGGAAGGAAGGAAGGAAGGAAGGAAGGAAAATTTCTGATGCTCTCTGCCAGCTTACCACAAGAAAACTCTGGGGAAATTGGAAATCAATACAATACAGTACAATACAATACAATACAATACAATACAATACAATACATTACAATAGCACAGTTGGGGACCTTGGGGGTCTTCTAGTCCAACCCCCTGCCTAGGCAGGAAATCCTATACCATTTCAGACAAATGGCTATCCAACATCTTCTTAAAGACTTCCAGTTAGGGCATTCACAACTTCTGGAACCAAGCTGTTCCACTGATTAATTGTTCTAACTGTCAGGACATTTCTCCTCAGATCTAAGTTGCTTCTCTCCTTGATTAGTTTCTACCCATTGCTTCTTGTTCTACCCTCAGGTACTTTGGAGAATAGTTTGACTCCCTCTTCTTTGTGGCAACCCCTGAGATATTGGAACACTGCTATCATGTCTCCCACTCTCTTACCAATTTTTTTGCCCATCAGTGATCATTTTGTTTCTGTTTAGGTAAGGAAGTATCTGAAACAATGATTCAAAGGTGCACGAGATGTCTAATAATGATATATTTGTAGATAAATGATAATTTATTAATGTCTTAGATATTTTAACAAAAATGTGTAAATATTTTTTACATATGAACATATGAAAAAGAGAATTACTACAATGTGAGATTCAGTAGTTAACATTATAATAGCATATAGTGTGGAAGTAAATTTAACCAACTGCACAAATGACACAAATTCACTTATTCAGCATTAGGGAGAAGGATTAGCAGTGTGTGATATCAAACAGATTAAACGTTGACCTTCTTTACTTTACATAAGATCAAATGTTTATTTCATCCCATGTTCCCTCGCCTACCTGAGGCTATTTTCCTTCCTTTACCCAATTGTTGCCTTCACATTTATTGTCATAAGGACTGATGAATATGATGTCTATGTCTCTGAATATGCCGGCAGTTATATTCTGTAATCTGTTTCCTCTGTTCCTCCTCGCTCCAAAATCATTAGTTTTCATTTGTCTTTGTTTTGTTCCAGTGTAGGATGGAAGGTCCTGAATCATCTTTGAAATATTCTAATAAAAGCTGAGATAGAATCCTATTGCTTTGCATGAACTTCATTTTGTGGGGCTACCAAGAAAAGCTGTTGAAATTGTATTTTGGTTTTCTGCCTTGGCTTTCCATTATTATTGATTTACTCAATAAAGCCACCTTCAAATTAGAAAGGCATTCCAAATGGCTTTATATCTTTAAAAAGTTAGAATGATATCCCAATATACAATAAATAAATCCAAATGTCCATTTCAAGCCCTCCTTTTTTGAACCACGAAAACAGGTTTCAATTTAATATAGAAATAATTATTTAATATAAATGTTGCACAATATATAACAAAGGTTGGCAGCCTCTTTAAAAAAAAAGTACATTTATTATGGAATCAGGACTCCAGCCTGTGAAAGCTTATGGTATAATAGATTTGATATGGCTTAAAATGCCACTAGGGTTTTTGTTGATTCTGCAAAAAAGGCTAACACTGTTACCTTCTGAAAAATGACAAACAGAAGTTAACTTCTGCAATATTTTCCTCGGTTTACATTTGTGCTATATCAGGAAAACATAAACAATTAGTACATTCACAATGCATTCTTATATACGCCTCCCTGTGTAAGTCTCTTTTATCTAAGAATAAGACCCTTGAACCTAATGGAAAATATATTATTTCTGAACAGGTATGCATAGAACCTGTCATGTTGTAATACTTTTTATCATAAGGCTTTGTACTAATTAACTAGGATGATATATAGACATTCAAAACTAATTATTCTAATTAAGGCCATGCTTTCTAGGAGAAGCCAAGACAAATAAAATTCTCTTTCCTGGGCAACATTTCTTTCATCTTATTTTCCAAGAAAGTGAAACATGATACATGGTCTCTTATATATGTTCTCTTCTATTTTTTATTCCTATTCTGCTTTCTACAATTCATTTGCATATATTTCTTCACTTCACTTTATCATCACTAATACCTTGCTAAAAATCGGGGTAGATGGGGAGAGAAGTTGACATTCTTCATTGTCAGGTGCAGCCCATCCTTTGGCAAATGTCCTTCATGTTCATGTTCATACTGTCTGTATAACTTTCAAAAATAGATCCCACTCTGAAGGAAAACCTCTACTTCTATGCATTTTTTTCAAACTTGTCTAGCTATATTTATTATGATTGGGGAGTGGGTCAGGAATACATCTCCCAGTGACTGGGTCATTTTAAGTCTCTCTATGTGTCACCATCAATATGTGTCCTACTTTAGAAATTGCTACAGCTGAACAGTTTTGTAGCAACAGGGCTTGAAAAGTTCCAGCCATCTTGGAAGACTAATAAGTAGTCAATCACATCTAGATATTTTCTTTTCTTACCTAGCTATATTGCCTTTCTGCCAAAAAAAACCCAAACATTTTTCATAGCTCCTAATGCAATTGTCATTCACATGTTTGTATCACCATTATCCAAGATTATCCAATAGTTCAGAGCCATTTCTTTTACCTTTTGAAAGAGTGAAAATAATATTTTATAGATAAACTATGATTCTGGTTATATATCATATAAATGTTCTTCATTCACTATATCAAGGACAAGTCATCAGTAATCAATTAAATATATTATAATTTTTCTGGTGGTTTAATACAAATCCCTTGAAAAAATATTGTATTATTTATTTTGGCATTTTAATATTAATATCTTGCTCTGAACAAAGGGTTTGGATACTAAATCTATTAATGACTGTTATCTGTCATTGAAATTATCAATGGCAGTTGATCTCATACAAAGAACAGTATCATCTGCATTCAAATAGCTTACTTGTCACAGCTCATGTAGAGCACATAATTACAAATTATATGAGATGTATACACAAAATACCTTCATTTTCACTTGAAATGGCATGCTAAACTAAATATTTTGAACATTAGCATTTGATACCTTACATTTGTATTTAGATACAGTCTGCCCCTAAAGTTGTCCTTTTGTATGTATTTACAAAATTATGTACATATTTATACAGATTAATGTTAGCAGGATAATGAGCATTTATAATCTTTCAGAGATATTTCTGATGTGCTTTGTTTATCATTACATTTGCAGAAAAATACTGAATTGGAACAATGCTGAAAAAAATATATCAAGAATTATCCATTGCGGAAAAGACAGTAGTCTACTGAATCCAATAAACCATTGTTGAAAAATTATTTGTATATACATATTTTTAAAAAATGATAGACAATCGTAAGTAGCATGTCTTATAGGAAAAATATCAGCTAATCTTTGATTCTCTTCATGGTATCGATGTGACTTCAGTATTGCATAGTACTTTAATGAATGTTGATAGTTAAACTCCAACCTCTTCCATACAAAAGCTATCTATTTTCCTATCAGATTTTTGATAGTATTCAAGCACAGCATCGTTGTCTTGAGGAGTTAGATTAATTTATTTTTTGTAATAAAACAAAATTTCAAAAAAAAATTCTTCTGCTGTGCCTATATATCTTTTTGCTGATCAAACCACATCAATTTCTAATGATAGTTTAGGACAGGAGTGTCAAACATGCAGCATGACATTGTCATCATGTGACGTATCATGACTTCCCCCCCTTCACTAAACCGGGAGTATGTGTTGCTGACACCGTGATATATCCGGTCCATGGGCCACTAGTTTGACACTCCTGCTTAGGGTGTTGGGCATCACTAACTCTCAAATTTTATCATGTCTGTTCATTATCTCAAAAACACATTTAATAGTAGCTTAATAGTGAGAACCAAACTTTATGATCCGTTTGTTCTCTTCCACTTAAAATTATCTTTATACACACACACACACCTATATACACACACACTCCATTAAACTTGTGCGTGTGTGTGTGTGTGTGTGTGTGTGTGTGTTCACTCCCTGAAAGTGAGAATCGAGATTTGTATACATCAATGGGTTTGACTGTAATATAAACACTTTATTAATGACTGCCAAGGCTGAAACTAGTTTAAGGTTTGCAAAGAATGTTGCTCCATCAAAGTCACATTTACTCCTTCAGAGAAGAACTATAAAACAATGTGGCACCTTGCTTTTAAACAATGGAGCAGAACAGCCACATTATTTGACTAGTTAATGGGCCTTTAAGCATGTAATACACAAGTGTCAAAACTCCTGTCATTGTACCAGAATTTCTCATTGAGGCAAACAGCTCTACCCAGATCTTAATCAAGGTGCAATGATGCATCCCTCAATTCATTGTAACACACCTTCATGTGGCAAAAACACTGCAACAGGCCTAAATTGTACTGTAATTTTAACTCTAGAAAGACTGCAGGATTAGATAGTACTATCTTTATTTTCAAGAATGTCCTATTTTATGTTTTATGTTAAATTTGTACAACTGTCCAAATCTTTCTGCCTAAGTCTGAATTTCTCAAATTTTCCTGACTGACTGACTGACTGACTGACTGAGTGACTGACTGACTGACTGACTAACTAACTAACTAACTAACTAACTAACTAACTAACTAACTAACTAACTAACTAACAAACATAAATGTAGATGCTTATACTGTAGTTTATTCAATGGATCAGAAAATAAATATTGAGTTGCCACTTCAAAGCTATTTGTTCCAAGTTTGCGGGTGACATCCAACATGACACAGCAATTCAAATAAACACCTTGAAAATTTTAATATAGCTGGTAAATTCTTGAAAAATCTTATCCTTACAATATACACAATGATTATATTCTATGAACCATCAAGAAAGTAGCTATAGCTCAACAGCAGGACACATGCTTTTCATGCAAATGCCCCAGGTTCATTCTGGACTACTATCTGAAGTACGGGAGAGTTATGTCAATCAATCTAGTCCAGGGATGAATACATTTTTCAGGATGATTGATACACTGCTGTTGAGAGGTCTGCTGGGGTTTTTCACTCTCAAAAACAATGCAGCCAGCATGAAGAAGGGAGGGCAGCACAAAATTCCATTTGATTTTCAATTAAAATGCAATTGCATTATTTATAGATCATTAATAACATTATTTCGAGATTATATCAGCCTTGGGTGCTGGAGGGTGATGAGGGAAAGGAAGCAAATGGCAGACAAGGGAAAAAAATCACATTTGTGATGTTGCAATGCTGGTTTTGTCATTGCAACGAAAAAGTCAGATTTATAGGAATCTCTGCTTTTAGCTATTTCTGTTTGGAGCTATGGAGCCATTCAAAGCACATAATATGAATTCTTCCCCTGGTCCTATGTAGTTGACTTGTAAACATATTCAGTAACATTTTTTTAAAAAAATAGTCAAGATAAATGCATATTAAATTAAGGAACGTGATTTCTCCATATGCTGCAATATGCAGATATGACAACAATACAAATGAAGTATGTTTCCAGTAATCAGAGATTTACTTTGGTAAATCTATTCAGATTCACTTTAAGCAGGCTGATAATTCAGATCAAGATAATGTGACATTATCCATGATAGACATCAAGCAAACCAAATCCTTCATCAAAAACACATTTGCCATAAAGACAGCATCCGTGACTATATCAGTTATATTTTATTTAATTAGCCATCTAAGTGAGTCATGGAAAACTCATTAAAATTTCCATTTAGCTCATTAAGCATTTAAGTATGAATAGTTAAAGATCAGATATCTACTGTTCTTTGCTATGAGAAATATGTCCATTTGCATAGTATTAATAAGTGGAAATACTAAAATCATGTTGGTTTTCAAAGCCTACATCAGTTAAAATTATATACATATATCTATATACACATACTGTATGTATATAAACCTATATATGTACTTTCTCTGTTCTAAGAAAAAAGATTCTAATTGATTTCTAATTGTCAAACAATTTTAAAGCTTGTTTTTCTAATAACAGGGCAGTGACCAGTGAAAACATCTGGGAGTACTTTAACCTAATTTAATTTTCTTAGGTTGTTCTAATTCCCAGGCAATTAGAAAATGGTAGCTGCTTTTAAAATCACAGGGCTGCAAAAAAAAAATATTTCGAGAGCTGTTTTGGTTATTCCACATAATCTTTATGTTTTTTGGTGCGTTGAATCCAAAAATGATCTCCATTTTGTCATAGGATATCACGTTTCTGACAATTTAGGTAACTATGTTAAATAAGGCAATGCCTCAAAATAAATGGAAAATTAAAGTTTTATTACAATATTTCATGAAAATCCTTTTTTGAACTGAAATGAGCTCACCTACATACACTAAACTAGATGCTTCTTCCTTGTGAGGCTCCTCTTGATGCATTTCCGCTTATGAGTAGCATCTGAAATGTCTCCCTGAAGCATCCAACAGTAGTCTACCATCATTGTAACACTCCATTTTCCCTGGTATCTCCTTTCCATCTCTTTAATGTCTTGGTGGAATTGTTCATCTTGTTTCTCACTCACAGCTTTCAAATTTTCAGGAAAGTAGTCAAGGTGGGACTGGAGGAAATGCACTTTCAAACTCATCAGGCAATTTAAAGCTTCAAATGCTTTCAGCATTCTTCCAACAATCTTTTTGTAGTGAGGATCTTTGTTATTGCCTAAAAATTTCTGTACAACTTCTTTAAATGCAATCCACCCTTCTTTTTGAGGATCCAATGTGGTATTGACAAACTCTTGATCAACTATAAGCCTTCTAATGTCTGGTCTGACGAACACACCTTCCTTCAATTTTGCCTCCGACAGGCATGGAAACTTGGTGACCAAGTATTTGAAGCATTCTCCATCTCTTGGAAGTGATTTTACGAATTGCTGCATCAATCCCAATTTTCTGTGGAGAGATGGTAGAAGAACTTTATGGGAAGGTACCAAAGTTTCTCGGAGGACATTTTTTTCACTGACTGTTAGCACCCTCAGTTGCCAACTCTTCTTGGTCCAGTGATTTTGTTGGTCTCGACTGTCCCATACACACAGAAAAAAAGGGTATTTGGTATACCCAGCTTGTTGCCCGAGCAGCATGCACAAGAGCTTCAAGTTCCCACACACTTGCCAACCATGGTCTTCATATTTAAGTTTACAAAGAACCAATTCCAAGTTCTCGTAGGTTTCCTTCAAGTGTACGGAATGACCTACAGGTATGGAAGTGTAAAAACCGTTGTGGAGTAAAACTGCTTTGAGACTTCTTTTTGAAGAATCTATAAAAGATGCCTTTGCTCTGAATCATATTCGATTTTAAATTGACCCATCAGACCTTTGACATCGATGCAATAAACCAACTTGTCTTCCTGGGCGAAGTAAGGAATGAACTCCTTTTAACGGTGTCTGAACCATGAAGA
This sequence comes from Thamnophis elegans, assembly GCF_009769535.1. Lineage (NCBI taxonomy): Eukaryota > Metazoa > Chordata > Lepidosauria > Squamata > Natricidae > Thamnophis > Thamnophis elegans. The sequence continues at coordinate 101,602,404 of NC_045543.1, read as the reverse complement.
TGACACTCCTGGCAACAATAAATTCTTGCTTTTCAGCCTTGATCCGAGTAACTCAGTGGCATCTTTGGGAAGATTCAAGTCTCTTACCAAATCATTCATCTCCTCCTGAGAAAACAATTTTGGTCTTGTATTATCTTGAAAGTCAGAACTTGATTCGTCATCTGGTTCAGGTATGACTTCACCTTCATTGGAGCTAGGTATCTCTTCCAAGGTAGCAGGGGGCTTGGGTACTGGAATATATGTGCCATGGGGGAATTTCTGAGTGAAGATTGGGGTATGAAATGGAATGTTTCTATTTGGAATTAAACCCTTTCACATCGCATGAACAAAAGTAACAGTCATCACTATGGTTCTTTCACTCTTGCCATAGGAATTCCATAATGGAAAGATGTTTTCTTACCATTGAACCAGTTTTGGAGGTCCTCAACACACCGTTTACACTTTATGAGGTGTCCAAACTTTATCTTGATGTCCAATTTTTAGTCCAAAGTATGCAAAGTATACTTTTTTTGCTAAGTCTGTAATATTCTGCTGTTGCTTCAACACTGTATATTCACCACAGATGAAACAGAAACTGTCTGGCAAATTAATACACTTTCACGGAGCCATAACCTAATGGTTGAAGAATGACGAGCTAACATGAATTGCAATGAAAAAGTGTGAACAGCCTAGAACCCAGAACCTGATGATGATTCATGCACAAGTGTGGCATGCAGTAGAGAGCAGCTCTGTGTCTGTACATGAGAAGTCACAGTGCTGGCCATGCCCCCTGCACTGACCAGAGATCCCCTGTGTCTCCCTCCCACTGTATTCTTCAGGAAAGATTAACCCCTTCTACCATTAGAAGTACAGACTTAAAACTTGCTTAGCTTATGTATATATTGCTGACCATCAGATTTATAGTGCTATATTTTTTTTACATAACTCGGACAAACCCTTTAAGGTTTTTTTTTGGCATTTTATATCTTAAATGCACTTATGTGAATTAATTAATAGTAATTTGGACTTTAAATTTGGTTAAAAACCCATAATATTAAAAAAAAATACCAAAAATTAAAAAAATGATTTGAAGACAATTTTGCATGTTGTGGAAAATCATGACATCTAGGAGTTTTTTCAATATTTTATTTGCTTTCAGCACACCAAAATACATGGAATTAGATGAAAATAATCAAACAGCTTTTTAGTCGCAGACCTGTGAATGAAAAGTAACAGCATCATTTGCAAACTGTGACTATCCTTAATTTGGTATTATTTTTCTTCTTAAAACTAAACACTGATTAATTTTCAACTCTTGAAAGTAATGAACTTGATCTTAAAAATAAGTATCTACCTCTGATTAGCCCTCTTGCTTACTGTTTGAAATTCAGTGCTGGTTTAGTAAAGGACACTCAAGTAAAGTCGTTCAAAAAGAAAAAGAAAAACAGAAAAGAAAGAAAAAAGATACAAAGAACTGGCTCCTGATCTTCTTTACAGCAGTTATAAGTGAAATTATAAATTTACCTGTTAATCTATGTTTACAACTCCACCATGTCTTGCTCTGGTATAGTTGGAATACTTCCGTTTTATTTATTACAAAAAGAACCAGGAGGTGGAAAAGGAATGACAGAAAGAAAAGTTTGTTTGGGAAAATTGAAAAGACGGAAAGCAATTTATGAGAGTCCTAGATTTTAAAGAGTCTTCTAAATTTATTTGAAAACTTCAATAAATATTATAGTAGTCTTTTTCAACTTGATACCCATGCAACAATATAGCTTGAAATTTTGTGAATTTTGACGCAGTGCATATAATGAGCAGACGATTGAGAAATATGTTCAAAGGTATAGGATTCAAAAGGAGTATGGATTTGAAATGACAATAAACTTGGATGATGCAGACTTTATGTGATTTCTTTCTTTTTCTTTTATGTAACCATGGAAAGCTGGCCGGTGTCTCAACAGATCATTATAAATCTTGGATGGACAATATCTGCTGGGCATCAAGCCATTCTATATCCTTGCCTAAATTGAGAAATGGAACTGTCACAACCTTCTAGGTACTTTAATCGGTTGCTGATGTACTGTACTGAACTACATCATGATTCACTGAAAAGTTTAAATTCAGGCTAATGTATGGTTGGATCCCATTGCTATTAGTGAAGATGTATCATATTCCAAGTGCTAGAAATGTCTTCTTTTAGGCTAATCATCTCTTATGTTCCTCTTATTCCACTGATATGATGTGGAAAAAAAACTCAAATCTGATTGGGTGATTGCAAAAGATTATCAATGCTTGCATTTGTCTAACCAGAGTGACATTGTTTCTGCTTGATAGGGCCTGATACTTTAGATTCTTTACTGTTAGTTGATTTAACTTTTCAAAAGGCATTTTAAGCTGCTGTATAATATCAAATGCTAGTCCTAATGAATTAGTGATGAACTGGTTGGTACAGTAACTTACTCAGAGACTTACACATTAATATTCAGATGTGAGATTAGATTCTAAAAGTTTGAAGAAAGCATGATTTCCCCCCATTCTTGCTCCAAAGTTAAGTTTCAAGGTTATCAAAATTGGCATTTCTAATACTGCTTAGTCCTTTTTTATATTCCATACCATACTAAATTCTATTATTTTTGTATTGTCTGAATGCTTACGAGGTACTTTAAGGGCCTTGGTTGAAGAAATATATTGTACATGATTAATATTAGCATTTGTAGAAGTGGAAGATTGATAGCTCTGGCTAAATGCCAGAAGATCAGAAAATCTATCTTACCTTGACTTCTTTATAAAGCTCTATCAATCAATGCATTTGAATCCTGACTTGAATTCTGGTAACAGATCTAAATTTTAGTAGTATTCCCTTTAAAAAAATCAACATAGAGAGAGAAAGAGACAGAGACAGGAGAGAGGAGGGAGGGAAGGAGAGAGGAAGAGGAAAATATCAGTTGTAGAAGCCAATGTTGTTAATGAAACTCATTCTGTCATTTGTGATTACAGTGAAGGGTGACCCTTGATTTACAAGGGGCATTTCTTGCCTATTGCAAATCAGCCAGCTATCTAGTAGCTAAGTAAAGCAATCAAAATAATTAAGGTATATTTAAAGTATATTTTTTTAAGCACTGAGAGATATGATGCCTAAGTAAAACACAAATTATGACCTCTTCTGCTACAAGCAATCCTTCAAATTGTTGAAATTATACCATCTTGTTTAAAAAGAATAATAAGAACTTATGGCAGGAATCCCTCAGTACATTTGACCTCACATGTGGAAACATGAATGTTTCATTATCAGCAATGGCAGGAAGTTCAAATGATGTTCTGTCTCTTTTGCATGCCAAAAGTTCTGGATCATATTTCTTTAGCTCTAATTTCAGGGTGGCTTCACAGAAGTTAACATGAAATGCAATCCATTGTGGTATTTTCCCCCATATGCCTTAAGGAAATGAACAGGAGTTTTTATAAGCGCACCTCCATGTTTTTATAGGGCTTCCATTCATGTCAGTGAAACATGCATAGATGAACATTGAAGCATGTGCTAAGGTTCAGATCTATCTGGCTTCCATTCTGCTTTTCTTAATGGTTGCCATTAAATATGCTATTCCTGCCCAACAAAGGTGACCTGGAAAACCTATTCTGACACATATGGAAACAGTTGTCCATTAAAATGTAATTCTTTTGATCCTACTTGTGATTTTAATTGCCTCTAGGTCCTCTGCTGAACTTAGAATAAATACTTCAGACAGATTTGTCTATGCTTTTGATAATTCCATTTGTTAACCATTTCCTAGATACTGGAAGACAAAGTAATTGTGTTTCAGTTATAGGACAGAATTCTAACAACTGACAGGGTTATCATGAACATTTTGTATATTCTCAAAACTGCATTTCCACAATATGAAGCATTAAAAACAGAAAGAAACCAGGCAATGCTAAGTGTTGGTCCTGTTCCTTCAACTTTGACCTTCCTACGTTTACCTTTTGCTGAACAAACATATAGTTCTCCCCACAACTGAAGTGCCTCAAGTAAAACATATTGATAAGGTAACATAAAAGTCCATGAACTTACACGTCTGGTGACTATATGGAAAAAAGTCATGTAATTTTCTTGGCAACAACATGTACCTGTATGAAGCTGTCTACCTGGATCCGTTTCTGTCGGGTTTCAGGCCAGGTACAGCACAGAAACGGCATTGATCACGTTGGTCGATGATCTTTGGCGGGTCCGGGACATGGCCTGCTCCTCTGTCCTGGTCCTATTAGACCTCTTGGTGGCTTTCGATACCATCAACCATGGTATCCTATTGCAACGACTCGGGGGTTGGGAGTGGGGGACACCATTTTACGGTGGTTCTCCTCCTAGCTGTCAGATCAGTCGGATCGGTCGCAGTTCGTGTTGACTGGAGGGCAGGGATCGACCCCAAGGCACTTCACTTGTGGGGTGCCCAAAGGGTAGGTTTTTTCACCCCTCCTGTTCAACGTATATATGAAAACGCTGGGTGAGATAATCTGTGGTTTGGGGGTACAGTATCATCAATATGCTGTGATACCCAACTTTTCATCTCTACCCCAAACCACCCAAATGATGCCCTTGACGTGATGTCCCGATGCCTGGAGGTTGTGCGGATCTGGACGGGGAGGAACAAGCTCAAGCTCAATCCCTCCAAGACTGGGTGGCTGTGGTTTCCATCATCCTGATTTGTGCATCTTGTTCCATCTTTGATGATATGGAGAGAAATTTTAGCCTCCTCAGAAAGGGCCTGCAATATGGGAGTCCTCCTAGATATGCGGCTTAATTTAGAAGAACACCTGACGGCCGTGACCAGGGGGCCTTTTACCAGGTTCACCTGGTACGTCAGTTGCACCCCTTCCTGGATCTGGATGCTCTGTGCACAGTAACTCATGCCCTCGTTCTTTCTCACCTGGACTACTGTAATGGTCTCTATATGGGGCTGCACCTGAAGAACACCCAGAGGCTTCAACTGGTCCAGAATGCAGCCACATGGGTTATCATGGGGGTACCTAGGTGCTCCCATGTTACGCCCCTTTTAGGCGGCCTGCACTGGTTGCCGGTTGTCTTCCGGGTGCGATTCAAGGTACTAATTATGACTTTTAAAGCGCTCCATGGCTTAGGCACAGGATACCTGCAAGACCACCTACTGCCACCGGTAGCCTCCCACTGTCCAGTGCGATCCCACAGAGTTGGCCTCCTTAGGTGCTGTTGGTCAGACAGTGTCGGCTAGCAACCCCCAGGGGGAGAGCCTTCTCTGCGGGAGCACCTTCCCTCTGGAATGAGCTTCCCCCCGGAGCTTCGTATAATCCCCGATCTCCGGTCTTTCTGACGTGCTCTAAAAGTTGGCTTTTCCAGCAAGCCGGCTTGGCCTGAACAAAATAAAATTAATCATTGATTTAATTGTTAATTTTAATCTAATTTTTAAAATGTTATTATTAATATTAATTGGGTTTGTTTTTGGATACTCTATCTAATTTCCTTTTTAACTTTTGTAATATGTATTTTTTTTAATGTTGTACGCTGCCCTGAGTCCTTTGGGAGAAGGGCGGCATATAAACCCAATAAACAAACCAACAAACAAACAAACAAACAATGAAAATGATTTGGTGTTGCCTTTTTCCAGTCATGGCTATAGAGGTGGAATTTGTGGGCTGTTATGAGGACTTACTCTTAGTGTTTGAGCAGAAAGAAGTTCTCTTGCTGATAGACCAGTGTGCAAATCCTTATATTATTTCTAAGATCCTTTCTAAATGCCATTTGTTATTTTAAAAAGACATGTTGAGATGCATGATACCTGGATATAGGTATTGATAGAGTCATTCCACATTGCAGAGCAGTGTGGTGGCCTAGAGGTGAAAACACTTGCCTCCTACTCGTAAGGTTTGAGAGTTCAATTCTAGACAGTGACAAATACATATTTCTCTATCAGAGCATAGAGAGAAAATATCTGCTGCAAACTCTGTGTAGGCACCAGGAAAGTATCCAGTCAGTAAATGCTCAGCTCCATTCAGTCACCATGACCTCACTATGATTACAGAGTCATAGAAAGAGTCATTCCATGTCACATTCATTTTCCCGCCCACATTCTTAGGAGGAGAAAAATTGTACTGGAATTAATTTATACCTTTCTGCATTTTAAAAATAGGTCTGTACATTTGACAATACATCTTATTAGAAAAAATACCCTTATACTAGACTCCCAGCACCAATGTTTGCGGTGCATGTACACATGACTAAATGACTTAACAGTAGCTGCATTGAATGTGAAGATGCTGAGGTTGTTACGTGACTTATGGGACAGATTCAAAAGATTGTTTCTCTGATAGGCTGACTTTATAAACCACTTAGAGAAGGCTGTAAACAGCACTGTGAAGCAGTATATAAGTCTAAATGCTATTGCTATTACTAGGCAAATTATTTCTACATGTCTAAATGCTAAGCATGTTTTGGCTGTTTCACATTTTTTTTGAGGTAAAGATATATGACATTCTAAGAGCTCAAAGTAAGTATAATGTATTATTTCTTTTTAGAACTAGTTAAAAAAAATTAATTTTCCCCCTAAGGTTAGGGAAATGACTTCTTTTTCCAAATTCTTTTTTCTACTAACCATTACTGCTTTAAAGCACACAATCAGTTCAATCAAGGTTATGTAATACTTTGGCTAAAGATGCAGATAGTTAGAAATCTCTCTTTATTTGCTTTGATTAGTGCAGATGGTGTTAAAGATTTCCCCAATCCAAAATTTTCTGATATTTTACTAGACAATACATCTAGCTTTAAAAATGTACAGGACTGTATTTGTTTGTGAATTGATTGTGTTTTTTTCCCCAATAATTTGGTAAGTCTGTCTGGAAGAACTTCTAAGTAAACAGATTTATAAGGTAAATAACATCTTTTTATCCCCCTTTTATATTTTTATTTGACTTCTTATTTTTAAAGTTTAGAACAAAATTGACTTAATTCTATTTATTTTTGTAAAATATGGAAGTTATTTTAAAATGAACTGTCTTCATTACACATGAATAAGATCTATGAAAACAATCAGAAAGTAGGCAGGCAATATATTTTCTTCCCAGAAAGATCACACTAAAATAGCAATAATGTCACTTTCCTGCGCCATATAATTTCTATTTATAGTGACTGAAAATATGAGTAAATCCTATAAGATCAATGTCATTTCTTTTTAGTAGCAGTTATAGAGTTTTATTGTTTTGCTAACAAATGCAAAATGTAAAGGCAGCTCCCATGTTAGAATTCATGAAGAATTCATTCTTTGTACATTTTTACATGTTGTCATGATCTACATTTCTGAAATAATATATTGACCAAAACTTAGTTATTTCCCTTAATATTTATTTAAACTTGCATTCTTGCATTCAATGATTATTGATCATTATTCAATGATCATTTTCTCAAAATTATGTGGAGGTCATGTCACGAAATTTCCTGAACATTAGCCAGGAATAGTCTATTACCATCACTCCTATGTTTACGTCAGTAGTGGGATTCAAATAATTTAACAACCGGTTCTCTGCCCTAATGACCATCTGGGTAGGTGGAGCTCGGTGGTCATGTGACTGGGTGGGCCTGGCCAACTCAAGGTCACTCAGGTCGATGGGCGCTTCGCCTTAGCTGTTACAATGTAATAAGGGTTAACCAGAGAGGCAGTTTCTGTAAGCAGATCAATAAAGATTACGCTAGAAACAACACTAGAATGTTTCCTTCCTGCTTTCCTTACAGGATTAGCCCTGTAAAGTGGAAAAAAACAAAAGGAGATTTCTTCCAACAACTGGTTCTCTGAACTACTTAGAAAGTTACCAACCGGTTCTCCCGAATAGTTGCGAACTGGCTGAATCCCACCACTGGTTTACGTTGCAATAATAATGGATGACTATTCTTTCCTTCTCATTGTGAAATTCAGTTCAATATCTTTCCATAACCAGTCTAGTTTTCTTTAATTAGCAAAAAGCATACTGTGGTAAAATCAGATTCCACTATAACTACAGGTTAGACTTTTATTGACATGGGTGGCCATATAAATTGAACTAACAAATGTACTCATGTCAGATTGTAAAAGAAGCCTTGGCAGGGAATATTAATTTTCATGAGAGCATTAAAGCAGTCCAGAATTTGTAAGTTGCTATAAAGACAATATACACATCTTCCCAATACACACACATACGACTTTATGTAAAACTGACACAAGTATCTTGCTTTAACATTACATTATTCTCTTGCATTACATTACATGTAAAATTCTCAAGCTAAAACACTTTGCAAAACACATGCTTTGAACTTTCCATATAAATCTGCTACGTCGCCATGACTATGGCCGGGAATGTCAGTCAAGTAATTGGCAGGCTCTGATTGGTCCAGATGCAACTGCAGTCTGGCGGGAAGATTCCAGGCTTTCCATTGGTTAACTGTTTTGAAAGCTCGACTATATAAGAGCTGTCAGGTTAAAGTGTTGTTCATTCACTGTTATTAAATAAAACAGTTGTTCCAGCAATCAGTCTCCATGTCCTCCCTCAGAGCTCAAACTATAGCAAAATCTAATATTCAGAACCCAAAGAGGTGGTTCATACAAAGAATAATACTTCAAAAGTTCTGGAATTTTATCATTAAGAAATTTGAATGCATAGATGAACCCATAACATTGTTTTATTAATTTTTGTATCCTTTTTACAAATGGCAATGTAAGGAGGAAATGCGAGTATTGTTGCATCATCAATTTCAGATCTTGTCTGAACTCTATGTAAGCTAGCAAATAAAAGCTATAAAATATAGCTGTTTCTTCTCTAATATTATTTCTGCAGTGAAACTAAAATAAATTCTATCTTGGGGCAGGTGGGGGTGACTCATGAATTATGCCCTAAATGTGGAAATGTACTTATTTCATGTGTTTCATTTCCCACAAGCACCAATCAATAAATAACTTAAATGTTTGCATAAAACAGATACAGTAAAACTACCTTAAAAAATATGCGTCCTTGTATATATTCATAATCATTGAAAAACAGTAGAGAAAACTGATCACAACTAAACAGTGTATTCAAAACAACTGAATATTCTATATGAAATACTTGCAATATTAATACTATCTCTTTGTCACGTCTTAGCATGGTAGCTTATAAAACCATTACTGAATTGTTGGAGCATTTCAGATTGTTCCCCAATGCATCTGCTTTCAGAGATATGCCTGTGATAATATCAATCCATGCAAAGGCAGGTGAAAATGATACTTTTCTTTATTCTCACTTTCATTGATGTATTTTGCTTGTACATAAGTATTCCCTGTGCATAAATTTCACCCACCTCTGGATCCATGCCTCTTAACTGCAATAACATATTGACTAGTTTGGGTGGAGACAGCTTGCATCTCATCTGAGAGATTTATCCTCTAAACTGCTTTATTCTATTTAGCTATTCTATTGCATATTCATTGAAATCTTGGGAGGAAGAATATTCAAGATTCATACATCTTTTTCTGCTTTTCCACTTTAGAATAACAAGCAAAGTATTCTGAAATCCTAAAAATAGATAAGTGGATATGTATGATTAATTTATATCTAACCATGGAAAATCTAACCTTTGGATTAAAAGAGCAAAGAAGCAAAAATAAAGGCATGCAGACATGAAAAGTTTTATAGTAAGAAATCTAAAATTGAAGATTCTTCACCCCTGCCACCCTTGCCATCCCGCTAAATAATGTCAGTGGCAATTGTCATTTTTAACTTGTCCTGTTGACCATCAAAACACAATATAGATGCTATTAAACTGAGGAAAAGGAACCTGATAACAGTGATAACCTTGATTTATATTTATGGTCCTGCTTCTCTGCAGAAATCCATGTTTTATAGAGATACTCCTCGACTTACAACCACAAATGAGCTCAAAATTTATGTTGTTGAGACATTTGTTAAATGAATTTTGTCCCATTTATGATCTTTCTTGCCATCGTTGTTAAGTGAATCACTGCAGTTGTTACCTTAGTAACACGGCTGTTAAGTGAATCTGGCTTCCCATTGTCAGAAAATCACAAAAGGGAATCACATAACCCCAGGAAACAGCAATGGTCATAAATATGAGTCAGATTCCAAGCATCTGGATTTGATCGCGTGGTCACACCTTAACAGTTGTAAGTGTGAAAAATGGTCATAAGTCACATTTTTCAGTGCAGTTGTAATTTTGAATAGTCACTAAACAAACTGTAAGTTGAGGACTACCTGTATTTCTTATTTTGTACAGTCAAGAGTTACCCATTTAGCATGTATACCTCTGTGTATATAATTTATTATTTTAGATATCCAAGGAGGAACATGGTGCTTATTGGTTTATATGTGAAAGATGACATGGATTTCTTGCAGAGCAATGTCATAGCCATATTGTGCAGCATCCAAGTATGTTTTATTTCAGGGGCGACAAAATCACACTGTCACGGCATGGTCACATGACTTATTGCTTGATGCATCTGGCCTGTGGGCTGTGAGTTTGACACCCCTGCTTTATTTCATTGAATATAAGATTAAAGAGAACAAAGGAATGACAGCTAGTGCTGAAAATAATGTTCAGTAAAATAAATTAGTTTAGGTAACTTGGGAAGTCAGGGGATGCTGTGGGTTGAGAACTTTGAATGTATGACTGAATGACTAATATAAATGTTAGTTACTGTAGGGCAGTAGCTAGTATTGGACTAGAAGAAGGAAAACTCAGGTTCTAGTTCATACTCAGCTACAGACATTTACTGAGTCACGTTGCCCTAGTTATTTTCTTTCGATCTAGCGTAACCATAGAATTGTTGGTGTAAGTGAAAATAGAAGGAGCAAGTATTGACTATACTGTATTGAGTTGCTGAATGTAAGGTGGTATGTAGATCTAATCAAAGCATTCTATGGTGTAGCACAATCCCCCCTTTTGACTATTTCTTGCAATCTTCTGTTCAGGTTCCTTTAGAGGAGAAACCTGATTAAAATTGATGTTTCTTATTAAGTTAGAGCAACCAGATGTAAAATAAAGGATTGTGTTCCTGTGCATTGAATATAAATAGATATTGTCTTGAAGTGGCCTAATCCTACTTCATTTGTTGGGGTTTCATTTTTTTTTACAGTGCTGTTTTCGGATGCAACTGCACTTATTTTGTTTAGATTTGTCTGGGAATCCTATCACTTTCTTATAATATATGGTTCTAAGTTTTTTGTGGTCTGCAATGTCTTTTTCTTTCCTTTCTTCTTTTGCTCTACACTTAAGATTGCATCAATACACTGGTTTAGTTATCCCTCAATATCATTTTTGCTACATAGGCATATGCTATGCTATTGCTGAAAAAGCAATTCATTAGCCTTGGGAATTACCAGCATTATATAAGAAAATACAGGAACTAGGTATTGTAGCGACAGCTTGACAGCATGTAGTAAAGAGAGATAAAGCTTGTGTTTGTTTTTGACTTGGATATTTGTTTGCTTGCTTGCTTGCTTTGTGATTCTTTTTCACATACCCTTTATTATTTACTAATGTAAACTATCGTGATTCCTTAGATATAGATGCTTTATCAGAGTAAAACTGCTTATTGTTGATCAGATTTCTTTGTCAAGAAATAATTTAATGTGCAATAGTAAGAATAGCCTCAGTGAGTTCATTTTCCTCCTGTTATGATCTTATTTCATTTTAAGGTTTTACCATTACTCCCTCTAGAAAATTATTTGCTGATTTTAAGCATTTGCTGGAATGTTGTAAACTACATTAAAAAAAAGTTAAAAGAACACAAAAAATTATATACTTTGCAACTAGGGAAGTTCAATTTTTATGAGTGTCTAATATGAATGCAAATGACTGGGTTATCTTTTCTACAAGTTACAAATGACTATCGAATACAAAATGCATCTGTATGACCCTATAATTGCTCCTCAATTATTTACAAGTGGAACATTTACTAAATTTGGAATAGAAACATGCATACTTTCTTGCAATGATGAATAACTGTGTTAATACACTGCAAAGAACAGTAACTACTAAAAATTTTCTTTTTACTCAAATCTTATTTTATGTGATGAAAACAGGATTCTTATTAAAGCTCCTGCAGTAGAACTGCGGCAGAAGATGGTACTTGCAATATTCAGTATCAAAAGTAGAAGGTTAGTATGAATTCAGACATTTCCTGGATGTGCCTCTAGAAAAAATGATTTAAAATGAAATGAAAATGTACAAAATTATTAATATTTTGTATTTTATTAAAGCTACCCTTCAGTATGGTAGCATTATTAGTAATGATAATAGTAGTAGCACCAAGCTTTGTTGTTTGTTTTAAAAAAGATCTCTTCAACTGCTTATGGATCAAATCAGAGGTGGTTGTTCAGCAGGTTCTGACCAGTTCTGGAAAACCAGTAACAGACATTTTAAGTAGTTTGGAGAACCAGTATATCTCACCTCTGACTGGCCACACCACCGTCTATTCTCTGCTCCTGAGTCCCAGCTGATCGGCATGGAATGGGGATTTTGCAGTAACCTTCCCCTTGAGTGGGAGGGAATGGAGATTTTACAGTATCCTTCCCCTGCCATGCCCACCAAGCCATGCCATGCCCACCAAGCCACGCCTACACAACCAGTAATAAAAAAATGAATTCCACCTCTGGATTAAATGTGTTCATATTGTATAAGAAAACACTTTTAGACAGTTGGCATGAGTTTATGCAAGCTGGAGGAATATTGCTTTGAAAATTTTTTTTGGTTTTGAGTAGAAACCACTAAACCTATTTGATTTCAGTGTATACTGAAAGCCTGTAGATCTATAACAGGGATATGCATTATTTTCTAGGATTTGGCTTCTGTACAGTATTCTCCAAATCAGGAAGGGAGAAAATGTTCTCACATAATACAGTTGTTTTCTTTCATAAAGGAAATGTTACATCAACTGAAATTGAGGCTTTCCATATTTGCTGAGATTTAGATCATATGTTGGTAATATTCAGAGTGATTCTGGCCGCAGTTCAACAATTGATTAATAGCAAGTTAGTGCTTATCTCTCACTTGAAGGAAAGCTGCACATGCACACTTTAGATATCTGATGAAATCCTGATCTGAATATTATGTTACATTTGTTTTTATTTTAGCTGAGAATTTCAAAAGTTCAAGATTGGGTTTGAGGTTGATTGACTTTTTAATTTTAATTTCTGTTTATTGAATATGAATCTGAAGTAAAAGAGAGTCACATGAAAGCTTCTTTAAAGGATGAATTGTTTTGCAGATATGGATTATGGAATCCATTTATTTGAAAAGATGGCATGTTTGAATCAGCAAAGTACTCACATATGTATGCGTGCACATAAAAACAGAAATAACTTTGAGTGATGCATAGAATGTATGCGATGGGAAGAAAAGGATGAACTCGATAAGTTATCAGTTTTTTTTTTTCCTGGAGCAGTTCTATAAAATGTTCTGTTAATTGATGGCATAATGTGTGAACTGGAATCAAATGGAGGCTGATTTTTTTTTTTTGGAAGTAGGTTAGTTGGTGAAAATTAATTAAAAGATGTGCTAAAATAGGAGGGAGTCATTCAACAATTAGAACTGAGGATTAAGTGTATTTTACCATATGTCAACTCTTCAAGGTAGGTTAGGTAAGAAAACACAGGAACTATTGGAACTCTGTTTTATTATTAATGGATATATAAAAGAATCTTGAAAATCCGACAGACATTCTTTCTCCTACTTCTTATACCAAAGGCAGGACATACCGTATATACTCGAGTATAGGCCGACCCGAATATAAGCCGAGGCACCTAATTTTACCACAAAAAACTGGAAAAGTTATTGACTCGAGTATAAGCCTAGGGTGGGAAATGCAGCAGCTACCGGTAAATTTCAAAAATAAAAATAGATACCAATAATGTTTTTGAATATTTATTTCAAAGAAAAACAGTAAACTAGCGGTGTATTCAATGAAATACTTCACTCACCTCATGATGATGATGTCCCGCTGTGATGATGATGTCCCGTGCAGCCGCGGGAGCGATGTCCCGCCTCCTATGACACACGGCACAGTGATTCCTATCATTGGATCACTGTACCAGAGGAGGTGGGACATCGCTATGTGGCTGCTTGCCATAACAAGGAGGAGGTGGGACATCGTTGCAGAGCGGCAGGAGGGGGAGGAAGGGGAATCGTAAGACAGCCCTGCATTACATTAGAACGTGAGGAGGGGGGATGGTGCGGTGCGCGCTGCGCGGCAAACTGACACAGAGGGAGGGGAAACTCACAGGGGCACTGGGCCATTCACGAGTGTCACCCAGCGGCATGGCCCCGCCCCTTTTTCTCCTCCATTTCGGGCAAATTTTTCACTGACTCGAGTATAAGCCGAGGCGGCTTTTTTCAGCCCAAAAAGTGGGCTGAAAAACTAGGCTTATACTCGAGTATATACAGTAATATACAGTAGAGCATCGTGTAAGAGATAATTTAACTGCTGTTAATAAAAAGAGACTACAATTAACATTATTTGTAGCTAACAACTTGGTTCTACTTTGATGGCATAAGGAACATCAGCAATACATCAATAACTCATCTGCATGAGGTAACAGCATAGCCATTTTGACAGTATCACTTTTGCCAAAAGCAGCAAAAATTGGTTCAATGACCATGGGATTACTGTGCTTGATTGGCCTCTCCATTCTTCCTCCATACTCTCGGTCCTTAGTTTCCAAATGAGATGCGAAGGTTGCTCTCATCAGCAAAGAGGACTTTGGACCACTGAGCAACAGGACTTTGGAAAGTATCAGGACTTGCAAATTGAAGTTGAGCAACTGTGGAAAAAGAAATCGTGTGTTGTCCTGATTGTAATTGGAACCCTTGGAGCAATACACAAAGGGCTACCTCGCTATTTGGAAACTTTAAATTTATCAGACTTGAACATTCTGATTTTACAAAAAACCTACTTGGAACAGCTTATATTCTCTGACATTACCTTAACAGTTCCTAGGACTAGGTCCTTGGTTAGGACTTGAGCTGTTGAGCTACCAACCAGCTCCAAAGGCTGTGAATCTCACCAAAAATTAAGGATTCAAGGTACTAATTATGACCTTTAAAGTGCTCCATGGCTTAGGCCCAGGATACCTGTGAGACCACCTACTGCCACTGGTAGCCTCCCACCGTCCAGTGCGATCCCACAGAGTTGGCCTCCTCAGGGTGCCGTCAGCCAGACAGTGTCAGCTAGCGACCCCCAGGGGGACAGCCTTCTCTGTGGGAGGGCCTGGAATGAGCTGCACCCAGAGCTTCGTATAATCCCTTTGGACCTTTGGTCCTTCCGATGCACCCTAAAAAGTTGGCTTTTCCAGCAAGCCAGCCTGGCCTGAACAAAACAAAATAAATTATTGATCATTGTTACTTTTAATTTGAATTTTTTTTAAAAAAAATGTTATTGTTAATTCTAATTGGGTTTGTTTGGGATATTCTATTTAATATTTTTTAACTTTTGTTTTATGTGTTTCTTTTAATGTTGTACACTGTCCTGAGTCCTTGGGAGAAGGGCGGCATATAAATCTAATAAACCAAACCAAACCAAATTAAAATAATAATAATAATAATAATAATAATAATAATAATAATAATAATCATAGTTGGATCATAAAATGCTTAGAAACAACTGGCATTAGCAAAAATATTACATCCTTTACTGAAAAGGCGATGAAACAATGGAGAACTGAGTTGGCAGTAGGGAATGAGATCTACGGAATGGTTAATATCAAGCGAGGAATTTTCCAGGGTGATTCACTTTCACCTCTTCTCTTCATCATCGCAATGATCCCACTATCAGTAATCTTTAAAAAAATGAAATTAGGCTACCAAACAGCCAAAGAAGCTGAAAAAATTTCGCATTTACTTTATATGGATGATTTGAAACTCTATGGAAAGTCAGAAATAGAAATCCAATCATTGACAAACACAGTCAGAGTATTCAGCACCGATATTTCAATGCAGTTTGGCATGGAAAAATGCACCGCCACTGTATCATAAAAAGAGGCAAAATCACTGCATGTGAGGGAATTGAAATGCCCAACTAATTAAATGCAACGAAAATGAAGCCTACAAATACTTAGGCATTCTGCAGTTGGATAACATGAAGCATGGAGAAGTAAAAACTATTGTCAGGCGAGAGTACACCAACAGAGTTAGAAAAATTTTGAAATCTAAATTGAATGGTGGAAATACAATTAAGGCCATAAATACCTGGGCAATACCAGTTATAAGATACACAGCTGGTATAGTTAACTGGACACAAGCTGATTTGGACCTTTTGGACCGAAAAACCAGGAAACTAATGACAATGCACTACAGTTTACATCCACGTGGTGATACTGATAGACTGTACCTGCCCCGAAAATCAGGTGACAGAGGATTATTACAAGTGAAGCGCAAACAGTTGAAGAAGAAAAACATGCACTGGCTGATTATTTAAAAGAAAGTCAAGAACATCTATTAATCGAAGTAAAGAACAAAAATCTACTGGAGGTCCAACAGACGAAACAAGAATACAGAAAAGATGTGATAAAATCAAGAATGGAGAGTTGGCAGAACAAAGCACTGCATGGCCAATTTCTGGAAAAAATAAAAGATAAAGTGGACAGTGAACAAACTTGGTTATGGTTAACAACAGGTACATTAAAGAAAGAAACAGAGTCACTAATCCTGGCTGCACAAGAACAAGCTATCCGCACAAATGCCATTAAGGTCAAAATCGAAAAATCCTCTGATGATGCCAAATGCAGACTTTGCAAAGAAGCTGATGAAACTGTTGATCACATACTCAGCTGCTGTAAAAAAAATCACGCAGACTGATTATAAATTGCGGCACAATTCAGTAGCACAAATGATCCATTGGAATTTGTGCAAAAGTTATAATATTAAAACAGCAACAAACTGGTGGGAACATCAGCCTGAAAAAGTCACCGAAAATCAGATGGTCAAGATCTTGTGGGATTTTTGCATACAAACCGACAAAATACTGGCACATAATACACCAGACATCACACTGGTTGAGAAAAATAAGGTCACAATCATAGACATCGCAATACCAGGTGATAGCAGGGTTGCTGAGAAGGAACATGAAAAAATTGCAAAATACCAGGACTTAAAAATTGAAATTCAACGACTATGGCACAAACCAGCAGTGGTAATTCCAGTGGTAATTGGCACACTGGGTGCTATTCCAAAAGCACTGGAATTACATTTAAAACAGTTAAAAATTGACAAAATCACCATCAGTCAAATGCACTGCTTGGATCTGCACGCATATGACGAAAATATGTTACAACGTCCTAGGCCCCTGGGTGGGGCCCGACTAGTAATCAATGCCAAATCCGGCGAAACAACTGGCCGCTGTTATACAATTGTATAATAATAATAATATAAAATTTAAATATTAAATTATAAATTCACTATATCTAAATTTTGTAATTAGGATATTTCTTTTATTTTCTTTGATGACCAAGCTTTGTTGCTTTCTGAGGCACTGAGTTTTAAATGCTGAAATAGTACCAAGTTCATTGATAGCTATATGACATTTTTCCAATCATAATGAGTCTTAGAAATACTAAAGAATGAAACACCAAGTCATGGTGAAGATAAATTGTGTGTCAAATGGGGATCAAGGAAAGTAATAATTTTAGTAGTGGATTCCTTTAATAAAAAGTGTCACATTGCTTACATTTTTCAAAAGAGTTAAGGATTTCTCAAGATCTACCAAAGACGTATTCCCATAAGAGGAAAAAGATATTCAACCTGGTACCTGTTTGTGCCTATAATTCAATTATTATTGCAAGCTTGCTCCCTTTCTTCCTTTCTTCCCTTTATTAAGTTGGCAGTCAAGGGTTTCTGTAGATGATGGAGTGATATATGGAGAGCAAAAATATAAGTAGCCCTTTCCCATGATTTTAAATGTTTTAAGTCTGTTTAATATATGTTAAGTTGCTCTTAAGCTAACTTTTTTTCTCTGTTTTCCTTTTTTCATTCAGTGAAAACCAGGGGGGAGATGTCAATAATGGTTTACACACAAATGTCAGTGCTGCAATTGGGATTGTCTAGCAATAACAAAATGAGTATTTTGCAACCTGTTTTTAGAATTGATGAGAACAGCCACTAATGTTCTTGGCAGATTTCAGAAAAGCGAAGAAGTGTTGAAGTTGTTAGTACTTATTGTCAGGCCCAAATAACCAGGAACATTCATTGAGTTCAAAGCACAGAAGAGTTTATTATTGAGATCTCTATTCAAGAATCTAGTCAACTAATGGGCAAATGGGGTGTGGTGGTGGAGTTAGGCCTCTTGTGGCAATACGATGATTCTAAGCTAATGTCATGCTTAACCATGCCTTTCAGTTCAGCCTGCTTTTATCCTATACTTACTATAGACACCTTACATCTCCCACCTCTCCAGGACACCTTACATCCTGGGGAAAAACATGGGCATCTAACACATACTTTCCCTTGATATGCCTTGCCCCAAGACATCCAGAAGGAGGGGGAGCATCAAATATAAAGTTTTTGGGAAAGGGAGCATTTGTTTCTATTTAACATTAATCGTAGAGAACTTTACCAGAAGCCATGAAGTATGCACAAAGCAAATATATGGGTAAATAGCTACTGTGTGTGTATCTTTTTTGTCAATATACAAGCAAATATTATCTCTGTGATACTGAGGCTGAAAATCTATGCATAGTTCTGTGGAGGTAAATTCATTTGAGCTCAATGGACTATTACAGTGTAGGCATGCATAAGATTGCACAGTTAAAAAAAGAAAAAACCATCAGGCTAAGATACTCTAGACTTAATTGCAAATATGATTTTGTAATACAGTAAAATATTCCTCCTCACAGAGGAATTAGATAGGCTTCTCTCCCATCCATTGACATTGTGTGTCCTTAAATGGATAAAACCTTTGCACAAGTCCTCTTTGTTTCTGTAAGCTATTTATTTTAATACAGCAAGCTTCTAAATTCCTAACTAAACAAGTAGAATTAAAAAAAGGGATTATGAAGACATAAAGCTTAGCAAGAATAAGTTCAAAACATGATCAGTAAAGACATTTCAGGCCTAAGATTTACTTAATAAATTTGAATAATGTTCAAACTGAGCTTCTTAAATCACTTAATAAGCTTGTAAGTTAGAAAAGTGCAGTATTTTGTGTACTCCCTTGAAATGTTTAAAAACAGCATCTTTGTTCATTCATATGAATTTAGTGCTCATATATGAGAAATAACTCTTTGGTTATGCTTTGTCTTTGAAAATAAGAGCTCAACTCATGCTCACCTCTATTTCCCAGATTTTGCTTTGGGTGATATTTGCTTTGCCATGTTCAATCAATGAACATTTTTGCTTTTTATAGGCATTTTTTTAATATAAGCTAATGAGAAGAGTGCATCTTTGCCTGGGCTGTGAAAACTGTTCAAAGGTTGCAAGGAGTGGATGGGGCACTGCATCCTACTGACAAAGGTTTGGTGCAGATAAGACAACATTTCACTGAATATCTGAATCAGGCTAATGATTCTCTTTCAGGATCTATCCCGCAAACTGTGAGTAGATATCTACAACAAAAAGTTCTTCAATACAAACTCTACTCTTTTATGTTTCTGCCCCTTTTCACATCCATGATGCTTTATTGAACTGAAGAGCTGAGAAAAGTGTCTTTTGTCCCCATCTGTATGTTCCTATGAACACTAAAACTCTGGAAAAAATCTGTGGATCTACAGAATGTGGAAACATTTGTAGGAATTCTTATTTGACTCTGATCTTAAATGAACCTATTATGAATCAGTTCAGGGTGTCAAACTCACATTATCATGGCATCATTATGTGACGTATCGTGACTTTTCTCTCCTTTGCTAAACTGGGTGTGGGCGTGGCCAGCGCATGACACATTCAGTCTGTGGGCTGCGAGTTTGACAACATGAATCAATTCAATTTGGTCGAAATTCATCTCTTGAGAAATTCATAGTTATTTACATTTGTGATGATGTTTAATCCCTTCTATAAATGTTATTTATGCTGTTGTTACTGTTATTACCTCTATTTTTATAACTATTAATATAAAACTGGTAAATAAGTTTTATACAATTTTGTGATATCATTATTTATTAATTTTCATCATATGGACTTGTTAAATTTAGAACTTGGGGATTTAAGATAGCTGCTTCATATGGAAACGGATTACTGTCTTTTACCTTAGATAACTTTCTGTTGATTTTATCTTTTTATTATGTTTAGGATAGTCAATGTTTGTGTTATGAGCCGCCCATAGAAGAATGTTGATATTGTGAATAAACACATTTCCATAATATAAGTTATTTTTGTTCTACATAATTGCATTTGTTTCTATGCAGCTTTCATCTGCTCTCTTACTTGATCAGTCATAGTTTTTGCTAATGTTTTGCTAATTTAATGTTAATGTCTTTGCCACTGTGAAGATAATTTGGAACAGATTGTACAAATATTCTTCCAGAGGCATGCATGAAAAATTTATTTTTCTTTTTTTTTCTTTCGACCTTCATTCATTGTTTGCTCATTTGTAAATGTTTATGCTAGTAGCTTTTAATACTTTCCAATATTCAAGCTTTTTCTAAGGCGTTTGCTAAAGAGTAATGAAAATCAAGATGGCTGTGGAACCATATAATAAAAGCCCTGCTCTCTTTTTAGAAGGTCCAATGACTGCTCAATTGCTAGAATCATATTGCCTATATTCACCTTCCCAGTAAAACCCTGAATTCTAAGACAGTGAGGAACAACCTGGTTTTCTAGGTTGTTTTTATAGACTTGGTTTAAAGCTTCCCTTAGATATTGAAAATTTGTTGCCATGGTCTAGGATAATATAGATAAAAATTATTAAATACGTTATTAGAAAGTAAACTTTATATTAATTATATTGCATTCCAATCAAATTTAATAGCAAATGAAATAGAGTAAGTGTTGTTTTGGCAGCATCTATAATTCAAGAGCATAATCTCCTTTCAAACAAGCCACCCACAGATCAACCTATTTACTGGAACAGGTTTTGCATCCATTGACGAAAGTTGGCAGCAGTCTAAAATGTCTTTGTATTTATTTTCTTCCTGTATTCAAAAGTCCTGGAAGCCTTGTCAACTTTCTTTCTGATTGAGAGCTTGTAGTAAGCACATGTCTAACATGCAGTTAGCATCACTTGTTACATTGGCATGTAAACATATTTTCAACCTAAACAAATTTTTGATCTAACTAAGCATTATATTTTTACCTGAAATGAAATATTTTTCATCTGATGCAATTTATCTTTAAAATAAAAATATTAATTTATATTTGCCAAGAATTTAAGAAGACAAATGTGTTTTCTTGCCCGTATTTCTACTTGTATGCATTTAGGAATTTGCATGCATCTTATTTTTCTTCCCTCTATCTTCTGTTTAAAAAGATGATGATTAACTTGGCTTGTGTAATTTATGCACACGCCATATAAGACCTGATATTATTTCTTTATTTCTCTATCTATCTATCTATCTATCTATCTATCTATCTATCTATCTATCTATCATCTATCTATCTATCTATCTATCTATCTATCTATCTATCTATCTACCTACCTACCTACCTACCTACCTACCTACCTACCTACCTACCTATCTATCTATCTATCTATCTATCTATCTATCTATCATCTATCAATCTTCTATCATCTATCATCTATTTATCTATTGTCAGTTAAAGATGATGAACTTGACAGCTGAAAAGCTCATAGTTCAAGTTTGGGATCTGAGTGTCACGCAATGGAGTGAACTCTCATTATTTGCCCCAGCTCCTTCCCAACCAGCAGATTGAAAGCATGCAAATGTAAGTAGATAAATAGGTATCACTTATTTAACAGCATTCCATGCACTTTGGTGTATAGTCATGCTAGTCGCATGACCACCAAAATGTCTTTGGAAAACACTGACTCTGTCGGCTAAGAAATCAGATGAGCATCACTTCCTAGAGTTGGATATGACTTGACATATGTGACATGACTTGCCATATATATCTGCATTTCAATTTTGTGTGTGCTCCCCTGTTATTGAAATAAACATAAAATTAAACAGAAATGTTAAATACTTCCAAGCATTTAAGTTCATGTTTAGTTTTATTTTAATAGATTTAAATATCTTGAATCCTATGGAGTTTTACACAAGCAGATTTCTTTTTAAAGCAAGTACTGAGATAGGTTTATTTTGTTAAATATTGTAGAACTTTAATTGCTATGAAAGATGGAAAATAGCATATATAAGCATCATGTAGTTTCAATTGTTAAAGCACTTTTTATAGAATTTTTTTAAAAATTTAAGATTAATATGCATGTCCTAGTTTTATATTATTCATAGTTTTGTATTAAGTGATTGACAAAAATTTATGTAGAATGTTTTAATACTTGTAATATATCATGATTCCATAGAAATATTTTTAAAAGCATTTAAATGTTTCTCTCTCTCTGTACCAACCCATTCACCCCTTTATGTGCCAAAATTCATGAGTCACAACTGGTGAGATATAATAATTGTTTGACAAATTGAAGAGGCAACATGTTCTGGCAAACTGTTTTGCAGTAAAATTAAAATCGGCACTGCCAGTGTGCTCTGGATATTCATGATATGTGCAAATAAAAAGTTGGAAGTACACATATATCTTGCCATCTAGTTCCCTTCGTACTACAGGAAGTTTATAGTGAACATATTTCTAACAGGTGCCTCTCTTGCCTCTTTCATTTTTTCTAATATTGTTTGATATTGCAGCTGGAACCATTGTAAATAATTTGGGCTTTCATTTGCAAGCATCTGCAAAAGGGAGACAGGATGGAAACACTGGATAAATGAGGAACTTAATGTTATTAAAATTATAGTTGGAAATCTGTTAACTTTTTCTAAAGCTGAATTTTATGTATTATGAGTTAAGGATAGACATCTTGAAATATTGTCCCCACAGTCATACAACTCCAGTTTGAGAAAGAAAGAAAGAAAGAAAGAAAGAAAGAAAGAAAGAAAGACTAAAGAGAGCCTATGATATTTTGCTGCCTGAAGACTAACAAATGCTCCATTGCCCCTTTAAGAAGTAAATTTGGATAATTCCTAAGCTAATCAAGATATTGTAAGGCAGAAAACCACAGAGTTATTTCTTTCCCTGCCTTTAAAATAGAAAAGTACTGTCATTCTAACCATTTTGCAGAAATACAGGCCAATATCACACTCCCCATATTCATTCCATTATTCTGAGGAAAATGTGTGTGTTCTAGGTCCCCACCCCCACCCCAAGAATGTGTTGTGTAGTGGGAAAGGCAACCACTTTTCACCCCTGGGAAGTGTTCCCATTCAAGGGTTCATGAAACTGAAGATTACTTTAAGTGTCTTCAGACATAAAGGGCTTGGCAGGGACTCATTCTAAATATTATTCTTCCTCCCACCTTTTTACTGAATATTTTGCTGATGATAACTCAGTGATATGATATACTGGGTTGATTAAATAATAATATTTACATCCCAAATTAAGTTCAGTGTAAGGGGTTTTATATTAACTGCAAAACCGAAAGCCTGTTTACTATAGTATTAAGTGCTGGCCTACAAAGCAGAAGATTGTGAATTCTGGACCTCTGATTGTCATGAAACCTGGCTGAGTTGGTTACTTTCTGTGTGTCAGAAGAATAGGAAGAAAAGAAGGAAGGAAGGAGGGAAGGAAGGAAGGGAGGGAGGGAGGGAGGGAGGGAGGGAGGAAGAAGGAAGGAAGGAATTGTCCTCAGCACAATTTAGATAAATCCACATTTTCTCACTAGAGAAAAGGTTTACCAAATTGGGAGTGCTAACTCAAAAGGTAATTTGACTTGTCCTCTCATGTTTATTATTAGAAATATGAAACTCATTTCAAAACCAAATCTTTAAGCAATGGATAGCACAATTTTGTTTGTAAAAGACAACACCGGGTACCCTTCCCCAGAAAGTAATTACTGAGTTTTATTCTATTTATGGAGGGGGAGAAATGAAAATTGGTTTGCCTCCCTTTCATGTAGTTGTTAATTGTCTAGGTCTTCTGAAAAGAAAGATGCACTCCATATATAAGCAAGTTTGAATTGTAATGTATAAAGTACCCAAAAGCAAAAACATATCTGAGCTTCAGGGAATGGCCACTGGATGGTGTTACCTAGTTATGTTTTATATTTCCGTTCAAAGCATCTATTTTCTCCATTTAAATTCTGTTCTGAATATATCTTTAACTCTGTTTAAATCATTTTCAAGGTATATCTTCTTTCTAGGCTTTAATCACACCTTCATCTGGAAGCTTTATAAAACATCATTAAAATTTATTATTCCAAAAGAATTTTATCTAGGTTTTTTGAGAGGGAAAGAAAACATTTTAAAAGTGAAGGATTTTTGTCAAAATTCAGTTGAATAAACAAGGATAGGAAATTTCTATTATTGTAAAAGTTAATACAGTATGGGCCTCTATTCTCCATTTACAACTCCAGCTGGCTTCAGCTCTACTTCAGTGTGTGTGTGCCAAATCTTTGCTTCCAGTTGAAACATCACAGATCCAATTGTTGTGTGCAAATTATGTAAATCTGAGAAAGAAACATAATGTTTGTTTTATTCAATACTTTGCTTTTGTACTCTCTCTTCCCAGTTTTCAGGCTGGAATTCTGGAAGTCCCCTTTTGTGAATCCTTATACCACTTTTTAACTGTGAAATCTATTTTAAAAGTCCAGCAGATGGGAGGACAGTGGAAACAGAGTACACTGGACACATTACTAATTTGGACAGTACGGTTTGTAATAATATTCTGTGTGTGTGTGTGTGTGTGTTCATGTGTGTGTAAGAGAGAGAGAGAGAGAAAGACAGACAGACAGAGAGGGAGAATGACTAACACCCATTTTTAATCTTTTTTTACCTCAGTCATTAAGGTAAGAACATGATCATTAAGCAAATATGATTCCTCCATTGATTTTGCTTGACAGAAGTCAGCTGGTATGATCACAAATTGTGATTTAAGAATCCCAGGATTCTACAACTATTGTAAATACATGCTGATTGCCAAATGCCAAACATGCTGCAAGGATGCTGCAACAGTTGTAAATTCAAGGTTTGGTTGGCAATCACTCTTTTTAGCATCATTGTACAATGGTTGTGAGTCAGGGACCACATATAAGTCAATAGAGATAGCACTCTTCAAGCAATAAAAAGCCCCTGTTACTCAGAGTTGTGAAGTGAGCTATATTTAAACACTATTTTTCTCCATTGGGGCTGGGAGTTGTTTTTGCAGAGGGTAGGAATAGTGTCTTCTGTTTTGCCTTTTTGTTTTTGTTTATTTATGGATCACACTGGCCTTTGTTTCATGGTGGTATCTTATAAACTCCAATCCTTTGCCCTTTAGATATACTGTGCAAGGACGTGCAGTCAGGGGAGGCAGGGGAGGCGCGGCCTCACCAGTGTCATGAGGAAAAGAAAAGAAAAATTAAAAGGAAAAAGGTTAAGGTAGTTGCTGCCAGAATGACTCTGCTTAGTGCTAACTGCAGGGGGAGGCGAGAGAACTATGGGCCTCCTTTGCATAAAGAATTTTTCGCCTTTTAACCCTTGCTCAGAGTTAAAAAAGGGTTAAAAGGTGAAAAATTCCTTATGCAAAGGAGGCACGTGGTTCACTGCCTCCTGGTCTGGGAGCAGCAGGTCTTTCCTAAGTTGCCTTTTTCTTTTTACATTTTCATCATGGCAGACAAGAGGAGAGTTGAAATGATCCTCTGACACAACTGGAAAAGGTGGGTCCGAGGGAGGGGGCAGGGGGGAGGAATTCAAAATTCCAATCATCCATCCCCTATAATACGCAACTATAAAGTGATATTTGATGTTTGACCGAGTATATAAGTGTAGTAATATGGGACATCATTTTGAAATGGTCAGTTTCCTATAGAAAATTATAGTTTTTCTTGAACACTTCCCAAAATTCACTGCAACATGTATGTATTATTTGGTTCACCAGTTGAAACAGAAATAGTTTCCTGAAGAATATTTAAAGTGGTAAAAAGAAGCTGACTTCTTCAAATTAGGAGCCCGGACGAGGCTGGAGCGAAAGCCGCAGAGGCGAAAGGCAAAGAGTGGTGGTGGGTGTTCCAAGAGGCCCCCTCCCCTTTTTGCACTCCACAAGCCAGGCCCACAGCGGCAAGAGGCTCAGCTTGACTTCTATCGCCCCCCCCCCCACTCCAGAGAAGCCAGCAGCAGGCGAGTCTCCACAGCCCCGGTTCTGTCTCCAAGCAGCCCCGGGAGGAAACGGGCCAGCCCTGCTTCCTTCCCTGGACTTTCTGGGAGCTGAGGACCCGCATTCCGCTCCCCCTTCCAAGCTCCGAATAGCCAGCCTTTCGCCTACATGGCTCTCGTTCCAGCCTCGTCCGGGCTCCTCCTTGGTGGGCCTGCGGGAGCTCTGGGAAAAAGCAGCGGGGCCGACGCTGGTCACTCAGTGCTTGGAAGGGGGAGCGGAATGCGGGTCCTCTGCTCCCGGAAAGTCCGAGGAGGGAAGCGGGGCTGGCCCTTTTCCTCCCGGGGCTGCTTGGAGATGGTACCGGGGCTGAGGAGACTCCCCCGTGGCCGGCTTCTCTGGAGCGGAGGGGGGGTGATAGAAGCAGAGCTGAGCCTCTTGCCGCTGCGGGCTGGCTTGTGGAGTGTGAAATGGGGAGGGGGCCACTTGGAACACCCCTCACCCCTCTTCGCCTTTCGCCTCCGCAGCTCTTGCTCCAGCCTGGGCAGGAACTGGCTCTCTTCTGCTGCAGGCGGGACGTACTCCTGGTGGCCTGTGGCTCCGGCGCCTGCAAGGTGGAAGTGTTTGCCCTGCGGGGCGGGCAAAAGCTGAAAAAAAGCGCCCCACTGCTTCTGTCTGACATAGAGGCACCACACGCCCTGCAGCTGGGTCGGACATAGCTGCGGGGTGCAGGACACCTCTATTTCGGACATAGCTGCTGCGGGGGGGGGGGAAGCTGCTTCCTTTCTTTTTGCCTCACCAGCCATAAACTTCAGTGCACTGATACTGAGACTGCAATTTCCATACTTGCAAGACATAAAGGAGGGAAAACCTTTACCTTGGTAGTCCCTGCTGCCACCAGGGTACCAATCTATTGCCTCCTTCTCTTGGAGAAGACATTAAAATAGACTTAACCAACAACAATAGCAATAGCAATAGTTAGGCTTATATACCGCTTCATAGGGCTTTCAGCCCTCTCTAAGCGGTTTACAGAGTCAGCATATCGCCCCCAACAACAATCTGGGTCCTCATTTTACCCACCTCGGAAGGATGGAAGGCTGAGTCAACCTTGAGCCTGGTGGGATTTGAACAGCCAAACTGCTGAACTGCAGTCAGCTGAAGTAGCCTGCAGTGTTGCATTTAACCACTGCACCACCTCGGCTCTTAATGTGTGACCATTTAACATTATTTCATTTCTGGTGTTTTAACAAGGGTTAGCAGTGAATCATTTGTTGATGGAGCATTAGTTGATTTTTTTCCCTCTTGGTATTGCATGGGCTAGTCCTTCCATTTTCCTGGCAAATTTTTTTACAGCAGTTTGCTATTGGCAACTTTCTAGAAATTCAGAATAGAGGTCTTCTTACCTGATCAAGCAGGAGAGCCTATACCATTTCAGATAAGTGGATGTCCCATTTCTTCTTAAAAACTTCTAGTGATATAGACAAGCTTCTTCACAAGTTCTGAAGACAAGTTTTTCCACTAGTTAATTTCCACTGTTAGAAAGTTTCTTCTTAATTTTCTCCTTGATTAATTACCATCCATTGTTTTGGCCTGTCCTCTGGTGCTTTGAAAAATAAGTTGACTTCCCCCTTCTTCTTTGTGGCAGCCCCTCAAATGCTTGAATACTGTGATCATTACCTTCCTAGTCCTTATTTTCTCTAGACTATTCAAACTCAAATCCTGCAACCGTTCTTCATATGTTTTAGTCTCCAGGCCTTTGAACATCTCAGTTGCTTTTCTCTGCACTATTTCCAAAGTCTCAACACCTTTTTTTTGTAAATGTAGTGACCAAAACTGAATGCAAAGTTTTATTAAGTGGTGCTAATATTTCATGTGATTTCGGTTCAATGCCTCTGTTTATACAACCAAGGATTGCATTAGCTTTTTTGGCTGCTGCCATATATTGCTAGCTCATATTTAAATGACCAGCCACTAGGACTCTAATGTCCCTCTCACAGCTACTTTTTTTGAGCCAGGTTTTGCCTAATCTGTACTTTTACCATTGGTTTTTCCTGCCTAAGTGTGAAACCTTGCTTTTTCTCCACATCAAATTTCATTTTGTTGTATAGGGCCCATTGTTCAAGTCTGTTAAGATTCTTTCAGATTCTGAACTTTCTTTTGGGGTGTTGGCTATTCCTGCCAGTCTAGCATCATTTGCAATATAATAGATAATTTTAAAATGCATTGCAGTTGTAGTGTCATTTTAGAATATTTTAAGTATTTTTTTAAGAAAATTGATGCCTTTTAGCTAAGAATCTTGACTGCAATTATTATGTTTACTTTCAATCAGGCAAGCAATCATACCATAGAAGTGGTATCAACTAGATTTAAGAAAAAGTCCAACCTGTCTGTTTTTTTAAAAAAATGATTCTCATACTTCACCTGGTGTTATTCTTTTGAAATTGCAATGTATGATAGGTAGTTAGAAGCCTAGCAGTCAAATTCCAAAGTAATTGGAAAGTAATTGAAGCTTCCAAACCATATAACAAAATACTGTCATCAGATTTAAAGATTTTCAGAGCGGGGAATCCTGTGGTAAGGAACATAGTAAAATGCCCACATTCATCTCACCCAAACTGGGGTTTTTCAAATGCACTGGGTCTAAAACTCACTTTTGGAGAAATGAAATTTATATTAACTAGTATCACATCCCTAGAATTTGGACAGGATTGTTTCTAGTTCTATCCAATTATCTGAGGTCTTGTTCTGACCCAGGCTTCCTTAGAAAGTAAGAAGCAAAGTCTTGGTCCCTGCAAAACCTGTTTTATTTACAAGACTGTGAATTCCTTTCATGCACAGTCACCAAGGATTCGTAAACAGTCTTTCAGAGGAATGTTTATCTACATGCACCTTATCTTGTTTGGAACACTGCCAGATAATTAGCTTCCAAATTGCAAGGCAACTAATTGAACCACCAAATTAACTAATTGTTTCCTATAAAAGCACTCTCTCCATTCATTCCTCTTTTGTTTCCTATGGGAGAAGCCAATCACCTCCAAGGTGTAGCTTTACTCGTAAATCGACACTGCTTTCTTAGTTGTTCTTGTCTTTTGACAGCTCTGCGCATGCACACACTGGAAACAGGCTCCAGCTGTTCTTCTCCCTCACAGCTGCCTAACTCCCTCTCTGCCTCTAATGCAGAGCCCTGGTCTGGGATTTTCTCAACCCCCAGGACTGGTCCATGTTCCTCCACAACCTCCTCACTTTCTGACTCTGCTGCCACCGGCTGCTGGTGGGCCACAACAGGTCTCTGCAAGACAGTCCAAAATAAAGCAAATTATAAATGTGTGTTGCATCATCCTGTGGCAAGTTCTGCCACTTTTGCATATGAAATACATTGCACAAAGAGTAGAGATAGCTTGTGAAGTTAAAACAGCACAGCATTCACATTGTCATTTGGATGTACATGTTGTTTCTGACAGATGTTTATACTTCATTTCTAAGAAATAGAGCATGACGCTTGTGTATACATATTATGGATTATACATTTTATATAAAAATACAGTACCCTTTGACTAAATGCCTCTGTCTATCTAATCTAGAGCCTGGTATCTCTTAATGCTTCCCTAACTAATAGTACTTGGTATGGCACTGTTTATTTCTTTGAAATAGCAATAGCAATAGCAATAGCAATAGCAATAGCAGTTAGACTTACATACCGCTTCATAGGGCTTTCAGCCCTCTCTAAGCGGTTTACAGGGTCAGCATATTGCCCCCAACAACAATCTGGGTCCTCATTTTACCCACCTCGGAAGGATGGAAGGCTGAGTCAACCCTGAGCCAGTGAGATTTGAACAGCCGAACTGCAGAACTGCAGTCAGCTGAAGTAGCCTGCAGTGCTGCATTTAACCACTGCGCCACCTCGGCTCTACCAAGGTTGCCCACATTTTTTAAAAAGTGGGAACAATTCTGGAAATAAATATATAAAATATTGCAGCTACCCAAATATAGAAATATAGGCTTACCTAGTCTATAACATTAACCTTTTGAAAAATAATTTGCATCTACTTTATATAATGAAAGTTTCTTGTCAGCTCAAAGCATACCTTAAGAGGCTTATTGTGTTCTCTGTGCTTGCAGTTTGTATTCAGTTCTTACTTCAAAAGAAGCAATAAATGTATTGCTTCTGGGTTTATAATGTGAATAGGAGTTATATGGATGGGTTGTTCTAAAGAATCCAGGCCTACATTTCATATTGCAAACCTTAAAATAACTCAGTATGAAATAATAAATGTTACTCATGAATGCTTCCTGCTCCAATTCATGTGAGCTATGCTCTAGGAAATGATAACTTCATATAGAATTGTCAATTTATCAGTCTACTTCCATTCAATTAAGCCTTGTGCTCTGATGGGATTACTAGTCTACATATAATTCCTTTAATTCATGATAATGGATACAGCTGAGCATTAAACGATCTATATCAGCACTCCATTGTCAGAGTGCCTTTTATTCTTTAATGAAATAAAATATTATAAATTAAGACTGTTAACGGAAAAATGAGGAGTAGATTAAAAAAAACCCTTAGAATAAACCTTGGTGGGAAAATAGCTCAATTTTTAAAAAGAATGGTAGAATTGCAGCAATGTAAACAAAACAAAATAAATAAATTGGTATTATTTTTTTAAAGACCTTGTATTTTTTTCAGATGGTGTGTGTGTGTATGTGTGTGTGTGTGTATGTGTATAGTTACTTGATCTGAATTTATATGCTTCCCATTTTATATCAATTATTATGGATGACTAGCAAGGCTAAAACTAAAATCAGTTAATCATATATGTATATACAGTACATACATACTAGGGGTGGGTTCTTGCCAGATTTACCCTCTTCTATAGAAGAGGTTCCACAAATCTACCGTGCCATTTAGAACCCGTTCCAGGTCCCTCAAGCAAGAGCGTTGTTAAGTGAGTTTCACAACATTTTACAAGTTGGCCATGCCCACCCAGTAACATGACTACCAAGCCACTCCCACCCAGTCACATGGCCAGCAAGCCACTCCCACAAAGCAGGCCACACCCACCGAACAGGTTCTAAAAAAATTTGAAACCCACCACTGCTACACACACACACACACATGCACACACAGACACACACACACACAGACACACACACACAAACAGACAAACATGAAATCAATCTGGTCATTTATTTTAAGCTACTCTGTTGCTGTCTAGATCAACAATGATGTTTTTAATAACTCTATAATCAATTAGAATAGTATTATACCAATAACAGGGAATATATCCCATCAGAGGCTTATCTCCCAGGACCAACGCACGTTCTTCAAAAGAGTTGTTCTACCATGACTTGTCAGGATTACAATTAACATTTTAGGATTTAGGATTTAGGATTTCAAATTTCATGTGTAAAGGAAAGAAATGAATAATATACGCTGATATATTTAGGGCAGAAACATCTAAACAAGTCAACTTCTTTGATTCAGGTTGTGTGTAAAATATTCCATCTATTCAGGAGATCTGATGGATTGTTCAATACAGTTTCTGTGCTTAGAGCATGAACAAGCAAAAGAGTTCCAGTACATTTCAATATGTCTCCATTGCCTTTCTTTGAATTCTTTAATTGATTGTATTAAATGAAAACCTCAGGTGCTAAAACAAGACCTAGGTTCTATTTCTAACATTGCAGTAAGGTCTGCATGTCATAGGCATTTTTAGAAAATAGGCTGATTCTTCCAGCAGCTGCCAATCTGAGGACTGAGACATTTAACACAGATGGCTTGGATTGCATAACATCAGGCTTGAAATGCTTTCCAGGAAAGGAGAAGATGAGCCATATTTTTGATACAGTTGGGCACTGTGCAAATAGGGAGTGGAATAGGAATTTGGGTATCTATTAGTCTTGCCCAGAAGATATTTTTCCTTGCTATACCCTGTGTCAGAAGCACTGACATTTTCTTGGGTATTCTGCAGAATGCAATCCTTTGCAGTTGAGTGGAGATGACAGCTAGACAAAAGTTGGCTAAGGCTACCATATCTGCAGAAATCCAGATGACTACTAAACTGCATCAAAATGATGGAATAAAACATCTAACTTTCCACTGTTATTTAGTTATCATTCCAGGGTTCCCCCCCCCCCGGGTCAGATAAAACAAACCTATGTTAGTCCATTCAATAGCAGGAAGTTTGGGGAATATTGAAGAATGGAGAACACTAAAAGGTATTTTTAAAGCGAACAAAGGATTCAAACCAGGTTTTCTCTATCACAGATGGCAGATGGCACCACAGATTTAGGATGGCATTAATGTTAATGTTAAGGACAAACCTTTGGCAATCTCTGTAAGGACCAGGTCATAATGACTTCATTAGCTAACATTACAAGAACCCAGGACTTTCATAGTTGCACATAATCAATAAAAGAGTAGCTGTAATTTTCCCAAACATCTATTGCTACTTCTTAATATTATTTGGAGTTCTTTTTTATTCAAAGAAAGGATTATTTTCTGTAATGTTTTATGTATCTTTATTACACCAGTCCTCAAACTATGGATGTGGCCCACCAATGCAAAGTATCCAGCCTGCGGAGTGGTGGGGGATTCAGCCTTGCCCCTTACCCTGCCCCTCACTGGTGGCCTTATCTTCCAGCAAGCATCCACTTAAGCTGCACTTCTGGTTAGTTATTTCACTAGTTGAGCTGCACTTCTGATCACACCGCTGCTGCTGAAGGTAAGGCCGAAGGTTGCAGGAGAGGGCCAGCTGACTGGCTGGTGATCTCTGCAGTGCAGCCACGTGATCCAGGCTGGTGGGTGAGTCGGGGAGGGACTGCTGCTGGCTTGAAAAACAGCTCTGCTGCCAGCTTGTAAAGTAGTGCTTTAAAAATCTTTAAAAATGCTTTAAAACAGCCTTTCAGGATGTTTTTCACAGCCATATGTTCCAGGGCTGGTAGGTGAGTAGGGGAGAGGCAAGCACAACAAGAACATTGGCCACTTCTAACAAGTCACATGACCACCTAGCTATACCCACCCAGTCACATGACCACCTAGCCATGCCCACCCACCTGGTCCGTCCCCCCAACAGTCTGGGGGACCTTGAATTGCCCCTCTGTTTAAAAAGTTTGAGGAGCCCTGCTTTATTATAACACACCTTTCCACAAACATCGTATGAAATTCTAATAGATGAGATAACTGTAATATAATTTTGAATCCCATAGGAACTCTAAATTGGAATAGAAAGCCTTCTGGTGCTTCTGTGAGATTGGATAAAAGATAAAAACTGCTAGATTCCCACAACCCATTCATTATTGAAATTCCTACATGGAACTCAGCCATCGAAAATTTATGGCTAATGTGGCTGCATTTTAAAAGTAATTGCCCTCAAATTGAGCAATCACTGTCATTGGTTACTTCAGCACAGTTTTCTGGCAGTCTTTCTCTAACTCATGGTGTTTACTTTTTGTTTTCAACTTTCTAATCTAGAATTCGCACCGTGGATTTTCCAAGTGGTTCTTTGGCAAAAAAAACCTAAACTGCTACAACATACTAAAATGTGTAAATCAGCAGTCTCTTTAACTGCCCCCATGTTAATCATAGGTACCTATATGCTTCTACATGCCAGTCCATCAATGCCCACTTAAACATCCATATTTTTTTCATTAACTTTCTAAACATTGTCAAAGATGATCCTCATATATTCCACAAAGGGAAGATCTAGCCAAGAATGTTCATTTTTGAATTTGCTGTATCTTATAGTAGATGGTAACCATTAGCACAGTTTCTTTGTCATTATCTTGGATATATATTTTGTATATGTCAGTTCTAGTTGCTCTACTATCTGATGAAGTAGCTCAAAACAAGGCCTCTTCCTAGCAGTGCTATTTTTGGTGCAATTGCACCCTTGCCAGTATTCTTACATATTAATATTCTTCTGCTTTATTCACAAATCTCTATGACATCAAATACTGGCAATAATATTGAAAAAAATTGTCTCTAGGAATCTAGGGAGTGGTTCTGGACTTGATCCTAGAAAAATAATATATAAATATACAGCAGCTAGATATTTCTATAATATTTCAATATTGTTTGTGTGTGTGTGTGTGTGTGTGTGTGTGTGTGTGTACATATTTATATAGTCTGTATATATATAAATATACAGAATCATACAGACACATATACAATCAGTATATGTATATATTATTCAAAATGTCCTCCACTATTGCTGTATATTCTCAAACAAATTCCCAGATGTGTAAAATATATTGCCAAATATCAACTTATAATGCACAAAACAATGGCTATACTTGATAATTCTCTTAACATGTGTTATTATAGCATCTAGCTCTCAAGTATACTCTCTATCATCCTTTCAATAATCACTTAATCACTTAAATCACTTAAACAATTTTTCTATCTATTGCCAACAGATTATCTTTTCTTTAGCAAAGGAATAATCTGCAGTTCTTATTTTGTCCAATCATTATAAGATCATCTTGGCCAATTAAAACTTTGCACATATGCACTGCAAGATTCAAATTACAGACGAAGAGAAATCTCATCACAAATTACAGTTTTCATTGATGTAATTCACCCATACATTTCTTCTTCGTTGGCCAAGGATAGTTTGAGCTGGGAAACATATGTGGTGACTGAAAAATAGCTTTGCATTCTACTTGAGTTATTGGTCCTATATTCTCAGCATGATTCATCATATCAAATCATCCAGTCTTTCTTATAATAGTTATGTCTTACTGTAATCTTCCATTGATTCATGAGGTCTACTTGAGGACTTACCAGCTGACAGTTTAGCCTTCTAGTTTTCAACGAATGTCAAAGCCACATGAAGCAACAATTACAACCATTTCTGTGAAGTTTAAACTGGATACTGCATCAAAGAGTACATAAAAAGGTTCTTCTGTGTAACATTTCTCTTTTGGAAGCCAAAGGTTCCAGTTGTGTATAGAACATATTTTAGTTTGATCACTTTACAGTCTACACTACCTATAATACAATTTTCTTCTTCTAGTACATGATACAAACTATACTGAATGCTATAGAGAAGGTGCAAGTTAATTTTCACCTGTTTATATGTTTAAATGAATTCTATCCTCAAACTTCTATCCTATAAAAAGGTATGATATCACTTCATCTATTTTTAGTAGCCTTGCAACATATTCAATGCCAAGTTTATTTTATTTTTTAATAGTTTTATAAGCATAGTGAGCAACAGCTGGAAAGATTGTTCATGAGGACTTTCCTCCATGTTGAAAACATTTTTTTTAATACTCACTTAAACAATGCTAAAAATATAAGTTTGATTTCCTAGAGCTACTATTCACCACTCTTCCAGCTTATTGGAATTGCAATGTTTTGCCTCCAAATATGAATATATGTTTAGCTTCACACAACACCAGTGCTAACTTAGCATTGCCTATTGTTTTAAATATGCTGACAATGTTATAATCATGCATCGATAGTTGCAATAAGATCATTGCAATTCTGCAGCACATGAAGATAATAATAGTCCATTCAACCTAAAGGTGCTTTGGGTACAAATTATATTTTACATTTACAAGGATATGTTTGCATCACAGTTACTACATAATATAGCACACGTACATGCTAATAGAATATTACACAGATGTAAAGTTAGCAAGCATAACATTGAATTCAAATTGTGTGTGTGTGTGTGTGAGAGAGAGAGAGAGAGAGACAGAGACAGAGAGAGAGACAGAGAGAGAGAGACAGAGAGAGACAGAGACAGAGAGAGACAGAGAGAGAGAGAGAGAGACAGACAGACAGACAGACAGACAGACAGACCCCAGGACAATATTTTTAAAGAGCACAAATGTAAGTGGGTTCTTATCTTGTAAATTACCTAAAAATATAAAAAGTCCAATAATTAGCACTGCATAAATTATAGATGTTAATCAGTGCAATCCATTTGCTTTTAGACAAATTTAACAAATTTCAAATAACAGAAAACCAATTAATGTGTCAAATTTATTTTTTCTACAGGAAGTACCCCACAGTTTTATTTCAAAGTTCAACTGCTGCTCATTCATTTTCTTGTTCTATTTAAAAGAAGGTAGCGGTGCTATACTTGCAGAAAGCTGTTTATTTCCTCATTAAGTATTTTGTAGACTTCTTGTAGCAAAAACATTTATTGTAAAACATTAAATCAAACTATTTTCTCTAATAATTCCAAAGTTTTTGAGTTTTGCCTTTGATATTTTTTAGTCACAGAAAAGTGTTCTTTCTGCCTTACAGCAATGTCTCCCTATTTCCCCAGTGGAAGAACCAATCTCTCTCTTCCCTGAAGCCTCTGGAGGACAAAAACTGGCCCTACGAGCAAACCATAAATCACCATTCCCGAACTTCCGGGTTCCATTTTTTGCCCTCTGGAGGCTTCAAGGAAGCTCCTGGGGCCTCTGAAGGGCATCTGTGGGAGGGGGGGAGGCTGCTTTTGGCACTGCAGCCAAAAAAGGTCCATCTCACCCACCTTCCCCGTTACAGCCTCTTTTTCTCTAATTTTATCTGAATGGACTCCAAGTGGCAAATAATTGTGGTCATATAAGGCAAGGACCTATATAGAAAAGTATATAAATGATTGGTTTGCAACTGTAAACTGATTCTTACAACTGGGATATCCATGGGGATGGGTTTTTTAAAAAGTTAAGATAACAATCATGACAGCATATAAGGTCCAACAACTTATTTTACATATGACAGATATAGACATTGGTGAAATCTGATTACATAGATACTGCTATAATTTTGACTTTTTGACTCTGAGAGATATCACCACTTAGAACATTGTAAATATATAGAAGGTCACAACTTTTATTGTATATTTAATATACATTTTGTTCCTTCTGTCTTTCTTTTGCTATCACTAGAAATGCTCACCTACTCTCTATCAGTTTGGCAGTATCTGATTATAAAGTTTGTGCCATTGTACTATTGTTGCTCTGTCTAATTTTCTATTTCATCAAGTTCTTGTTTCTGCTTCTTTTTTACTGTTCCTGGACTTTTTTTTTTAAACTGAGTAGAACTTTTTTATTGCTTTCTAAATAGACTTACATGTTTTAGTGCATAACCTGATAACTTAACTTATTATTTTGCCAGAAAACTCATGGAAATCTACTTGTTGTGTATCATGTACAAGTAAACCTTGACTGAACATAGAAAAAAGGGGGGACCCCAAACCCACTCAAAGCTTAAAAATGCATATTTTAAATCTCATCATTCCTATTTTTCTAAATTACAGCCAATTTCACAGAATAGTCTTCAATATTTGCGAACTTCATCTAGTTCTGCTTAATTTTAACTAAAATTTAGCTCATGTTAAAAATACTACCCTGTTTCCCCAAAAATAAGACCTCCATGGATAATAAGCCCAATTGGGCTTTTGAGTGCATGCGCTAAGCCCTCCTTTGAAAATAAGCTCTCACTGAAAATATTGCAACACAACAGCAGCCATGAGGTGATAATGTTCACCGCCTCCTGCATCTCAAGCATAATAAGACTTCCCCAAAAATAAGGCCAAGTGCTTATTTTAGGGGTCAAAAGAAAATAAGACCCTGTATTATTTTGGTGAAAACACGGTATATATGGTGCATTATGGTATATCTGTTAGAAAAATAATGTGGGGTTCCAACTCAAGCTGGGGTTGCACACAAATAAATAAAAATGAGTTCTAGACAGCTGTGAAAAAGAAATATTTATTCTTAAAAGCAAAACAGTTTGCTTTTAGGGGCAGGCTGAAGAGAAATGGGGTATAGCAGAAAACTTCTATAGGGAGAGTTTGTCTGGAGTGTGGAAGTTGTTACATGTGAGCGGATTCTGTGTGTGTGTGTGTGTGTGTGTGTATTCTTGTGAACATACAGTTTTGCGGGGAGACTTATTTAATTAACTCTTTTGTGTTTGCAGACCTTAATTTTTATATGTGGATTACGTGTGGGTAACTTATTTTGGGATTTGAGGAAGTTTGCTAGCTTGATAAATTTGGAGACATTGAGTTTCAGACCATTGTGGATTGTGTTTATATTTTAAGGGAAGATTTAAATATATTTGGATATAAAACTTCTCACATATATTTGTGGAATTTCTCTTATTGTAGATGAGGAAGATTTCAGACAGCTCAGAAATGATACTAAGGTTGATGTCAAAGAAAAACAGAGATTCTTCTTCTCCAAGCCAAAAGGATAGTTCCAATTTAATAGAAAGAGAAAAAATATACAATAACCATTTTAGTCACGACTACAAACAATGTCATATGTATGTATTGGATGATATTTCTCTCTTTTGTAATGCATTCTTCAAGCATTGTTCATTCTTTTTATTTCACTTTTTTCCTGATTATAAGATCATTATACTTGGCATAAACCAATTAATTTTGTGTTAGAAACAATTGGTGATAGTTTTTGACCCCAGAACCTCAGATTAATGAGAGGTTCTTCTGTGTAATTGCTGTATCTTATAATGGCCCTGTGCTGTGTAATCTTCATGACTATAAAATGGCATTTAAAGTTTGTTTTACATGAGCAAGTAGAAGTACATTACTTTGGCTGTGAGCAATAGTCATCTGCGTCTTGGCTGAAAATATATGCCAGGGATAAATTGTGTTCTTCTAGTAGCCTTTGTTTGTATGACAAGTTAATTAAAATAGGAATGTCAAAATAATATGTCCCCCCACTGGGTGTGATAGAGTAGTATTGTTTTTCAAGGAAACATTCTGCACAAACATCCTTTCATTTTGACTGTATAGATATGGAAGAACACAAGCAAGTATAGTTCTTGCATACAGCAAAAAATGTTTAAAAGAGAGAGATAAAAAAACATTTTCAAAACAAAGAACTATGCTCCATTTGGTATTTCCAGAATGTTTAACAAAAAGAAAAGAGTAACTGGATGGGAAGAAAAAGCAACTGTAATTGCAAATTTGGAAAATCTTTTTCCACTCGTCCTGAGACTGGATGCAGTCGGGTCCTTTTGGAATAAACTAGTTTAGAAGTGATTAACTTGAGCTATTTTGGATAGTCTAAATCTAATTTAAAATAATATTTGAGAGTCAGAAAAGAACCAATGGAGTTCTGTTCTGCTCTTCTTCTTTTCCCTCCTTTGTCTTCAGATTAGACTTGAGAAGTGGGAAATCTCTGCTTTAGGATATCTGTATAATTGGAACTTTAATTTCAAATTGCATGGAGAAGTTCCATGTATAGAAAAAAAAAACTTCCCACTCTTTAGGAAGTGATTCTATTAGTTGCTTTCAAAACTAATTTATTCTCCCTCACTTTAGATGAAAAAATAAATTGGAAAATGCACTGCAATCCATTTTATTTGAGTTGCTTATGTTTAACGTAGTTGTAATAATAAATTTGCTAAATTGTTTTTATGCTGGTGGTCCCCTGGGGCAGACCATGGTCCCTATAGGCAGGTAAGGAACATTAAAGAAGTGGTTTAATATATTCAGTGATATTTCCATTTTATGCATAGGGTACAGCATTTTCTTTTATTAACTCTGCTCAAAAGGACCCACTGGACTATCCTAAATAGACCAGGAATTTGAATAAGGAAAGTATTTGCTAATTTAGCTTGCATTTGTCTGCTTAAAAATGGTATGGAAAGCCATATTACTTCCTTAAAAATTGATTAATTGACAGAACCATACATACATAAATGCTTATTATTCTATGATCATTTTTATACATCAATATTATTCTATAGTCTAATTATTTTTTATTAATGACTTTTATTAATAAAACAATACATATCTATTATATTTCCTCCACACTCCATAAGACACACTTCCTTCCCGCCTCCTCCCCAAAGTGAGTGGAAATGTCTCTGCATCTTTGGTGAATATCAGTCAGGCTGCAGAGAGGGGGTCCTTTTACAGTGCTGAAACCCACCTCTTCTGTCTTTGTCATTACCTGCTTCTTCTTTCTCTTTTCCACGGTGCAAGGGTCAATAGGAAGAACTGGCAGATGAGAGGACGCCTATCTGTGGTCCTCTCACACTCCACCTGAATTTTGTTTTGTCTTGTTTTCCTCTTCTAAACCTAGGTGCATCTTATGGTGTGTGTCTTATGGAATGAAAAATATGGTAATTCAATCACTCTTCAGTGCAATCTATTTTGCTTTAGTAACAGAAGACTGCTGATAAACTTTTATTATCTAAATCATTCTTTAGCAAACATAAGGCTATATGCAAGGATGAATATTTTGGAGATCAGGTTTATGATAACTTGATATAAAATGATGCATAAAATAGTACTGAATGTAATGTGGATAAGATCCAATGTAGAAATGACTACAGGTTACAAAGAAAAGTAAATCTATAAAGTTATTGTAAAACTAATTTATAGCAGCATTCTGGCAATTAAGTATACATCTTTTTACTTCAGTTTTTTTTAAAGAAATAGGACTTTTAAAATAGATTCTTGTTCAAGATGTATATATATCACCAATGAAAGTAGACCCTAAAGACATTTTTTTGAAATCAACAATTTATTTATTTATGAATTCAAGATCCTTTACTAGAAACCTGCAAGTCTCTGTATAATTAAAATAATTATTCCCATTCACCTCTGTTAGCCTAGAGGAAGAAGAAAAAAAGGCCTTCCATTTATTAGACTAGGCAGCTATTTCCGCTTTAACAGAATAGTTGATGCACTGTTGCACCATCACACATTATTAAAGTGTTGAACATTAGAGATCTTAGACGAAGCCGCATTCTGAACTTGATTATACAGTTGCTACTTCTTTCTTGTTAAGAACATAAGAATAATAAACAATGTTTTCTTTCCTTTCTGTTTATTAAAACACTTGAAAAAAAGGAAACAAATTACCAACACACACACACACACACACACAGAGAGAGAGAGAGAGAGAGAGAGAGAGGGAGAGAGAGAGAGAGAGAGAGAGAACCATAAAAAAGAAGAAAAGAGAAAAAAGAAGATAAAGAGATGAAATGTCAATTAATAAAGAGTGAGTATACAATTGTTATGAAATTTAAAGTTCATTTTTCTGTTGATGGATTTAGATGAGTATACATATACCTTCTATTCCCAAATA
Source organism: Thamnophis elegans (assembly GCF_009769535.1). Classification (NCBI taxonomy): domain Eukaryota; kingdom Metazoa; phylum Chordata; class Lepidosauria; order Squamata; family Natricidae; genus Thamnophis; species Thamnophis elegans. The sequence goes on along the minus strand of NC_045543.1, from coordinate 101,561,141 downwards.
CTCTATCAGGGCTGTCAAACTTTTGCCCACAGGCTGGATGTGTCATGCACTGGCCATGTCCATTCCCAGTTTAGTGAAGGGGGAAAAGTCCCAATACATCACATGACACATGAATTTGACACCTCTGCTCTATAATGTAAGTGTATTTAATAAGTGAAGAGGAGGAGAAATACCTGGCACTGCTTTTGATTTCTAACATATATATCTCATTTATTTAGAATGAGTGAGGTATAATGTATATTTCTATAAATAGTATCTTCCTTTACCTGTGAACACTTTTTTGCCAAACACTTTTTTTTGCCAAAAATTTCTTTTAGGGAAATTCAGTACATATAGGAGAAACACTTCATATTCTTCATTCTTCATATTTCAAAGGTCTGTATGAAGTAGGAAAATTTCTTTACTATTTTAAACATTTTGTAATCTTTGTTGTGGTAAAAAAAAATAAAGCTATTATGTATTATCTTTAAAAACCAAAACCTTCCATGTGACTTTATTAAGAATAAGCATTGGGATAAGAAGATATTTTTTAAAAAAAACCTTGTGTGGTAGAATGCTAAATTTCTCTTAGCAGTGAAACTATGCAGATCAGCAAGCAAAGATGGCAATATTAAAGATTCAACAATATTAAAAATCAGCATTATAGAATTAAAGAGGAAGTGTGCAAGATGTAATTACAGAAACACAATATAAAATTGGTCTGGGTTAACCTTAATTCAGGTAAAGCAATGTTATATCCAAGTGACAATTTGGCTATGGTACACTTAGATAATTACATCCAATCAAAGCTGGGATTCTTCTAGAATTCGAGCTTTTATGTAAACCCGATTGTTCTTATTGGAATAATGTATGAATGATCTATTGAATTTAAGTTTTCTAAATGTTGTGATACAATTCTTGGCTCATAAAATAAACTGAATGTCCAATCAAATGTGAATTTGGGGATTAAAAAATAAAGAAATCTATTTCAATGCAACATACATTTGAAATTAACATTTAAGAATGTATTTAATTGAAAACTTTTATGCAGATGTTTTGGAGGCAGGCTGGCTTTATGAATGCAACAGCAACAGAATAGAAATTGATTGCTTGTCCATATCTAACATTTTATCTTTAACACATTATATATTGTGTAATGGACTTTTTAGAGATTGGAAAGAATGACAATTTGCAAAATATTACAAGTTTGCAAAATATGCACATTCCTTTATTAACAGGAAATGTGGTAGCCACTTCCCTACTATATTATCCTGGTGGTTTACAAGATGATCAAAGTATTCCTACTGAAAAAACCTAAAAATAAATGTTATGCTTGAGTTAACAAATTCAGTTGTCCAGATTTCTAAAATGAAACTTTCCTCTCCTAATAAAGCTGGTTAAGAAAACATTATGAGAATCTAAAGTGATAAACATCTGTTCAGAGAATGACCTTTAACTTCATTGCCACTGGATGAACTGATTGATATATTCCTGGAATATAAAGGTGGTGCCCATTAATGTATCTGCACTGATTATTTTTAAGAATATTTATGTCCATAGCATATCTCATGGAAATTTTTACAATGAATGGGTCCTGCTAAATGCATGGTTTGAAAATATGGCTAAGCATAAAGGGGAACAGAGACAAAATTGAGAGTGAAACATGGCAGTCTTGATATAACTAATCATCATCCACTTACACAAGCTTGTCTAAGTTGAATTATCTTGTTTTTAATGACTTTTTTATATACCTGATGATTAACTTTGATGGATATTTTTACCAATAATATTTAACCCAAATGTTACATATATGTCTGACACTGATTTTCCCTAATTTATCTAATATTCCAAGTTCAAGTGACATATGGGGAAAAAAAGAATGATCTTTAATATGACTAATTGAAACATAGTAAAATATAGAAGTCTTAATTTTCTATTACATAATTGCGTTTCTATTGATATGGGTAGCTTCTTTGAACACCAAAATAACTCCTAATTCAATTCCTTGAGAGCAATAATTTAATTGTTTTGCACAATATGATGGAGAGGCTACTAAACTATTAAAGAAATTTGCCACTGGTTTACTTTGTATTGAAAAAAATCAAACTGAAAGTCCAAATATAAAAGAAGGGATAAAAGGATTCAGTGTTTTCCCATCTTATGTACAGTCAGATTTTAAAATATTGTTAGCACCAAGACATTGCTTTATTAGACTCTTTATGTCACAGATGGACTCTTGCCTACTATTATCAAGTATTTTCAGTCTACCTTGAAGGAAGCTATACATTGATTTTCAACTTTCTCAAATGAATTGTATTAGCTACTTCATTTCTCTAGTTTCACATAAACAATGCCAGCATATTCTGTTAAACGTAATGACAACATTTAGACTGTATTATCAAATGGCCTTAAGTGAGTCCCTTCTGAAGAAAAGTAGACCTCGTGGTTGCATTCATTTCTGTAGAAAACATATAAACTTAGAAATGAAAACTATATAGAGGTCCAAGCTACATTTCCTTAAAAAAGGTAAAATCACCAGATTTTCAAACCAAGCATTAAAGTTTCCACTTTAACTTTAAAAAATCCTCTTCAACAGTGCATGATTATTTAAGTTTCAAGGAAGGAAGCATACCATATGGCACTTGGAAATCATACAATGTAATGTATTTTCTGTTTATGGCAAAAAAAACAAAAAACCAAATAAAATTTCAAATAAAAATGGTTTACAAATCTTGTTTCTCAGTGGAAGTTGCATTATTATTTGGCATGATTTCTTTTTATTAAAAAGATAATATAATGTGTAATTTTCTCCAATTAGAATTTCTGGAATTTTGATTGACATTTTAAACAAAAGAATCAGAGAAAAATGGAATGCTGTGCTGTAAACCAAACATTAAGCAAACTTTGAGACACCGTCTGGTTTTTAGGTTATAACAGGATATCACATAAAAGGGTTTTCCAGGGAGATAATAAAGACTTCTTATATTAGTTTTAATGGCCTTGGTAACACAGAGAGCATTAGGTTTGCTGTAGTAAAATGAAAATAATGAAATAAAATATAATCAAAGGAATCAAATCAAATAAAAAATTTCACTTAGAAAATTTCAGTGGAATATTTTGTGTTGGTTGTGTGTGTCAAGTTTTCATTCAGGCCCTTACCATAAAATTCTCTCCAGGAGATCCAACTTCCTCTATGGACTTTTTGAAGGAAGATGGGATGTGGCGACAACAAATGATAAATATTATTTCATATATAATTAATCTTAATATAAATATATAAAATCTAAAGATCTAGTTCTTTATTTAGGTAGGTCCCAAAGTTCACTTTTAAACCTTTACCAACTCTTTTTTTTTCATATTTGTCCATTATGGCTTAGGAGATTATAAGATCCTATAGCATTTCTCATAAATGGCAATCCAATCTGTTCTTGAAATCTCAAGTGATAAAGCCCCCACAACTTCTGAGGGCAAGCTGTCCCATTGGTTGATTGTTTTCACTGTTAGAAAGTTCCTCTTTATTTCTAGATTGAATCTCTCCTTGGTCTTAAATCTTATTCCTTGTCTGGCGTTCAGGTGCTTTGGAAAATAACCTGTCCTCTCCTCTCTGTGGCAACCCCTCAAATATTGGAACACTGTTATCATGTCTCCCCTGGTTTTTCTCTTCACTAGACTATCCATGCCCAGTTCCTCATATGTTTTAGCTTACTACAAACTATTTCCAGTTCAGTCCTCCCTGGTTGAAGGTAACCTGGGTCTGCCTTGCTGGTTTCCTCCTTGATGAGGTGGAACGAAATATTAAATATTTTGAGTGTTCTATTATTTGGAACAATGGAAAAATAAGTCCCTTTTGTCTCACTGTCACAAAATGCCTCCTATCATCAACATGCAATAAACAGGGTGAAATAAAGCAAAATATTATTACAGAAAATAATGGAAGCAGAACTTTGACGAACAAGAAAGCAACTGCAGTGAATTTATTTCAGTGCAAACTGTGAACAAATAGGAACAGTAACAATGTTTTTCTCTGGCTCCAGGCTTCCTATTCTCCACTTTCCACCCTGATACATGTAGAGTGCAAGTTTTTGGGAACCAGAAAACTGTTGGCAAGGCTCAGCAAATAATGCCATAGTGACTAGCATTCATGTCAGCTATGAATATTGTACTTACAAATTCAGAAGAACAACATTCTTGAATTCAACAATATTAAATACTCAGGTTTTTTTCTCATTCTTTCTGTCAGTTATTGTTAGGTAAGCTTCCCATTGGGAGAGCGAGTACGTTCAGCGAAGCATTGTGAGAGTTGTGTTGGAGAACACACAAAGTGCAGTGCATTTTAAATAGGCTTTTACTTTCGTGGAAATAGAGGTATCAGAGTCCATCAAACAGTCCAAGTCATACACGGTTAAGACAGTCAGTCATCAACATCTTTCAGTTAAATAACATAGTCCAGTATCATATAATCAGTTCAGTACTCAAAGTTTGCTAACAGTTGCAAATGTAACAGTCGTTACATGATTTATATATTGCCAACCCAACCATTAGATTATATTCCTAACAGTTATAATATAGACACACCAATTAATAGGGAAATGTAAGGAAGTTACAATTTTGATAGTATTCTAAGGAAGGTTTATGCTTGTGATACTTAATTTTGGGTTTTTGTTACCAGTCTCTGAATTGTTAAACTCTATGAGCTTTTTTATTTTAACTTTTCTGCTTATTCATTATGTATGTATAACTTGTATTGTTTAAGTCTACAGAGATTTAGGGAACAATATCAATAGGATCTGTAGCTGTGTTCTTGATATCAAAGATTGCCATCAATAACTAATTACCGTCACCTTGCTATTAGTAAGGGTAACTGGAGGAAGATGATTAAGGTAGTGTGACTGCATCAAAGTCAATTGATTAACTTGCTTCCACAACATATATTGGATAAGTAAGCCAATACTGCAATGTTATAATGCCAATACCAGCTTGATTGTCCAACAATGTTTTTAAAGAAGCTCTTTTAAAAAGTTGTATGATAAGAGCCTTTTATCATATGAATACATATAAAATACATATAAAATACATTAAAACAGCAAGCAATATCAATACCTTTCCATTTGCAAATTACAATCAAAGCAATAACACTTATTCCATCATATTTTCCACTTCATTTTTTTTTCATGCTTACACTGATGGTTCCAGGACTAACCTAGGATATTAGAAACACATTATGGAACAATGCTTAGAGTAGAGCAGAAATATCTGGTATGTCTCTATTCAAAATTCATTCTTAAAATATCTTAGATAAATTTTGGCTAGCAATAATCTCGCATTCTAACTTATTTTATATGATAATAGGCATTAATCTGAAACTGTTTATCTGAATCCAATGTTTTCAGATGATTTGGAATAATTCTATGAGATCTGAAGTCCAAAACCTCTTGAGAACAAAAAAACAAAAAACAAAAACAAACAAAAAAAGAACAGGAGGAGGGAGAGATGAATTTAAAAGTTTCTAATTGTTGTGGACAAAACTTCGAAAAATGACACTAAGAAAACCATTAATAAACCATAAATTCGAATTGTTCCAAAGACTGACCATAGCATAAGAAGAAAGCAATTGGAAATGGAAAATGGCCTATTTTTGAGTCAGAGGAGTCATTGTATTCCAATTCTAGGTTCACATCTATAGGAGCAAGTGTTAAAGAACATAGCAGTATTGTATAAGATTAAATTATCAATATAAACATAAACATTCACAATATCTGATGGAAGCATGTAAGCATGCTTGTGTATAACTGCCTATCTCACCAAAAGTGACTCTGACTGGTGCACTACAAATAGACAAAGCATTTATATAAAAAATAAAAAATAAAAAACAGACATTAACAGTAAATATAAAAACTGAAATATAAACTCTGGTGAAGAGGGAATAAAAATAGCCAGCTCAACAATGATGCTACCTGAGCATATCTTCAGTTTCCTGGGAGCCACAGTCATGATAATCTAACCAGGTCTTGAGGATCTTTCAGAGTATCAATAGAGATGAAGCTATGGTAATCTAATTTTAGGGAGAAGAATGTTTAATAAGGCAGGGGTCATGGCAGAGAAGGCACATCTCCTGAAATGTAGGTCCCTAAATGATGATACCCACAGCATGCTTTTTCTACCAGAACTAGTGGAATGGGCTAGTGTAAATGGAGAGAGACAGTGTCTGTTAGATAGCCTAATATTTACAGGGCTTTATAGATCAAAATCAGTCCCTTGAATTTGACTCAAAAGCAAATTGGCAATCAATGTAGCTCACAAACCAGAGATGTAGCATGTACTGTTCTTAGAATGTACATAAATACTTGCATTGCTGCAGCATATACCAACTGAAACAGTACCCAACTGGGTACTGTTCAAAAATAGTCCAATGTGCAGTGCATTTCAATAGTCCAATCTGGAGGTGATTAGGTCATGACTGATTATGAGCAGGGCCTGCTAATCCAAGAATCAATTTATCCATGAAAAGCTGTGGAAAGCACTCTCCCCCTGACTATCACTTGCTTATCCAGCACAAATTGTGAGTCTAGGAGGACCTCATGTTCTGTACTAAGTTATCTGGGGCAATGTAACCCCATCCAGCACCAAATATAGTCCAGCATAGTAATAGAACCAGTCAATCCCAAAATTCAGAGCCACTCAGTTGAAGATAGTTGAGCCACTCAAAGCCACTCAAAGATAGTTGAAGTTTGTATCCTAAACAAAACCAAATGTGCTGTTGTTGTACTTCCCTGTACTTGTTGTATTTCCCTGGAATACAAGGGAAAATTCCCATCCATCCCTAATCTTTCTCTTTTTTAGAAAAAATCCATCTCTCATTTTTTTCTGTATTCTCCTAACAAAATTGTCAAGTATCTATATATTGATCATTTTTTTGCTTTAATAAGTCAAGTATGCTTCAGTGTATCCATTAGATTGTCCAGATAATGAATACCTATTTTTCAGTTGACCTACTTCATTCCTCTCTTTTAGCAACTACAATACAAGAAATGAGAATAATTAGAAGAAAGCCCTTTTTATTTGTCAAGTTATCTCTTCATACTGATAATACAGTATATTGAAATAATTTGGCATAGATCATTTCTTAAATTACATCCTCAGTAGGATGACCTAGATGTAGCTACTGTATGGCTTAATTATTTCCCAATAAGATCTATAGTTCATGCAGCTGTATTTTTCACTTGTTGTTCAGCCAAATTTAGTAGTTTAAGACTTGATTTATAACATAAAACAGATATGCCAGAAATTATGTCTTTTAGGAAGAGAAGAAAAAATGTGACTTTTTCAAAAGAAATAAATGTGTGCAGGCTGGTGTCCACTGGTGGGAACTAGCACATAGTACTATTTATTAAGTTCTTAACAGCCATAATGGAGTTATGGAGCAGGTATCCTGAGGATAAATGGCTTCAATTATTTTATTTTGTGGAACAATGAGAGTCATGGTGATGATGTTGCTACAATAAAAACAATGGAATTATTTTTACACTTTAGACAGAATCAGATATATTGGGAAAATCTTACACTCTCATTACAAATGAGGAAACCTCTATCTATGAACTAAAGGACTTTGATAATAGAGCACAAATCCATAGTTGTATAGAAATAGTGAAAGAGGAAGCTGCAATTTCCTTCTGCAGTTCATTCATAGAATCATAGAATTGACCTTACAATCCCATTTCTTTAGTTAATGCAAGAATAGAAATTAAACATCCCAGTTTGATAGCTGTCTAAACTAAGGTGACCAGATTTTCAGATTGGAAAAGAGGGACACCCTTGACCGGGGGGGGGGGGGCTTGATTAAAAAAAAATTTTTTGTCAAAAGGTCACCCCAGGACACTGAAACCAGCATAAATACGAATCTGTTGCCAAACAAAATTTTGATCACGTGACCATGAGGATGCTGCAACGGTCGCTAAGTGTGAAAAATGGTCGCAACGGTCGCTAAGTGTGAAAAATGGTCTCGACGGTCGCTAAGTGTGAAAAATGGTCATCAGTCACTTTTTTCAATGCCATTGTAACTTTGGTCACTAAATGTTTTCCCCCTCCTCGAGACTCCTCACTTCTTCCTTCATTCCTCTTGCTTATCTACCTTCACCTTATCTGTCTTCTGCTCTTTCCCTCTCTTCCTTCCTTCCTCCCTCCTTCCATCCTCTTCTTTCCTCACTCACTCCCTTCCTCCTTTTTTCTCTTCCTTCCTCCTTCCATTCTTTATACGATATAAAATTCAATGAGGGCGAAACACACCAAATCTGGCAAAGCTGCCTTGCACCAACCTGGCCTGCCCATAGAATAGCAGCCACTTTGAGACACATAAACCTGGTCTGAACATATTGCATCACAAAGATTTGCAAAGATCACATTTGCAAAAAGGAACATTTCTTGTAGTAAATACATTTTATAAACAATTTAAAAGTAAAAATCCCCCCCAAAATTATAAAAAAGGTATTCTATAAATAAAAGAAATCCTTAAAAACCATTGTTAAGTATTACACCAGCAATAATTTATACTGTCACCATTTCAAACTATCATCAGAAATACGAATCCGTTGCCAAACATCAACATTTTGATCGCGTGACCATGAGGATGCCACAACGGTCGCTAAGTGTGAAAATGGTCGCTAAGTGTGAAAAATGGTCATCAGTCACTTTTTTCAATGCCATTGTATCTTCCTGATTATTAAAAGTGCAAATTCACTCAGTGTCAATCATGACTCCTGAGTCCATTTCAAAGTATTGTGCATAGAAATTTTAAAAATGGCTTGTTTCAATTTATTTTGGATAGAATCTTTTTTTAAATAGTCTAAGACAATTTAAAAAAAGAATCAACACAGAATACCACTATTTTAAAAAATCATATGCACAATAAATAAAATATTATTTTAAAATACATTGAGCCTATACTCCTTACAGTAAATGACTCATCTGGAAACAAGCCAATAGCATTTTTTGTGCTTTCAAATTTACAGATGTTCCAAAATCAGCTTAAAGTCCAAATATTTAAAGACCACCCCCCCTCAAAGCTATCTTACCAGAGCTTTAAATATCTTCTGGGGAGGCCCTGTAATCCCATTCATGACAAAGGTAGGGCTTTCTCAGGAGGAAGGTTTCAGCTGATGCCCATCCTTTGGAAACCTCCTCCAGAGCAGGGAGCCCTAACCTGCTGTCCATTCAGGAAGGCTGTACAAATTATTCTGTCTTCTAGAGCCATTGGGATTTAATATGGTTTTATCACTGGATTTTCTTTTTATTGTTTTTGTGGAATTGTTACAATGATTTTATAATAATATAATTTTATTTGGCATTTTTGTTGCTGTAAACTGCTGAAAGCCCCTGATAGAATACAAATTATTTAATAATAAATTTAAAAAGCTGGATGCAAAATATGAAAACATTGCAAACTATTGTTCAAGATAATTTGAGAAAAGGGAATCATTCACCAAGAGTGCTAATAACTACTGCTAAGTTATATAGCAAATCAGATACTAAGGCCTAATGCCACAGAGGGGAGAGAAATTCATAAGTTTTCAAGATTTCCTGCACTGCTTCAAACATATACACTTAATACCAATGAATCCACAGCTATTATTTGATACAAGAAGATGGGTATGGAGAACGGAAAGAAATTTAAATTAATAAAAAAGATGCCACTGAAATCATCTGTTTTAAATTATAATCCCTCTTCCTGACAGTGGATCAATAAAAAAAGATTATGCCCAATTCAAACTGGAAAAATACATTTAGCTCAAAAAAATAAGATCGTCATGGTGATGAAAGAACATGGCAAGTATCCCTAGGAATTATTTGTCTCTCCAGGCAAATAAGGAAATACCTGTTGCTCTGGTCTTTAATGCAATTCTTGCTTAAGGCAGAGCCCTCCCCCGAAAAAATGCTTCTGCCGGGCTGCGAGAGCCACGTGGAAGTTGTCTGCACAGCTGAAAAAAGGACTGTTTGCTGGGCTGGGAGGAGGAGACAGCCCTCTGCCTTCTCCCCCTTTGACTTTGCGGAGTTCCCAGCCAGCACGGGCGGCAAGTCTGGATGGAACCACGTGGAAGTTCTCTGCGCGACCGGCAGCCGCTTTTTACTCCCGAGTAAAATTTTTACTCGGGAGTAAGTAAAATTTACTCCTGAGTAAAATTTTTTACAAAACATGATTTATTTTACTCACCACCAGTAAGCGCAGCTGCAACCCCAACAAGAAAGACAAAATAAAATGGAGACTCAGCTAAGGAGTCCAGCCAATCAGTGAGCTGGTTGGCCAGCTCACTGATTGGCTGGAGTCCAGCCAATCAAATCAGTGAGCGGCAGGCTGGGCTGGCTTAAATTTGTAGGTAGCATAGAACAGAACGATGAGCCAGCCCAGCAGCTGATGGGCGGGAGCTGCGAGCGCCAAAAAAAGCGTGCCTTTTAAAAAAGCGGGCGGGACGCGGGAAAATGCATCAAAAAGCGGGGGTGTCCCGCCAAAAGCGTTATGTCTGGTCACCTTAGTCTAAACTACATCCAATAAAGGAGAACTTATTACTTTTTTGAGGAAAATTTTCTGCGAATAAATTGCTGTTAGGAAGTTTTTTTTAGAGTCAATTAAAATCTGCCTTCCTGTAAATTAAATCCATGATTCTCAACTCTGCACCTAGAATATAAGAAAATAGGTTTTGACTTTTTTCTACATGACATCATTTTAACTGTTTGAAGAGCTATCATGTCCTTGCTTCTTTGGCTCCAATTGATTGGCAACAGAAATAGGGAGATGACTTTTTGGAAGGACTGAGGTGAGTTGAACATAATATCTGTTAAGGTACTCTAAATCCTTTAGCTGATACATCATCAGCTAAAGCTGATTAGTAGAGGACTGATTTCTTTAATATTGATGAATATTAATTCAAGTATATTTGGTTGTTGTTTACTATGTAGGAAAAAATGAGTGATGAGGAATTTCTAGAAAGTACCATATTTGACAAATTTGATTTTTGTGAAATATTTGTCAAGGTAATTAATGTCTCCTGTAAGTAACTCTTCAAACCACTTTGAAAGATGTACAATTCATTTTAGAATGCATCGCAATATCTTTTTCTAAGGCATTAATGGCAACATTGCCTTTATTTATTCTTTTATCTGCTTTAACACAAAGCATATGATATGTCTTAGAATTTGTTCTGAATTGTCCCTGATCCAGTTCAATTATTCCATTTAGTTCAATTATTTCAATTCCATGTAGCAGTAATCAAGACTTGTTGTCTTTTACAGGATACAGCTATGTCTTCTTGGCCCTGAAGGGATCCACTATTCTGTCTCCCATTTTGTAAAATCCCACCCCCCTCTCTTAACACTTAGAATGTGTCTCCCTTGCAGGAATCTGAAAATTATTTCTTAGTTTATGCAATATAGAATATTTATTATAGCAATTATAGTTGTTACTGTCATCCACTGTGCTTGCTCTTCTGTTTATGTCTTCGTAATGGAGAATTGCTTCCACTTTCTTTTCCTGTTGTGAACTGTGTAGTGTTTTTTTCCCCTCAATTGATAACTGCTATCCATTTAAAGCTCCCATCTTTTGACTTTTACTCAAGGATTGCAACAAGGTTGCATTGACTGCAAATATATGCTAGTTTCCCCAACACCCAGGCAGGAAGACAAATATGCACAAGCACTGTAAGCTATAGTTACAGTTATAGTCCTTTTTAAAAAATTCTGGAGCACTTTTCTTTATAGCTCTGGTCATCCTGTATTTTGTTCCCCAATATGTTGATGAAACAAAACCATTAACCTGGTGGGGGTAGGGGGCAGAAGAGGAGGGACTAAGAGATCTTTGTGGAAAAGAAAGAAACCTTATTTTGTAGAGGGAAAGGCCACTTAACGTTCTAGGGCTCAGAGAAGCCAACTGCTAAACCTGTTTAGATTCACAACAGAGATGGTATTCAGCAGGTTCTGACTAGTTCTAGAGAACCGGTATCAGAAATTTTGAGTAGTTCAGAGAACCAGTAAATGCCACCTCTGACTGCCCCCCCCCCCATGTATTTTCTGCCTCCTGAGTCCCAGCTGATTGGGAGGAAATGGGGATTTTATAGTAACCTTTTCCTGGAGTGGAGAGGGAATGGAGATTTTACAGTATACTTCTCCTGGAGTGGGGAGGGAATGGAGATTTTACAGTATACTTCTCCTGGAGTGGGGAAGGAATGGAGATTTTACAGTATACTTCCCCTGTCATGCCCACCAAGCCATGCCCTCCAAGCTATGCCAAGCCATGCCCACAGAACCAGTAGTAAAAAAAATTGAAACCCACCACTGATTCATAACCAGTAGAATGTATGAAACCCATAAACAATTCCTCATTTGTCTAAAGTGGGTTACACAAGTGTTATTACCTACATTAACAGAGTCTTGCAAGTACAAACGTCTCCCTATTTCTTCTAAAGCCAGGAAAAATTAGGATGCATCTTTTCTGAGCTTCTTGCCTTATTCACTATCCAGCTGCAGGCTATGCCTTTTTTGATTGGACTGTTACCTAGGCAGCATCTCTTCAGTCTGTTTCACAAAATCTTACCCACATAACATTACAAAAAATAAGAATTATGCAAATTCTCCCATTTGCTGCCTTAAGAAGATTTATTTATACCCTTAGTGCTCATCAAGATATCCTAAAGAATTAAAGGATTTGGTGCTTAGAATTTCCCAAATTTAGAAGTTCCCAAATTTCAGGCTTTCTTACAAGAATATTATTGTAAAAATGGATGAATTGTTATTTTCAAAACATAAAATATTATGTTGAGTTTATATATCTTCTTTTCAGAGTTCAGCTGATATGTTTCATTGTGGGTCAAATATTATCTTCTATTCCACAAATATATGCTGCAATCTGAAAAAAAATGATTTTTTTATGAAGGCATGTAATAAATGATGATGAAAAAGAAGAAAACTAATTAATAAGCTTTTGCAGCAAAATTTCAATCACTCAATTTAGACACAATGATGTGCCCTGGGATTATATAAAAGAGAATTTGACAGTATTATACAAGGTGAATGATTTTCTTCAATGCATTAAGTAAAAATGACAGGACTTAAAATATATAACATGAAGGGAAGGTACAATGGATGTCAGTTAAATTTCCATAGTGGCATTTTTTATGAGAAGAATTTCCATTTTTTTAAAAAAAATAAATAAAGTAGGTCAGCTACTTTAGGATGAAATATGTGTCATTTTTCTAGTCCTGGCTTCATATTTACAAGGGTGGAAAAATTACAGGGCCATTGTATTGCATATGTCCTTTCTAAAAATATAGATATAAAAACATCTCCAACTGCAATAATAAAAAAATTGTGTCTCCAATAAATTAAGACAAACAAAAGACAAGGGCAGATCTCATTGTTCAATATTTTAAACCTAGCTGGTTTATTGACATGTTTATGAGTTTGTTGATTGATGGATATATATCAGATCAGATATATTGAAAGAGAGCAGTCCAGAGAATAAACATTTTGACACGTCTAACAGAGAGAGCTTTAATCAACATATCTGTTCATATGGCAGGTTATTTGACTTGTGTATAGCAAACAGATTCTTTGACACTTCACATTCATTCTTGATTTAATTTAGGTCCATACATTAAGTAAGAGACATAAAATTGTCATTGGATCATTTCTTTGTTTAAAAATAAAGTGCATATATATGTCAACCAAGTAATGAAATGTTTTTACTTATTCAAATGAAAATGTTTAATAATAAAAAAAAGTTTTCCAGTTCTTTGATTAATCTGACTACTAGTTTCTTTCTTGCCTAATGGCAATAGAGCATTGATCAACTGGATCAGAACTATAAAAACATTTTTCCTTTGAGATGCATCTTTGATTTTACACTATTATTTCATAATAATAAATTTCTAGGTGCTAAAAGGTAGAATAAATATTGCCCGTGAGTCAGCAAGTCCTATCCTTCACAGTATAGTGTATATTTATTCCTTACATTAACACTTAAGCTAACAATACATTTGTTACTGAATAATTTCATGGGACTAAAATCTCAAACTACATGTATATTTAAAATAGGAAAAAGCAATTGCAGGTTTCAAATTGTACTGCTTTATGGTCTCCGAAGGATATATCTTTAGAAAACATTAACTTTAATGCATATCCTTTTAGGTTTCTATAGAAGCCTGTGGGGGAAAATTGAAGAATAAGGAATAATGGAGATATGGTGCGCTTATCAGGATCGAAAGCACTTATTTCTTTACATATTCAAGATTCATATCCTACAAAAAAAGTAATTCAACTCACCAAATATTCAACTCACCAAATATTTTAGAATCTAGTAAAAAGAATGCATATTATCTGCTCAAAATTACATAGGTCATGTTCAAATCCAGCTAAGAGATGTGGCATTTTCTTGAACACGTATTTAGAAAACTTCACTGGTCCGGAATGTGGCAGCTGTATAGGTAACCATGAAATTAACCAGGCAAGCTTTCCTACATAGAGATTGGCACTTAACTAGCAATTCTGAATTCTGAAAAGAAGCCGGATGCAATGAATCAAAACTATGACTTATCAGGTAAAGCTGAATCCTTAGGAAACAAGGTAGGCTTTGTGAATGAAACAACACTTTGAATCAATACATCTATGTAGGGGTGTGTATATGAAAAATTTGAAAAATATGATTTACAAGCAACAGAAACAAATGAATAAATATTTTACTTAATAGTAACAAATGTAACTACTGTACTTTTCAGACTATAAGATGCTCCAGAATATAAGACGCACCTAGCTTTTGGGGAGGAAAATAAGAAAAAAAAATCTGCCTCTGCCTCCCAGCAATTTGCCTCCTTACAGCAAACAGCAAACAGCCTGATCAGCTTCATCATAGCCTGATTTAGCACTAGCAGCTGATTGGTGGTTAGATCTGCCTCCCAGAATACCACCTATCAGCTGTTCTAGGCTGCGGGGATTGCCACCACCCATCACCACCATCGTTGCCCATCGCCGCTGCCACCTATTACCACCTCTGGCCCATCTTCGGCCTCCGCATGTGCACCCTGTTTTTGGCCTCTGCATGCCCAATTTTTTTCCTGTTCCAGGTGACAGGATAGGTGGTGGCATTGTGTAGGGAGGTCTAGATCAGGGCTGTGTAGGGTGGTCTAGATCAAGATAGTCACATGGGGAAAGTAAGATGGCATTCTTAGTTCAATAGCAGACTAGGGCTGAAAGTGAGGCCTGGGTTAGGGGCAGGAGTGTTGAAGGCCCCATGCTTCTATTTCAGTCCCAGCCCTAATACTGCCACCAAGTCCTTTGTGCAAAATGGCTTAGGTTGGGGGGAAGGTGTGGTGGAGGATTTGCAGAGGTTCTAAGTGTGGCCTGGCTGCCATGTGTCCAAATTTCTTATCACATGGCCACAGTACCATTACCATGGCTATAACTTCTATCATGTGTCATAAGTCTCTTCATACAGCACCATTGTAATTTTGAATGATTGCTGAACAAATGGTTGTAACTCAAAGATTGCATGTATTTTTAAGGAGTTATGTTTTATGAGAAAAAAACTTTGCAGATAGAGAAATATGGATTGTACTTTCTTCTTACAGGTTATTTTTTCTTCCTTTAAAACAAAACCTGTTTCAAGTTACTTAGGCATCGGCCACTAATTTTACATAATTTAAATTCTTTTTCAAATACTTTTCAGTTTCTGTTTGAAAGTCTAGTGATACTTGCTGAAAAAGTTTTACGAATTTTTATTATTATTATTATTTTATCCTTTTACAGTTCTATACATTTTCAGACCAGTGACTCAGAACAGCAAACAAACTGAAAAAGAGAAGACTGACAGCACTGCTTTTTTACTGTCATAAATTTGATCCCCTTAGGCATTTTATGCTGAAAAGACAATAAGTTAAATGTTGATCTCCTCAGCTGCTCTGGTATAAAGTTGCTGTAGCATGGCAAAGTAGATAGATTTTAAATCCTTTAAAAAAGTATTTATTAACATTTGTGCACTTTCCTGATTGCATATACATATATTTCACAAATCAGCAAGGCTGGATTCATACAAATTTCCATCCTGGGAACTGGTAGATGTGAAGTTTTGTTACAGTTTTTGAGTTTGAATGTAAAGGCATAAATGAATTGGTATATTCAGATTGTAGTTTTGTAGAGGGAAAAAAGTTGTTATGTCATTGAATTGCATTCATAGCAGAGAGGTAGGACTAAACAACATTTGCCAGTATTTTGGCATTATATCTCAGTCTTGTCAATATACCAATTATGAGGGCGGAAAAAGTGTGTTTTTCTTCCACCTACACCTGCTCCCAGCTTGCTCCAGTAAGCACTCTTTAGGCCTGGATCCATGGCCTCTGAGTCAGCAACAGCTGCCTTGTTCTTCTGGACCCTTTGTCTTCTGGATCCTCACCCCTCTCGACACCCCACCTTCCCAGCATGAGATAATCCCAACACTCAGCACCCAACTGTGCACCAACCCATGCACCTCCTTTCCCCTCCACAATTGTGGCAACTCCAAAATGGCATATTGTGGCAACTTTGAATAGTTGTTTCAGACATTGACATTGGGTAGGTGCTACAGAATGTGTGGAGGATCCAAAAGTGCCAGGAGTGGGAGTGACTTCCAATTTTCTGCAAGGTTTCCCATTGACTTTGCTTGTAGGATGCCATCAGGGAGTGTCAGAAATCATGATCCCATATCCATGGCTCACCATGACATTATAATCACCGAGTGCTCAGATTGTGATCCCATGACTCTGTGGACCCCTGCAGCAGCCAGAACTCTGAGGATCAATTATTAAACTCCCCTCATTCAGCACCATTGTAACTTTGAATGGTTGCTGGACCATAAGGATCATAAGCCAATGACTACCTGTAATCTCTCTTACTGCACATAGTGCCACTTTGCTTGGGGGGGGGGGGTAGTGTAAAAATGTTTATAAATATTCAGTGAAGTGAAAATAGGTCTCTGAAGACCAGCAAAGCCCTTGTCATTATAGGATATTGTATAAAGAATATGTAACAAATAAAGGAGCTTTGTAGCAGCGTAAAAGCTCCCACTCTTCATATTGCATTTTTGTGAATTGTCTCTCTACATAGGGTCATGCCCTACTGCACTTTACACTGGACCACCTGATCAATATCTATATAAAAGAGGAAAAATACAGAAATTCAATTTCAGAAATGGCAGCATTCAAAATCCAGCAGGGGATTTCCCCAGCACATTCTCCTCTAGCACTTTGACAACAAGTTATAAAGACCATTTTCAGTGCAAAAAAAACAATGAAGTTAAATACATCAGTAAATTGCATAGTTTTTCCTTAGGATTAATAAAGACCTAGTTTCCTTATGTTTGAACATATTGACTAGGTTATTGTGATTGTGTGTGTTGTTATCATGACAGGTAGGTTTTACAGCCTCTCACTTCTTTTACTATTTACTTCCATTTCCACTGGGACTTTTTACTCTCTCCTCAAACATGTGTGTGTATTGAATACTTTCTCAGAATTTTAGTAAATGCCTTTGTTGAAATAGACTGTGATTCATGAAAGTATGTAAGTTAACATATCATAAACATCTTCATTGTTTTAGAATCTTTTAATATCACTAATGATGTAAGATCACCAAAGGGGGGTGGAAACAAAGAGTGTTAAACAGATGAATACTTTTTATATATTCAGCATTGTTAAACAGGCTTGATCTCAAGTCCATAATGGCAAAGAGTGATTTGAAATCCATTATTATCTGACACCTATAATGAAAATGTGAAATGCCTGGATTATTGTTGTTGTTTTTTCCTTTGGAGTTATAATGTACAGCAAGGTCATTGGTACCCTGATGTAAAACAAAAACAAAAACAGCAGGTGGGCATAGGCTCATGTACATTTTAAAATAAAGGTACAAGTGTGTATGTTGGCCAGCACAAAACAACGTTTTTATTTGATTTTTTTATTACATATATCTAACATGTTGATTTAAATACTGCCAAATAGTTTAATCACATTATACCATTATATGTAATATAATGAATTATATTATAATTATATTGTACTACTGTTAGTAATAAGAATTATTGGAGAAGTCTTCTACATTTGACTCTTCTGACAATGGCTAAATGACAATAAGAAAATCACAATATATTCACCAATAATGGCAGATACCATATGATGATTGTTGGTCTCTAAATAGCTTTCTTCTTGCAGAGAGCAGATCTTAGCATATGTATACAGTATAATTAATTGACCCGATACAGTGTTGAGTTCAGTGGTGAGATTCAGCCAGTTTGCACCTATTCAGGAGAACCAGTTGTTATCTTTCTAAGAAGTTCGGAGAACCAGTTGTTAGAGGAAATCTCATTTTGTTTTTTTCCACTTTACAGGGATAATCATGTAAGGAAGGCAGGAAGGAAACATTCTAGTGTTGTTTCTAACCTAATCTTTATTACCCTGCTTACAGAAACTGCCTCTCTGGTTAACCCTTATTACATTGTAACAGCTAAGGCATAGCGCCCATCGACATGACTGATGTTGAGTTGACCACACCCACCCAGTCACATGACTACCGAGCCATGCCTATCCAACTGGTCATTAGGGCAGAGAACCAGTTGTTAAATTATTTGAATCCCACCATTAGCTGAGTTGTGACAAACAATATTTACCTTTGGTTAATCACTCCTCGTGGATTTCTAAACAATTGAAAGACAGGCAGTCCTTGAAGATCAGAATATTCATATTTATAGACGTAGTTCATATCTGTTTTAAAAACACACAAAAAAAGCATTTTTAAAAAGAAGAAACTTTAAAGAAGACATTTTAAGTGTATCATATTATCCTTTCTAACAGATTTCAGAACTTGGAAGCCCTTTAATTAACTTTACTAAGGAAAAATAAACAGCAATAAAGATGAAAATATACAACCTTCTTTACATTTGAATTCAGTTCATACTCATTGAGACCACATTTTGAAGACCATATATTTTTTTTCTCCCTCAGTATGATTTCACATTATTCATCGATTTACATTATTGTCAGGATTCGGCTGTCTGGCATTTGTTATTTTTAGTAACAATCAGGGCAATTGAAATGCAACCCAAAGGACAAAATTCCTCTCTGATTTGGGAGTATAAAATGTCATGTGTGCATGCATGGAGAAACAAACACATGCCTTGTTAATGGAGAAATCATAGTACTATAGAAAGCAATGACGGTGATGAAATAGTCAGGCTGTATGTAGTAACATCTCTGTTGGTGTAATAGTATGTGGAAATGACCTTAGGAGATAGAGAAGAGATGCTGCATAGAAATTGGTCAGTTAATAAAAATTATAGGCCACAGCTGTATAACAGCAAAGAAAGAAAGTAAGACAGGAACCTCCGTAACATATAAGCCTGGAAAAGAGATGGCACAGGATTTGCACTATTAGACTTGCAAGATTATGTTAAGGCAATCTCACAATAAACTAGAATTAGCTAATCTGGTCACATTTCCTGTCTTTCCTCCCTTGGATAGCTGACACTGTGTATCTCTGTGTATAAGTGGTTATTGGATGAATGAATCAACAACATTTCAGGGAAGAGAAACAATTATTTAAAAGCAAAAAAAGGAAAGTTGGAAAGAGACCATTTCCATATGAAAAAAAGGTAAGAGGTACTAAATATGAGAGAATCATTTGCCCAAGTTGAATTTGAAAGTAGAAGTCAAGTAGCAACTAGTGGCCCTAAATTGGTTTTCACAAATATTATCAGTATATACTGAAAAGAAAATTTACCTAGGGATAGAATTCAAAAGACGGGCAATCGGAAGATGATATTCAATCATCTTTCAGATTAATAGTGTTTTTAAATGCCCAAACCTTGATATATTATTTAGGGCAGTGGTTGAGAATTTTCTATTGGCAACAATTTACATTGTTATTGTTATTTAGTCATAGTATCCAAATGCATGTGGCAGTAATATGATCCTGTTCTGTGTCCCCCCCCGCCCCGCGAGCCTGTGAATAAACCAAAACACAGGCTTAGCTGTTTGCCACTATTTAATGAATGCGATAACAACTCTTTTGGCTGAGGGCCCAGGCAAGTCATGTTCAAGATAATAGGTTGGCAGCAACCCAGAAAGCTCCAAGAAAGCAACACAGATAATTCCACATGACATGGCTAGATATAGATTTCTTCAATACTAGTTTGAACGGTTGTTTCCTGCAAATGTCCCCTCCCAATGCCTCACTTATAAACCCTCTTGATAGGGACCCCAGGAACAACCACCTGTGCGTAATTATCATATATGAGACTGCCTACGGAGTTGCTGCTTGCATTTCTCAGCCCGTCTCAAATGAGCATCAGAGACAAACTGCCTTTGATCCTCCCCACTGCTCCATGCCTCAAGCGCCTCCTGGTGGCCAACCAGCCTCTCTGATCCCTGCTCTGAGTCTGAACCCTGCACAGGATCCTCCACATCTTCCATGGCAGACTCATATGGTTCCTCACTATCTGAGTCCATCAGCAGCTCAACCAGATCCTGCTGGGCCACAACAGATCCCATTAGAGTGTGTGGAGACAAATTTTTGATTGATTTTTTTTCCAGTTTAGAATCTTTTAAAATATTTCTTTAGAATTAGAATTTTCTTTCTATGCTAAAAATGTGGTAAATACATTTGGTTAAAGTTGTTAAAAATATGAAAAAATGTGCATTACTATTCATCAGAATATTGCCTCTTAATTAAGACCTGGGGAATTCTGGGAGTGCAGAAATAAATAGCCCTGCAGATTCACATGAAACTTCTATGCTATCTTCTCTTCATCTTTACCTCTCTCTCCTTCCCCTGCCAATACATATTTAGGATTCTTTTTTTAGAGTTATTGAAGATACTGACTAGGCATATATTCCATGGCCATAATAACTAGGCATTGTCAGATCAATTTAAAAGAAATGTATTTTCATCAAGAGGTTGCAAAACTCTACCAAGAATCACTGCCTTTTCTGATCTTTCTGAACTAAGCAAAGGATCTGTCAGTATTCTACTGGTCCAGAAAGTATAAAGATAAAAGTAAAGGTTCCTCTCACACATATGTGCGAGTCATTTCTGATTCTAGGGGGCGGTGTTCATCTCCATTTCAAAGCCGAAGAACCAGCACTGTCCAAAGATGTCTCTATGGTCATGTGACTGGGATGACTAAATGCCAAAGGCACACAGAACGCTGTTACCTTCCCACCAAAGGTGGTCCCTATTTTTCAACTTGCATTTTTACATGCTTTCAAACTTCTATGTTGGCAGAAGCTGGCACAAGTAACAACAGCTCACACCGTTAAGTGGCACTAGGGATTTTATAAATTAGTCATGTTAGTACACCATAATGATAGGTAGATTTAAATACCTAGGACTATGGCAGCCATACCATCTCCAGGCTGCAATTTATTGCTCACAGCAATAAAAAAATAAGGGAAAGGTATTTGGCAAAATTTCAAAAGTAATTGCATTTGGAACTATATACGTATCTAAAAAACCAACAATGCTTTCCCACCCATTGAAAGTTTATCCTTCCCATTTCTGTTTCCCTTTCTATTTTTCAATTCATACTCTTTTATATGCTAACACTTTACCAGCAGTTAAATTATGGATGAGTCAATGTTTTTCATGTGGTCTTATGCTGTTCTATTCTTCATTAAAAAACAAAGAAACAAAATACTTAGAGCAACTATGAGTGTAGGAGTCTGTCCATTGATTTTATTTATGCCACAGAAAAGGTCAGTCTGGTAAATCAAAGATTTTTTTATGTAAAACAAATCTACAATTGTGTGGATTTCTTTTGTCTCCCCTCTCTCTCCCCCTCTCCCTCCTTCCCTTTCACTTGTCATTGTAGGATCCCAACAATCTTAAAATGTTAGCTAACAAAATCTAAAATTCTGTTTGTCTATAGTTTTGCACTCAGGTTGAAAGGCTCCTTCATTTGGCTACCTATATGGGCAATTCTCCTTAAAAAGTGATTCAAGACTTTTAAAGGTTATTTTATGAATATTCTATTTTACCATTTCCTTCCTTCCTCAGTATATTAAAAGGCAAGGTAGATAATACATAGCTTGAGCACAAAGACCAGAATTATAATCAATAACATTATAAAAAGAGAGAGATTCGTTAAAAAATAATGTAGGGAAAAACAACCTCCAAAATGCAGCTAAATGAATCAAGAAAGGTAGTTAAGCCATACATGTTGCTTATCATAAAGAAGGCTTTGTTTGTTACAGCAATCATAGATAAATATGGGGGGGAAAGGTCTCAACAATTTTGTCTGCAAAATTCACTGTAGAAATATGAGTCACTCTAGAAATGTGGCTCCGTTTTCTTGGAATCAGCCCTAACGCTGGCATTTCTTTTCTCAAAGTGTGATTATCAAGTAATAGTGCTTTTGTGTTGTTTATAATGCAAATAACACCACTTCTTTGCTTCTGTACCTTCTTTTTCTATTCAGCTTAAAAGAAAGCATTTAAGTGTACATTAGGGTTCTTTTTTCTCCGTTTTCTCCAATCAACTCAGTGAATTATTGTTGATCTTGAAAGCCAGAGAAACACCTGCTTCAGTGAGTTTTGGTAAAATGAAGGAGGAGGGAATATAAGACAGAAGCTCTCAGTGAAAGAAGATACTCACAATCCCTTATCGTAAATTAGCTAAACCTTAATGCTTTCTGCTATATGCACAGCAAAGGCCAATTTTGCACTGTTCTAGTTCCACGGTTAGTTCGTTCGCAACATCCATGAACAAAAGACCATGCAGTGCAGATATTATACTATGACAAATTTCATGCTACCATTGTTTCTATCTTGGAAGTTATTGACACACAGCAATTGAAAACAGTCATGCTTTTCAAACAGGTTTATATTTTGTGAGCACTGCCATAATAATAGGGTTTATGGTCAAGCCGATGCACTTGCCATGTCTTGAGAAAGAATATTTTTGGTCAGAATTATAACAAAGAGTAGTGAAATAATACTTTCCTTCACTGAATATTTGTTAATAAATGAATCAGAATCTAATTCAAGAGAAATGTTAATTGGTATGAATAGACGAAATACAGACAAATAATATGAACAGAGTCTTCGTCCTCTTAAATAATGCTACCATATAATGGAGTATACAGAGTCTGATCAAATCCATTGGATATGCACAGGGATTTTCTAACCATTAATCTATATAGATAGACCACAATTAATGGTGACTTATTGTTTTTAGGACAAAACAGTGCCCCATCCTCACTTCAGTTACAAATATTTGGATGCAATGAAGTCATGAATTCATATACTAGGAATGCAATTTTGTATTCTCCCATTACACTAGATTATCCTGTTGATACTATTGTGCATCTATAGCTTTATGTTATATTGGTACATGAGGCTCCTTTTCTGATAAGGTAAAGGTTCCCCTCGCACATATTCTGACTCTAGGGGAGGTGCTCATCTCCCTTTCAAAGCCAAAGAGCCAGAGCTGTCTGAAGACATCTCCATGGTCATGTGGCCAGCATGACTAAACATCCAAGGGGCCCGGAATGCTGTTACCTTCCCACCGAAGGTGGTTCCTATTTTTTCTACTTGCATTTTTACATGCTTTCAAACTGCTAGGTTGGTAAAAGCTGGGACATGTAAGGGAGCTCACTCTGTTATGAGACATTAGGGATTCAAACTGCCGAACTGCTGACCTTTCTGATTGACTAGCTCAGTGTCTTATCCACTAAGCCACCACATCCTACTGCACTGGGAATAGTGCCACCTATAATTCATGAATGACAATTAGAGACAGGAGCTTTTGAAAATATCATTATTTTCTTTTGCTTAGTGGGAAAATGGATGTCCAGAGAGTGGTTTCATGAAATCTAGCCTTTCAGTTGGAATCCAAGCTATGAAATTGATATATGTAATGAAACTGAACAGGGTTGAGAACCATTTGAAAACTGACTTCACTAATTCTGCAGGAATTAATCTCCTTCCCCTTACATTCTGCCTTGCTTCAAGTGCATAATAACTTGGTTAATTTTGGAAAGGGACACTGGAGTCCAGTGGCTGTATATTCTGTTATACCTGAGACAAAGCATTGGAATATAATTGGAATTGATACTAACATTCTACTGATTCTATAGTGATCATTCCAATGCTATGAACAAATGGTATCAGAAGAAGGAATATGACTGAAGATGCCAGACGTTGCATGGGGCAAAACAGGAACACATTATTTTCTTTGATGGTTTGGATGATTTTATGTCAACTTTTTTCTTGGCTAGTATGAACTTTTCACCCTCTAATAATAGTCCTGAAGAACATTGGAGTTTTTTTTTTTTAATTACTCAACCTGTCTCAGGGAATTAATGGACTCTATATAGTTTCCTAAGAAACATAGGATTTTTCCTTAAACTCTGTACACAATTTGGTGGGAGGTTTGGAATGAGCATGTGGCAGATCCTGGACAAGAAACTGTAAGAAATGAAGTAATAGAAGAAACACAAAGAGTGAAGCCACTGGAGAGTAGACAAAAGCCTTAGAACCTACCTTATGGAAATAAGGAAAGTAAAGTTAACTTACTTCTCCACTTGTATTGCTTCTAAACATAGCGAATGGCTCTAGTTTGGGTTACCTTCCTGCACAAGGAAGAGATGGGAGAGCTTTTTCATGGGTGCTGTGAGGAATATCTTCAGCATCTGCTGGTCAAAGTTGCTGAACGTCATCTGGATTAAGACTCTACCTGGACAGGTTCTTTGGAAGTGATTGAGACATGTTTGAATTATGTTTTATGGCAGAGTTTAAACCAACCAATCCTCTGAGCTCAGGAATTAGACTTATCATGTTTAGTCAAAGCCTCCCAGTGGGTGGCATATAGTTGGGTCTAAGAGGTGGATAATAGCTTGTGAAAAAAAGGGGAAGATAGCACCTGCTTTGGGCACCTGTCAAGAGGCTGTCCTAGGACTCATCAGTGTTTAACAACTTGTCAAATCTTCACTTTTCTAGGAAAGTTTTTGAAAGGATGGGTGGAACTTAGCTACAGAATATTATCCTAATCTTTTTCCATTTGATTTCAGGCCAGATTACAGTACTGAGACAACATTGAATCTGTTTGTTTATAATATCTGGATGGTTTTGGACAGAGGTAGTACAAACATCTGGAACTCTTGTGCTTTTTGACATCATTGACTATGATATCCTTTTCATTCTGACTTAAGATCTGTGACATTTCCA
Organism: Thamnophis elegans; assembly: GCF_009769535.1. Lineage (NCBI taxonomy): Eukaryota > Metazoa > Chordata > Lepidosauria > Squamata > Natricidae > Thamnophis > Thamnophis elegans. Next base: position 101,535,936 of record NC_045543.1, on the reverse strand, counting down.
CACATTTTATTTTAATTGGCTGGATGCTTAGAGATAAAATAGCTGTACCCTTGACCCATATTTGCTTAAGGACTTAATTTCCATTGCAAAAAATTAAAGTGTAGGCATATTAGGCAGTTCATTTGGCACATGGAAATCTGTCTAATATGTCTTGTCCAACATAAAGAAGAACTTTAGCCATATTCAGTGTCCTATCTTTAGCCCTCTTGGAAGAGGGAATAAATAGTATACTACACTAAAACTGTCATGTCCACAAAATAATTTTAATCAGTCACTAACATTCTGTTCTGTTATCCTTTCTATTCCAGCTGGGCACAAAAATTCCAGGTATTTATAAATTGGATAATGAACTTACTCTCTTTTAATATATATTTCAGAAAATTATATACAGAAAAGTATTAAATTTTGTTGTATAAGTTTTAGTTTTAGTTTTACAATATAATGCAATATAATATAATACATTATAAGATGATGCAATATGTTATGATACCCAAACTCTTGGGTTATCTTTTAAGAAGCTTAAAACTTTAATAGCCACTAAAGCAGAATTTAGGTATTTTCAAAATTATAGAAATTTCTTTTTTATCTGTATTTTTATACCAAATTATTTTCTATCTTTTTTACCTTTTGAAATTGTGTGTTTGTGTGTGTGTGTGTAATTGAACAAAATGACCAAATACATAATTTTATTTTATTTGGTTCCATTATTTTTAGAATAATACATAGTTTCAGGTCGCCGACTACAAAAAACATTTGATTTGACTTGATATGAATTGATTTGATCTTCTGAAGCAGCAATAAAAGAACAACTTTTGTGAAATTGGGTAGATAACTGTCCATAAGGTTTTTTCAGTGAACATTTAATACCATTCATAACTTTTCTTTCAGTTCAAATAATTTTATGAGTACTTATTTAGCATGGTTGCAGAGACCCTAGAAACAGTCAATGAATTGGGTTTAGATTCACTGAATCGCATTTAAGTTTGATTTCCCATCATTCTTTTAATAATAGTTCGAGGGAAAACATGATGCAATTTATTTGGGCCAGGTGTAGCTAAGCATAGATCTTATAAAGCTTTGGCACTTGAAATTATCTTTGAATTTAGATCCAGCTATTTCTTCTAAACAGATGGAAGCAGATGGTTTTTGCAACCTTACCTGGTATCTGGGACTCTTATTTTTGACATGAACAACAATGACACTTTGTGGATGTTATTACTGTGCATGTCAAGGTCCACTTGAATGAAAAGGCTTTTTCTTCTCTTCCTTGGGCCACCGTGTCGTCTACAGGATAATTTTTTAGGCATGTGGAACAAGGGTCAATGTCCTAGCAGAAGAGCTTCATTAGATTTCACACACTTATTACAATGTTGTTTTAGTTTAAGCTCAGTGACACAGCACTGTGGTGATACTTCCAACTTTCACTGTGCCATTTAACTTTTTCCTCCATATGATGATTTAATGGCCTGTCATCTCCCTGAATGCCACTGGCTAATCCCTATGTATTGCAGACAATCATGTAAAAATATACAGAGATAATTCTGATAATTCGTCTTTTGACAAATAGCAACCATCAGTGTCATTAAGATCCTAAATATTACTTCTGGAGTAATTTACTGCAATGTGTTTGATTTACTGCATCAGGTTTATGGTAAGGACTTTTTCTGATTCACTATCTCTTCAGCTGAATTCATTCTGAAAGCCTGTATAGTAAATGCAATTGAATTGATCAAATTAGATGAAAGGAAAATGGTTGAGTTCTTCTTATTGTGGAGCTTATTATAAACCATAGCAAGTTGGACATCACTTCATGAAAACTAATAACATGATGTGAAGAAAATAGAAGAAATATACTAAAATATTTCTACATTCAAAGGGAGGCCTTGGAATAATTGCTGACCTCGAAATAATAATGCAAAAGACTCCTTTTTCATTCTGAAATGAGATCCTGGTATAATTGATAAAACTGACTGAAATGCTTTCTATAACAATTAAATTAAAATATATTGAAAGATGAATGTCATGGCACTAAAGCAGTGAAAATGCATTCTTCCTTGGAATCAGATAAAACAGGAAGAGTTTTACTGAAAGTGTTACAGCAGAAAAACGAAGAGTGATGTAAAAATTAGATGAGATAAATCATTGTAGCTGTTTTGGTACAGATGTTGACTGCAAAAGTCACTTTTCATACATCTATCATTTATTATACTGGATTTTATTAACCATTATGAAGGCTATACATATAGCATTCTTTGGTTAGATTACTTTTAGAGAATTCCAGAATAAAAGAAAATAAAAATCACCTGAACTGCATATTGGATGTATTTTTTTAATGCTGTAAATGAAGATACATGAACTGCTAGTATGAATATGCTCCCCTGTGATCCAATCACAGAACTCATAAATATATCCATTACTGCTGCTCTCTTCATTTAGATTCCATAGCATTGTTACTAACATTATTCTTAAAATTACTGTTCCATTTGTTAGGGCCCTTGTATCCTCAGCCTTTTTATACATGAAATAAATAAAATACATGTATCCACACAAACACAAAAACCATTTTTTTGAAGTAGACAGCAACAAGGCATAAGTCATTGCAGGTATGCTCATCATTAGTAAGTTTTATTTGCTATGATAACTAATGTTTTTAGTTAGAGCAATAGTGATCAGTGGTTAGAAAGCAGTATTGAAGGTTAATTCTGCCAACTGCCAGCAGTTTGATCCTGACTGGCTCAAGGTTGATTCAGCTTTCCAGCCTTCCAAGGTTGGTAAAATGAGGTCCCTGTTGTGGTCTGTCGGCGGCCTGCAGAGCTGGCAGCAGAGTTGGACAGTGAGGAGGTTGGGGAAGAACATGGGCCAGTCCTGGAGTCTGGGCAAGGCTAGGATGAGGGCTCTACATCAGAGGCAGAATGGGGGCCAGGGCCATCTGAGAGTTATGTGCTGCCTTCAGATCCTCCAGAGTCAGACAGCAGTGAGACAGAGGAACAGGCTCCCCCTCTTCCCAGTGCACACATGCGCAGAGCTGCCAGATTGCAAGAACAGTTAAAACAGAAGGGATGACTCGGGAGTAAGGTTTGAAAGTGATTGGCCCCTTCCATAGGACATAAAGGAGGAGCAAAGGCACATGAACCTTTGCAGGAAGCAACTTGGTTCATGCTGGTCAGTTTACCTTCTGAAACTCCATTTGGGATCTTTGCTCCTTTTGGCCTTGCCAAGCTAATTGCTCATTAAGTCTTTGGCAGCATTTTCAAACAAGATAAAAGTGGGTGCTTATCAGCCTTATCCCGAAGGACTTTGCAGCCTATTGTGGAACTCGTTCCAACTATTTGGGACTCATTACCAGCTGTGAATGAATATAATTCACAGCCTTTGAAATAAAAAGAGGATTTTTGGACCTAATTGTGTGCTTTTTATTGTATCAGGAAGCCTAGGTCAGAACAGACCCAGAGTGTTATGGGCAAAATGTTGTCTCTGTAAACTGCTTAAAAAGAAGAGGCTATAAAACACTATAAAATGATATATAATGCTAATTGCTATTTGACTAAATTAGTGTGATGAAATATAGTAAGGAAAGAGAGGGAGCACACTCTAGTACAGTAAGAGGTAACTCTTTCATCTGAGAGAGGGTGAAGATAGCCCTTCTCTAATAGTTTATAGTTTATTACAGATTATTTTATAGATACAGCGTCCTCAATCTGGCAATATATTGTCTATAGGTGTGAAAACAATAAAGAACTGATTTTGGAAGAACCTTATCTGTGTGCAGAATGAGATAACTTAAATGAAATTCAATAGTCTATGCAGGATTAGGGTTTCTGGTGATTTTTGGCCTGCTTACGATAAATAATAGTAATATTTCTAATAATAATGTGATCAGTTTGCTCTGAACAAAGAAAAGCTGCTTTGGACACCATTAATATGATTCAACCAATTTATTTTGATCAAAGATCTGTATAAAGAAACAAAGAGGAATAAAGTAACTTTTAAATATCAGATAAAAATTGCTTAAAGAAAGCTATTGGATACTTTTCCGGCAATACAGTAGAAGCTATTTTAAAGTACAACAGAACACACACCCTGAGGAGTTTTCGGGGTGTTTTACCCCCACAGTATTTGTTTCCAGAGAGTAAGTCATCTGTGAACCAAGTTTTGTTGAAGTTCCTCGAGGCGTTGCAGAGTTATGCTTAAACATACACACACAGAGCCAGATAGATAGATAGATAGATAGATAGATAGATAGATAGATAGATAGATAGATAGATAGATAGATATACACACACATACATACATACACATACATATACACATATACATACATACATTGAAATTATCATAACATATTTTCTAACACAATGCAAAATTTCATAAAACATTTCCTGTGAATAACTCCTGGTGTTTGACTTTGCTGTATATTTCAACATGAGCTACTTCGAAAGCAGATACACCTCTAAATATCTCCCTGAATTTTTAAGAATTTTTAAAGATTAGGAGTTCTTCAATTGTTGAAGGTACTTTGATAAGGAAATGTCTCTGAAAGGATGACCCATGAGTCACAGTTCTCTGGTGTGTAATAAAAAGATTCATATCTGAGGATATAAATTTAGCATGAACTGAACATCAAATGTGATGATGGATTGATTTAAGTATGCTATATGAGAGATGTAATATGACAGGTTAGATGCTATTTAAAATATTTTATTTATTATCTAATATATTCGAGGACCAAACTAGTTTCACTCTGGCATCAAATAGTTTCAAAGCTTCAGGAATACATTTTCCCCCTTTCATACAGAAGAGAAAGTATCATGAACATTAGTAGAATTGTATATTTATGGGAATAAATGCCACAAGAGGAATTTACCCATTAAAATTAAATATCATTACAAGTGCCACTGATGTTTTTGTATTTCTCTTTTACTGTTTTTTTCCTACATACTAATTAATTGGTTCATAATCTAAGGATTGTGTTAATGAAGTACCTTTTGAGCCTTTTGAGAGTGTGTTGAGTGATGTAGGAATCCCTAAAGGCCTGTCCTCCACTTGGCTGTACAGAATCTTTAATTATGTCTAATTTTGCTGGTATAAGCCAGTCCTCATAGAGATGAACTTTCTTTGATAACAGGTAATTTATTTATGCTGCTCTTCATATTTAACAGACTATTTAACTATATGTATTTTTTGTTCCTGAGGACACACAATCAATTCATTTTGTGTTCCTTCATTTACATTCAATCTGTTGGAAATATCAACAATATATCCTCTAGAAATACGCTATAACTGCAATTGATGATACCAGCATGACATCTAATGGACTAGCATGACATCTAATAGGAGGAAAATGGACGGCTCAGTCCCACCATGATGTCAGTTCTTACTAATCCTGTCTGCCTTTATCCAACTAGAGTGCACAGACATGCAGAACCAGATATGCATATATTAACTTAATGAACACTAATGATTGGGAACTTCACTTGCGTCAATTAGAAATGGGCTTGGTATTTATAAGACACTCAGTTAATCCTCAAGCAAAAAAGAAGCTTGTTTTCCAGAGAGGTTTTTATTGACCCAGCAGATAAGAGATGTATCATTCAGCATCTTTTTGAGAGAGATAGATTGCTATATAAATTTGATTGTTAGACAGACAAAAGGACAGGAAGGCATGCAGACAGACAATGCATATATACTTGATAACCCATACCATCCTTTTAATGTGCCCTAGTTTTTTCTTTCTTTCACATAGTACCAATGATGAAAACTGTCTTGGAAATTTGTTTTTCTCCATAAATAAACATATATGGGAACAAGTAGTGCTTTGCAAAAACCTTTTTTTCCTGAAATGTAAGAATTACTAACTTAATCAAAGACAGCTTGATTGAGTATTGTTTTCACATAGTTTTGTCATACTTTGAATCAACTAGAATTTCAACCATTCTTTTTTCTCAGAAAAGTCATTACAAAAAAATAGACTAAGGATATATCTTTCTAACTGTCAATGGAAGTTCCTTCAGAGTGAAAAATTACATTTATTTTAAAAGAAATAAATCTTGTGTATCCTTTTAAATAAAATCCCATTGTTTCACCACCTGGCCATCTTCAAAGCATTCCCAGTATACCCCAAGTCCAATATACCTATCCTTCCATTTGTCCTTACTGCCAACAGATTCAGAATATGAATCTGTTGGCAGATTTATATGAATCATATAAATAGAGGTGGTATTCAGCCAGTTCAGACCAGTTCAAGTGAACCAGTAGTGGACATTTTGAGTAGTTTGGAGAACCGGCAAATACCACCTCTGGTTGGCCCCGCCCTCCCGCCCCCATCATTCCCTGTCCTATATTCCCTTGTTTTTTTAACTCTGTTGATTCATGCAGCAGAGCAGGTTATCGTGCCTCAAAATAACAAAGGCAAGATTTTTTTTAAAAAAAGATTACTCATAGTTATTATAATCACAGACTATCAGGAAAAAGAACAAAAAAGAATTTAATTACTTAAGTAAACATGAATCAATTTCAGCAATCTGAGATATCTCAACATTGTTTTACACTAGATGTTGTATGAGCAAAGAATATATTGCTAATATCAGACCTGGGTTAATTTCTTGCATTTGAGAAAACTCATGAAATGATGCCATTGTAAATGAACATGGAAACAAAATCAAAATAAACACGCACACCCAATGTGGCACCTGTAATATACCATCTGAACACTGCACAATTATATTCTGAGCTACTTAGTTTCACCCTGTGATCAGGATTCCGAATCATCTGACAGTCATTGGAAAATTAGCTATCACATTAACTGTATGGTCAAGATAAGGAAAGGTTGGCTACCTTTCATGATTTCTCCTTTGTCTTCCATACTAAAGAGCCTAACTGGTGTGTGTCTGTATTTGGATTAGAGCCTGAAAACTGAACATTCAGTATGGATCCAAAAAAACAAGTACCAGGAGTTGGCCTTCAGGATACAAAAATTAGAGGGCAAACTCATTATAAAGAAATAAGCCAGATGGTGTATTAAAGGAACAAGCCAAAATATGATCAAACCATGAAGGCTATTAGGTGATGAACAAATATTTAAAAAGGTAAGCCCTTTTGTAATGTTTCTCAGCCATACCCAATAGTGCTTAAAAACTGACAGGGATTAGCAGGACCAAGACAAGGTTCCAAGGTAGATACCCCAAATCCAGCATGAACTGCAATGGTCTTCTTGTGAAGACTTGAAGATTCTCATTCTAAACCTAGCCTTCTTCAGGTCTTCATATGAATGCATAGAGAAATGCACACAAATCAGCTAGTGATATGCTCATCTTATCATCAACTTTTCCTTTCTCTGACCTTTATACATTTAACTTCCCCCCCCCTTTTCGAGTTGTAAACCGCCCTGAGTCCCCCCAGGGAAAAGGGCGGCATATAAATAAACTTCTCAAATCTCTCAAATCAAATCTCAAACTGAGGGTTTGGAACAGATCTGTACTTGCTACTCAAACTAGTTTCTAATGTATTAGATTCTAGAGTGCAAAAGGATCTGTACTTCACTTCATACCCAGTGCAGCCATCTTTTGGATCACCAGATGAATGCTGAATGATGGAGAAAGCAGTCCTGATTTTTTTCTACTTAGAAACCCTACATACAATATGAGGAAGATTAATATTGCTCTTAGATGTGTATTTTGCATATTACTTTGTTTTGTAAAGTCTTCTAACCCATAAATATACTATTGTGTGTATTTAATTTATTTATTTAAATTATTAAGAAAATTTACATGGCCAGCCAACTCATGGTGGGAAGCTTACAGAAGTAAAGGAAAATAAATGAATGAATAAATAAAATTGCTTTTATTTGTAGTATTTTATTGAGCTAAATGTGCAACAAGGACAAATATAATGTTTTAATTTTGACTCTAGCCCACGCTACTGTCATTTTATTCTGCTAACAGAAATATTATATTTATTTATACTAGCAAAGCTGTAGAAGGGTAGTGCCTATTTGCCAGCTGCAAGTTGAACTAATGCTCAGACTTTAACTGCCAAAATGAAATAGCAAGAGAAAATCTGAGTTTCACAGGAGAAGTCAAACACTAAGGAGTTATTAATATGGATTGCTGGGGCAATTTATTTTGCCATTTTATTTTTCCTCTGCTGTCATTGTAGGAGTACTAGGTATCAATTTAGATTGAAGGTTAGTGCAGGAAGAAGAAGAGACAGATAATCCTATCAGCCTTCCTCATTCTGCTTTACTGAATGAAGGGATCAACTTGCTTAAAGTCAAATAACTTTATCCTATCAGTGTGGCAAGAGAGAGTAAGGAGGAAAGTGCCAGATGATATTGTAAGGTTTCCTGAAAACTTAACATTACTATTCCAATAGCTAAACTTTGAAGATGTTGAGTTATTTTCTGTAAGTAAGCTTACAGAAGGATGTTATTGTAAAAATTAATCTATGTCCCAGGGATTTTCAAAGTCTAGATTTTCATTTTTTAAAAATGGCAATTGAATATATGCTGAAATATTAATTAAATATTTAATTTAAAAGCAGTGGAAAACTATGAATCAAACAATTGCTGGTGCAAACTATAAACATGTTATTATCTTTTCTACTAACATATATAGGAGTGAACCAAAAAACAATTTAATTATTTCATTGGTTACATACTGTAACTGGTGATTAAATTTAACTGGGAGGTCACTAACTGTGCAGATGTGGCAAAGGGAAAAACCCCTATATCATGCTTTCTTTTGTTTCAATTTTAACATTTTCTTTCTTGATAGTCATATTACCTAAAATGAAAATACTGAATTTTAGGAAGGAAAATTAGATGGCTATATATTTGTTCTGAAGCCTGGCTCATGCTCATTCTAAAGTAAAGTTTAATTTAAACTTTAAATATCAGTTTAAGCACAATAAGCTTTTACACTATTATCTTTGGGATCTCACTTTTCTTTACTCACAATCCTTTCATTCACTCTCACTTCTATGTCTCTTACTGAATTTCCAGGTCAATTACTGTATTTACTATACTGAAGTTATAAAAACTCCTTAACGTAATATTCATTTAATCCTAAAAGAATAGAAAATTATAGCATCTATCTTTTCTGGCAATGTTCTTCTGCTCAAAAGTTTAGACCAAATAAATAAATATGGAGATACCAAGAAATACTGTGGATGTTTTAGATGCTATCTATATGTTTCCATGCATTCTAGAGCACCTTTTCCCTCTACTACAAAACATTCTGCATCCTTACTTGTCAATTTACTAGACATAGGCATTTGGAATCTAAAGTGGTCCTCTGATTTTATATATTGCATTACCCTATGCAGACCTACAAAGACTTATATGCATATATGGAATTTATAGCATGCTTATTCTTCTTTCTTCATATTATTTTGAATTATCACTATATTAACCCAGCTATGTTCATGCTTGCTGCTGCCAAGGTTGAATAATCAAGGAGGGTTGAAGTAAGACCTTGAAAAAACTTGTCAAGAATATTTTTTTAAATGGAAATACTCTAAAATGAACCTGACATAGTGCCGATTGTTAGGACATCAAGGCATTAATGATGTACCTGGGACAAATTCAACAGGAATGCTAACTGCTAATGTAATTTTTGGTAAAATCAAGGGTCTATGCTGCATAAAAACACAACAAACAGCTACATGGAATGTCTGAAGGATGAATCAGGGTAAACTGGATATCAACAAATGGGAGATTGGCTTGTTGAGAATCAACCTCCTTGGTGTTAGTAACTTACAAAGGCCAGACAACTGCTATTTCCAGTCTGAAGAATGTATGACACCAAGAAAACTAATAAGGTGACATTTTTCACAAACAAAAAATTCAACCAAGCATTAGAAAGGTTGTTGAGAGTTAATGATTGCATGATGAGCATCCAAGTCTGTATCAACCCACTCAAAATTAGAGTTGTCCATATCAACACTCAAACAATTGATGCAATAGAGTTTGAAATAAAGGGTTTCTATTCCAGAATCAAAAAAAGCTCTAAGGCAAGTGCCCCCAAAATACTGGGGGCACAAAATACATACTGAGTGATTTCAATAAATTTAAAAGTTATTCAAAAGTTTGAATTTGGGAAGAAGAATGATGCAGGTGATTATTTGATTCAAGTTTGCCATGAACATTATTTTTGAATTATAAATATCTGGTTTAAACAGCACAAGTGTCATTTATGCTTGGACATTGCCAAATAAACTGCACTGTGATCTGATCAATTGTATTCTATGCAGTTACTGATGCAGTTCTGTTCATGGCTTTCTTCCTTTTGTAGAAGGAATATTTATTGCTTCCCAATACATTCATTCCAAGGTCACTGATGATCACAGAATATTTCTTTCTTTGCTGGCCTGTTTAACATAAAAGTTAGTTTATCTCCATGCTAGCCTTCATATAAATGCCACAAGTAGTCCCTCATGACATGTATCTTTCTGGTTTTGTTACAGCAATGACCCACAAATTATATGTCTCCATAAAATGAAACATTCTCAAGAATACTGATAATGGACGTGTTTACAGATTTCTCTTTTCAAAGTGAGATGCTGGCTCACACAGTTAGAATAACAATGAACTTGACTGACATTCAGTCTTTCCCCATATCATGCATTATAGCATTTTATTTCTGGGTACAGAATGTTCAGATTTCTATGTAACCCATTTGTATTCCTTATCAGTTGTTCAACAATTATTTGTTAGTGGACAAATGAGTATTTTTGCTCATTTTTGTCATCACACATCTGTTATCATTTGTGCCTCTGCAGATACCATGTTTGCTAGACAATGGGAAGTATGAAAGAAACTTTGTGAAACTTAACTAAACTTAATTCAGCAGTTTCTTGAAGAAAACTGGATTTGGAAAATTGGTAGTGAGTTTGGAAATAAATTTCATATTATAGGAAAGACTGAAAAATTCCTGATATCCAGGACTATTTCATAAAGTCCCTGCTACTGGACATTTATTGGACTTTCCTGCCACTTATCTACATTTACAATATAAATAGAGGATTCAGCAGAAGGAAAGGAAAAAGTCCTAACACCAGGTATACTAATTATTGCTGGAGACCCTTGAAATAGAACTCCCAATGGTTCTATTAATCCAAGAAACTGAGAAGCTGCATGACCAATAGGCTTGATTTTCCTCATCAGAAACATTGACTACTGTTATTTATCAACCATCCAACAGCATAGAAACACACACACACACTCACACAATGTAAAAATGCAAGTATAAAAATAGGAACCACTTTTGGTGGGAAGGTAACAGAGTTCTGTGCCCCTTTGGCATTTAGTCATGCTAGCCAAATGACCATGGAGATGTGTTCAGACAGCATGGGTCTTTGGCTTTGAAATGGAGATGAGCACCGGCCTCTTGAGTCGGGAACCACTAGCACTTATGTGCAAGGAAACCTTGTTAACAAAAAAAAAGTAAATTATAAGGTATAGCCCAATTCCATCTGCCATCTTAAATTTCCTGAGACATTCTCACCGACCCACAAACAGACACAGACACAGACACACACACACACAGATTAAAAATAAACATAATACATGTTCATAAATGTCATAAAGACTAGTATTTCAATTCACAACATGTCTGCTCATTTAAAATAAATCATAAAAGAAATAACCTGTCATTGATGCTACTGTACTATCTCTTGGTTCTTCAGGCCGAAGACACAGAATCAGGGGTTTTTAATCTCGTTTTAACAGTATGTAATAGAGTGAGTGTGATTTCATTCCCTTTATTGACTTCAACAATTGCAGGAAGGGAATAAATGGCTTCCTGTGAAGTGCATCTCCTCTAGGAACCTGCTCCAGAATTTTAGTTCACAGAAGTCAAGTCATTTTTTCCCTTAAAACCATCAAACAGATTCCTTTCCTCTTTTCCCCCCAGGGATAATGGAAAGGGGACCTTTTAAGAGGCTGAAGCTGAACAGCTGCCTTTAGCATTTATTATTATTCTACCTTTCAAAAGGTTAGTCTTGGAATGCCTCATAAGCAATGGAATGAAGAAAACTGTGACGTTAGCTGCATATAGAATGTAAGGCAGCGAGAGTGATTGGGCTGGGCTTCTAAAGTATTCATCACTTTGTGGGGTGGAGAATGACTGCTTTGCACTGTGAGTCTCTGGGACAGTCAGAATTTTCTGTGGAACATCTGCTTTGCATCCCCCTGTGGAGTTTCTCAGGCTTTTGATCATTTGTGGGGGAGGAGGAGTAGATGCTTTAAGCCTCACTGTGAAGGCTTTCCTCATTTTTGGAAATTCCTGACAGTTTTTTTGCCATGTTGTTGGGCCATCCTGGGGCAGCTAAAGCTTCTTTCTTTGGCATTCCTGCATTGTGCCACACTGCAGCCAGCCCCATAACTCATACACAGTTGAGCCTGGCCTCCCCAACCTCCCCAAGATATCCATACACCCCTTCAGTGACATGCGGTGAGGGTTACCGTTGATGAGGCAAGAGCGCAGCAGCAGTGAGAAGCAATGTCCCTGCCGCTGTGTCCAACAGGCGTCTCACATTTATGGTGGACATAAACGTGAGACACCTGTCGGACACAGTGGCGGGGACGTTGCTTCTCGCCGCTGCTGCACTCTGCCGTCTCGCCCCCCCACCTCCTCCATCCACGCTGACATTCCAAAAGTATGCCGCCGAGGAGCAGCAGAGCCGGGATCATTGCCGCTCAGGTGGCCCCCACCACCAGAAGCTTGGGTGTCCCGGCTCCATCCAAGCTGCTTGCCATTGCACTCCACCGCCTTGCCACCCCGCCTCCTCTGATGAACAATCCTGCTGTCCCGGCCTGCAGCCAGCCCAGCACCGAGCCGATCCCATTTGCCAGCCAGTATCGGCTGGCAACTCCCCGGGGGAGAGCCTTCTCTGTTGCAGCTCCAGCCCTCTGGAACGATCTCCCCGTGGAGATCCAGACCCTCACTACCCTCCTGGCCTTCCGCAAAGCCGTTAAGTCATGGCTGCTCCAGCAGGCCAGGGGGCTTTCGAAATATCCAGCCCCTCAGAAATTGTGACTGTTGTACATTTTAATATGTTGTCTTGTGTATTATCCCCCTCCCTTGTTTTATTGTAAGCCGCCTGGAGTCCTTCAGGAGTGGGCGGCATACAAGCTCAATAAATGAAATTAAATTAAATGAGCGGGGAGGAGGAGGAGGAGGAGCAGGAGCAGGAGGAGGAGAGTAGTGAGTCCTTGTGCCAACCAGCCGGCCAGTCAGGGAGCAGGTCAGGCAGGGGTGGGTGGGCTGGCTGGCTGGGGAGGGGGGATCATGGCCACTCAGGTGGCCCCCTCCCCAGACATCCAGCCAGCCTACACACACCCCACCTGACCTGCTCCCTGCCTGGCCGGCTGGCTGGCACAAGGACTCACCGCTCTTCTGCTCCTCCTCCTCCTCCTCCTCCCCCCCTCCTCCTCCTCCTTCCCGCTCAGTGCTGGGCTGGCTGCAGGCCAGGGCAAGCTGCCCAGTAGAAAATGCTGGGCAGAGAAGAAATTGCTGCTGAAGAAATGGCGGCTGGTGGCCCAGAGCAACCTCTTCAGAATCACCCACGATTGCGCAGTCGCTCAAGTGCAAGACATGATTTGCTGCTCCCAGATCAGGAGGCGGGAGAATCAGTGCCTCCTTTGCATATTAAATTTTTTGCTTTTTAACTCTTTCTTAACCTTTAAAAGGCAAAAAATTCCTTATGCAAAAGAGGCCCCGAGTTCTCTGGCCTCCTCCTATAGTTAACACTGAGAGCAGACACTAAGTCACTGTGACTTGAAATCTGGTAGCAACTATCCTGGCTTTAAAAATTCTTTAAAATTCTTTCCTTTCCCTCAGGAGACTGGTGAGGCCCCGCCTCCCTTGTCTCTAGTGACTGCACGTCCCTGCACCCCTTACTTGGGAACGGCGTTTTTATCAAAGTCTTAATGTGAATGGTGACACCAAAAGTGAAAAACCAGAAAAGCAGGCCACAGTTGAATTCTGGAAAGAATTGTGGGAAAATGCAAAGGACTACAATAAGGAAGCAAAGTGGATACATGACTTTGAGAAAAGCATTGGCAACAAACAAATTAGAAATAACAACTGATGGTCAAAAAAACGAGTAAAAACGGTAAAGAATTGGACATCACCTGGAAAGGACCAATTCCATGGTATCTGGCTCAAATATCTGACCAGTTTACATGCAATATTGGCCAGGCAACTGAATGAAATTTTACAAAAGGACCAAATTGATGAATGGTTGACAACTGGAAAAACATACTTGATTCAGAAAGATGCAACTAAAGGAACAACACCTGAAAACTACAGACCAATAACATGCTTGCCAACAACCTTCAAATTACTCACAGGGCATTATTGCAGATAACATGATGAATAATTTGGAAACAAACAACATCTTGCCAGTAGAGCAAAAAGGCAACAAAAGAAGGAGCAGGGGCACAAAAGATCAGCTCCTAATTGATAAAATGATATTAGAAAATTGTAAGAACAGAAAAACGAACTTGAATATGGTCTGGATTGATTACAAAAAGGCATTTGACTCACTGCCACATAGTTGGATCATAAAATGCTTAGAAACAACTGGCATTAGCAAAAATATTACATCCTTTACTGAAAGGCGATGAAACAATGGAGAACTGAGTTGGCAGTAGGGAATGAGATCTATGGAATGGTTAATATCAAGCGAGGAATTTTCCAGGGTGATTCACTTTCACCTCTTCTCTTCATCATCGCAATGATCCCACTATCAGTAATCTTAAAAAAAAATGAAATTAGGCTACCAAACAGCCAAAGAAGCTGAAAACATTTTGCATTTACTATATATGGATGATTTGAAACTCTATGGAAAGTCAGAAATAGAAATCCAATCATTGACAAATACAGTCCGAGTATTCAGCACCGATATTTCAATGCAGTTTGGCATGGAAAAATGTGCCACTGTATCCATAAAAAGAGGCAAAATCACTGCATGTGAGGGAATTGAATGCCCAATGGCCAACTAATTAAATGCAACGAAAATGAAGCCTACAAATACTTAGGCATTCTGCAGTTGGATAATATCAAGCATGGAGAAGTAAAAACTATTGTCAGGCGAGAGTACACCAACAGAGTTAGGAAAATTTTGAAATCTAAATTGAATGGTGGAAATACAATCAAGGCCATAAATACCTGGGCAATACCAGTTATAAGATACACAGCTGGTATAGTTAACTGGACACAAGCTGATTTGGACATTTTGGACTGAAAAACCAGGAAAGTAATGGCAATGCACTACAGTTTACATCCACGTGGTGATACTGATAGACTTTACCTGCCCCGAAAATCAGGTGGCAGAGGATTATTACAAGTGAAGCAAACAGTTGAAGAAGAAAAACATGCACTGGCTGATTATTTAAAAGAAAGTCAAGAACATCTATTAATTGAAGTAGAGAACAAAAAACCACTGAAGGCCCAACAGACGAAACAAGAATATAGAAAAGATGTGATAAAATCAAGAATGGAGAGTTGGCAGAACAAAGCACTGCATGGCCAATTTCTGGAAAAAATAAAAGATAAAGTGGACAGTGAACAAACTTGGTTATGGTTAACAACAGGTACATTAAAGAAAGAAACAGAGTCACTAATCCTGACTGCGCAAGAATAAGCTATCCGCACAAATGCCATTAAGGCCAAAATCGAAAAATCCTCTGATGATGCCAAATGCAGACTTTGCAAAGAAGCTGATGAAACTGTTGATCATATACTCAGCTGCTGTAAAAAAATCACGCAGACTGATTATAAATTGCGGCACAATTCAGTAGCACAAATGATCCATTGGAATTTGTGCAAAAATTATAATATTAAAACAGCAACAAACTGGTAGGAACATCAGCCTGAAAAAGTCACTGAAAATCAGATGGTCAAGATCTTGTGGGATTTTCGCATACAAACAGACAAAATACTGGCACATAATACACCAGACATCACACTGGTTGAGAAAAGTAAGGTCACAATCATAGACATCACAATACCAGGTGATAGCAGGGTAGTTGAGAAGGAACATGAAAAAATCGCAAAATACCAAGACTTAAAAATCGAAATTCAACGACTATGGCACAAACCAGCAGTGGTAATTCCAGTGGTAATTGGCACACTGGGTGCTTTCCAAAAGCACTGGAATTACATTTAAAACAGTTAAAAATTGACAAAATCACCATCAGTCAAATGCAAAAAGCCGCACTGCTTGGATCTGCACGCATATTAGGAAAATATGTTACAACGTCCTAGGCCCCTGGGTGGGGCACGACTAGTAACCAATACCAAATCCGGCAAAACAACTGGCCGCTGTGATACAATTGTATAATAATAGTAATAATAATAATAATAATAACAACAACAACAACAACAACAACAACAACAACTCCGCCATTGCCGGTCCCAAGCCCAGATGAGAAAGGAGGAAGGTTGGGATCAGGTTGGCATCTGGTCCCGTAAAAAAAACCCCGCCAACCCATACAATATGGTGAAAAAAACAAATAAGAATTCCATACCGCATCGGTCGTCACGCGGGTTAACAAGGGCCGCGGCGGATGTTGGGGTCCCTGGACATCCGTCGACAAGTGGGCTACAAGTGGACCAGCCAATAAAACGACAAAAATATAGTGCAGATGAAAACCGTGCCATAATGGCCTGTTACTACAACTCAGAGCCAGAAAAAAGAGGCTATTTAAAGCGAATGTATGAATTATGGAAACAACAATATCCAGATTCAAATGTTAGTGAACAACGACTAGCAGATCAAAGGCGATTTATTATATGGAATAAAGTGTTTAGTGAAGTTGAACATGAGTAAATTAAGGCAAATTGCAAAACCCAAAAAACAATATCACAAGCGGAAATAACTGATATTCAAGACACAACTAAAGACATTATAGTAGAACTCCCAGAAGAAGCTCTTGGGGAGGAAATAATATCACCACCACTAGAACCAGTTATCACTGAACCAACTGATGAACTAACTCAAAAACAAAAAGAATTGAAGGATAAGATCATGGAGCATTTTCTGCTTAATGAGGAAAGGCAACATTTACCATCACTAAAAACTGTGCCAAAGAAAATTTTGGCCCCTATCATGAAAATGGTTAATGCAGTGTTTTCAACAATTGAACCAGGATCCATCTTGGAAACAAACCAGTTAATGTACAGCGCAGCTGTAATAGTCACTAATGAACTAGGCATTAAAATTAAAGTACCTAGTCATACAACAGAAAAAGCATCAAAGCCAAAGTGGAAAATCCGTTTAGAACAAAAAATAAAAAAATTAAGGGCAGATGCTAGTAACTTAAAGAACATGCATGAGCAACGGCTTAAAAACAACAAAATCATAGATCGGCTAATCAGGAGATATAGATTGGATACAAGAAACATCAATGAAGCTGTAGAGATTGTAAAACAGCAGATAACAGCAACAGCTAGAAAAATTGAAAGATATGAGGCACGAATCATCCAATATAAACAAAATCAGCAATTTCGATCAGACCAACGGCGTTTTTATCAAAGTCTTAATATAAATGGTGACACCAAAAGTGAAAAACCAGAAAAACAGGCCACAGTTGAATTCTGGAAAGAATTGTGGGAAAATGCAAAGGACTACAACAAGGAAGCAAAGTGGATACATGACTTTGAGAAAAGCATTGGCAACAAACAAATGCAAGTATTAGAAATAACAACTGAGATGGTCAA
The DNA here is from genome assembly GCF_009769535.1 of Thamnophis elegans. Classification (NCBI taxonomy): domain Eukaryota; kingdom Metazoa; phylum Chordata; class Lepidosauria; order Squamata; family Natricidae; genus Thamnophis; species Thamnophis elegans. Next base: position 101,518,213 of record NC_045543.1, on the reverse strand, counting down.
AAATCGAGTTAAAAAGGTAAAGAATTGGACATCACCTGGAAAGGACCAATTACATGGTTTCTGGCTCAAATATCTGACCAGTTTACATGCAATATTGGCCAGGCAACTGAATGAAATTTTACAAAAGGGCCAAATTGATGAATGGTTGACAACTGGAAAAACATACTTGATTCAGAAAGATCCAACTAAAGGAACAACACCTGAAAACTATAGACCAATAACATGCTTGCCAACAACCTTCAAATTACTCACAGGCATTATTGCAGATAACATGATGGATTATTTGGAAACAAACAACATCTTGCCAGTAGAGCAAAAAGGCAACAAAAGAAGGAGCAGGGGCACAAAAGATCAGCTTCTAATTGATAAAATGATATTAGAAAATTGTAAGAACAGAAAAACGAACTTGAATATGGTCTGGATTGATTACAAAAAGGCATTTGACTCACTGCCACATAGTTGGATCATAAAATGCTTAGAAACAACTGGCATTAGCAAAAATATTACATCCTTTACTGAAAAGGCAATGAAACAATGGAGAACTGAGTTGGCAGTAGGGAATGAGAGCTACGGAATGGTTAATATCAAGCGAGGAATTTTCCAGGGTGATTCACTTTCACCTCTTCTCTTCATCATCGCAATGATCCCACTATCAGTAATCTTAAAAAAAATGAAATTAGGCTACCAAACAGCCAAAAAAGCTGAAAAAATTTCGCATTTACTATATATGGATGATTTGAAACTCTATGGAAAGTCAGAAATAGAAATCCAATCATTGACAAATACAGTCCGAGTATTCAGCACCGATATTTCAATGCAGTTTGGCATGGAAAAATGCGCCACTGTATCCATAAAAAGAGGCAAAATCACTGCATCTGAGGGAATTGAAATGCCCAATGGCCAACTAATTAAATGCAAAGAAAATGAAGCCTACAAATACTTAGGCATTCTGCAGTTGGATAACATCAAGCATGCAGAAGTAAAAACTATTGTCAGACGAGAGTACACCAACAGAGTTAGGAAAATTTTGAAATCTAAATTGAATGGTGGAAATACAATCAAGGCCATAAATACCTGGGCAATACCAGTTATAAGATACACAGCTGGCATAGTTAACTGGACACAAGCTGATTTGGACCTTTTGGACCGAAAAACCAGGAAACTAATGACAATGCACTACAGTTTACATCCACGTGGTGATACTGATAGACTATACCTGCCACGAAAATCAGGTGGCAGAGGATTATTACAAGTGAAGCAAACAGTTGAAGAAGAAAAACATGCACTGGCTGATTATTTAAAAGAAAGTCAAGAACATCTATTAATCGAAGTAAAGAACAAAAATCTACTGAAGGCCCAACAGACAAAACAAGAATACAGAAAAGATGTGATAAAATCAAGAATGGAGAGTTGGCAGAACAAAGCACTGCATGGTCAATTTCTGGAAAAAATAAAAGATAAAGTGGACAGGGAACAAACTTGGTTATGGTTAAAAACAGGTACATTAAAGAAAGAAACAGAGTCACTAATCCTGGCTGCGCAAGAACAAGCTATCTGCACAAATGCCATTAAGGCCAAAATCGAAAAATCCTCTGATGATGCCAAATGCAGACTTTGCAAAGAAGCTGACGAAACTGTTGATCACATACTCAGCTGCTGTAAAAAAATCGCGCAGACTGATTATAAATTGCGGCACAATTCAGTAGCACAAATGATCCATTGGAATTTGTGCAAAAATTATAATATTAAAACAGCAACAAACTGGTGGGAACATCAGCCTGAAAGAGTCACAGAAAATCAGATGGTCAAGATCTTGTGGGATTTCCGTATACAAACCGACAAAATACTGGCGCATAATACACCAGACATCACACTGGTTGAGAAAAATAGGGTCACAATCATAGACATCGCAATACCAGGTGATAGCAGGGTCGCCGAGAAGGAACATGAAAAAACCGCAAGATACCAGGACTTAAAAATCGAAATTCAATGACTATGGCACAAACCAGCAGTGGTAATTCCAGTGGTTATTGGCACACTGGGTGCTATTCCAAAAGCACTGGAATTACATTTAAAACAGTTAAAAATTGACAAAATCACCATCAGTCAAATGCAAAAAGCCGCACTGCTTGGATCTGCACGCATATTGCGAAAATACGTTACGACGTCCTAGGCCCCTGGGTGGGGCCCGACTAGTAACCAATGCCAAATCCGGCGAAACAACTGGCCGCTGTGATACAATTGTATAATAATAATAATAATAATAATAATAATAATAATAATAATAATAATAATAATAATAATAATAATAATGCATTTATATATACTAGATTGACAATATGGAAGTTTATATAAGTTGTAAATAAAGACCATGGAGATGATGTGGAAAAGCTTTTTTCTTATAAAGTATGAACAATTCTATATAGAATAGAATATAAAGATGTAATACCATTAGATCTGTCCAGGATGATGTAATGAAATGCCATAATATAAATTTACTTTAAATTTAATATGTAATAATAGCTATATTTAATGAATGTTTAATAATCATAATAATTGTATACATATATATTAGATTGATGATATGAACAATGGAATGTGCTGAAATGCGTAAGCTGACATATTATATCAGAGAAACTATTACAATATAACAGTAACATATACAAATATACTTGATTGATAATATGTGACTTTATATAAAATTTAAGGGATGACTACAGAAAGGATGCAAAAAAACCAATCAACACACTGTATGGAGTGGAAGATGTTTTTTATGTAATGTGTTGTGTTTGTTTATATTTGTTTAAAAAAATAAAAACTTTAATTAAGCAATTAATTGTGGCAATCAAAACTGGGTGCAGTATTCCAAGTGTGGCCTTACCAAAACATTATAAAGTGGTATTAACACTTCACGTGATCTTGATTCTATCCCTCTGTTTATCTGTCCCTCTGTCTAGAACTGTGTTGGCTTTTTTGGCAGCTGCTGCACACTGCTGGCTCATATTTAAATGGTTGTCCACTAGGACTCCAAGATCCCTCTCACAGTTACTACTATTGAGGAAGGTACCACCTATACTGTACCTGTGCATTTTGTTTTTCTTGCCTAAATGTAGAACCTTACTATTTTCACCATTGAATTTCATGTTCACCTATATATTTCTAAACTTCTCAAACACAATTAGTTCTTGCCTCATTTATGTCTTATGGTGCTCTCAGAACATTCAAATGAATGAAAATAAAATAAAATAAAATAAAGGAAAACCAAGCATAAAAAACCTTGAATGAAGATTTCTTTGTTTAAGTTGATTCACGTTGTTCTGCATTTTAATAACGCATTTAATTAAAATTATTTTTCATGAATTTAGTAAGCCACTTAAGCAATAGAACTGAATGAACAGTTTCTAAAATATGTCATTAGATAGGCTAAAGAAGAAAAGAAAAGCAAGCAAAATGAGAACATTGTATTGAAGTCTGATATAAAAACACAGTAGTAATATATTGGGTCTTAGTCCGGTTTTGGTGATTGCATTAAACTATTGGCGCTTACATTAAAATTTAAACAATAGAATAATTAATGTCATTTGTAGTGTACAGGAATTATTTGTCAGGTGAATAAGGAACAATGTAATGTAGATTTGGCTGGGATGGGGAAGGAAAAGAAATTAAATTTCATGCAATAGTGAAAAAGTAAAGTAGCAAGTAGATCCAACTTTAATTTATATTTTATCTATATTGAAAAACCAAAGATTTTTAATATAGGCCAACAAAACTGAATTAAAAAGGTTGAATTTTACTGATGGATTAGAAAATGGGTTTACATCCTGGTCAAATACTTTTAATTCACATTCACAAATGTGTTTGCATAACTATGCTCCTGTGTCTTAAAGAAACATTAAAAACATTTTAGAAAAAGTTGTACAGTAAAACTATCCTGAAGTAGTCAGTTATAAAAGTATGCGGAAGTGATTTGGAACTGGGTATGTCTAGTTTGAAGGGGAAAAAAGGATTAGGGATGACATGATCCAATATCTAAAAGGCTGCCACAAAGAAGAGGGAACCAAACTGTTCCCCAAATCACCTGAAGGCAGGACAAAAAGCAATAGATGGAAACTAATCAAAGAGGAACAACCTAAAACTAAGGAGAAATTTCCTGGCAATTAGAACAATTAATCAGTGAAATGACTTGCCTCCAGAAGCTATGAATGCTCCAACACTGGAAGCTTTTTGAAGATATTGGACAACTACTTGTTTGAAATGGTATAGGCTTTCCTGCCTGAGCAGAAAGTTGGACTAAAATGGGTGTAAGCAATCCGTGGCTCTGGATCTGCTTGTGGCTCTCTGTCCCATCACTGGCTGGCCCTTCCCCTCCCTGTCATTCCTCACCTTGCCTGAGAAGGTAAAGGTGACAGCAGGGGATGGAAAAGCGACCTGGGCTGATTCTCATTCTTGCTGGAACTTTTTCCAGCCCTTGTTGGTGCTGGGCATACCTCGGTTGCTTGAGGACGTGAGCAACCGGCTCTCCACCCTGAGACACTGGCCTGATCTGGCCACAACTGACGCCAGTCTCACTAAAATGAGGGCTGGCAGGGTGGGAATGGGATCCAGGAGGAGGAGATGACATGCCCATGGTGCCCTGCTGTGGCTTTAAGAAGCTCAGGGTAGCAGGAAAATGGGGCTTGTTGCACTGAATCTTACATGCCCACCCTGGGGGTCAGGAAATCTGAGGATGGGCCAAGCTAGCAAACTCTCCTTGTGCCTCTTTACTACTCCATTTCTTTCTTCTTTTTGGAAATCCTGGCTGGCTGAGGAATGAACACAAACCACAGCAAAGGGTGGTTTGGGTGATTTACTACTACTTTTCTCATGACCCCCTGATTGGCTGTGGCAGGGCTGGGCATGTGCAGACAAGCAGGGAGAGCCTTCTTAAGTGAGTGGGCAGGCTCAGCCAAAGCAGCAAAGGCACACGTAGGGAGGGCTGCTGCTCATTTGAGGATGGTCTCCCCACTCATGAACAGGCTCCCAGCCCTGCCACAACTGGCCAGGGGGTCACAAAGTGAGGAGCAGAAGGAGGGTCACCCAAAGGGAAGCCTCCATTGAGTTTCGCATTCGTTCCGCAGCCAGCCCAGATTTCCAAAAAGAAGTGAAAGAAAAGGAGTAGTGAAGAGCCCCAAGGAGAGCTCGCTGGGCTTTCTGAGAGACTGAAAAGAGACACAGACACCGATACAAAGAGAGAGAGAGATACAGATACACACACACATACACACACTGTCAGATCCTCTCCATTAGATAATTAGGAAAGAAGACCACGAGACTCCATGAGTAGAAATCAAGTGTACTTTTACTAATTATAAATGATTAAAGGCTTAGCGAAGTGAAGTCTGAATATTTAGGCGCGAAAGCGATTGATATATAGAATAGCCCATTCCCCACCCCGTGGCATCACAGTTACAGTCAAATCATAATTCTCTCAAGTGTCAGGTGTGAGATAACTTCAAAAGGCATCACGAAGATGGAATGTCGGTGCCGTTAGTCCTGGCGGGAATCTCCCACGCATGCGTAGTCTGACAGGCAGCTGAACTCCAGAACCTTCCTCCAGCACAATGAGTAACCCCTCCCAAATACCATGCCCTCCCTCCCCGTTTCATGGCAGTCGAAGCAACAGCAAAGCAGAGGCTGACACAGAGAGAGAGAGAGACAGAGAGAGACAGAGAGAGACAGAGAGACAGAGAGACAGAGGGAGAGGAAAATAGATGAAGAGATAGACACAGAGAGAGAGATACAGAGAGGGGGAGAGAGGGAGAGGGAGGGGGAGAGACATAGATAAAGAGAGGAGGAGAGAGAAGGGGGAGAGAGGGAGAGAAATACACAGAGAGAGGAGGAGAAGAGAGAGTCATAGAGAGGGGAGAGAGGGGGAAATAGAAAGGGAGAGTAGGAAATAGATACAGACAGAGAAAGTAGAGAGAGATAAATAGAGAGAGGCACAGATACAGTGAAGGAGAGAGAGGGAGAGGCGGAGAGAGACATAGATACACAGAGAGGGGGAAGATAGGGAGAGGGAGAGAGAGAAGCAGAGAGATACAGAGAGAAAGGACATAGAGAGGGGGAGAAAGAGATACAGAGAGATGGATGCAGGGAGAGGAGGAGGAGGAGGAGAGAGAAAGAGAGAAAGAGAAGGGTTTTGTGGTTTCCTGTTCTCTGACCTAATGATCAACTAGGTAGGCATGGCTATAGCGTCATGTGACCCTTGGGTAGGAATGAGTGATGTCAAGTTGCCTATGCCCACCTAGGTTTTGTGGCTCCCTGCGTTTTTTTCCTGTGGAAAACAGATCCAAATGGCTCTTTGGGCGTTTAAGGTTGTAGACCCTTGGACTAGAAGATCTCCAAGGTCCCTTCAAACTCTGTTATTCTGTTGTTCTGAGTATGTAAATTGCACAGAGGATATAGATATTGTAGGAAATATAGTATTACTCTTTTGCTAAGACTCAGTCTCCCTTTCCCTTTATACCAAAATAAAACTTTTGTTTCTTTCAAGAAGCCAAATCTTGGCTATTATACACATCAATTTCAGTATTGCAATTTGTTTGAACCCAATGCAGGCTCCTGGGATGAAATGTTGCACTCCCTGGAGATTTCTTGGAATCTGAAAAATAAAAAATACTGCAGACTATACCTTTCATAGATTTCATTGATTCAGGATTCTTGGCAAGTTGACTGCATTGTCACCAATTGTCTTTGGTCTTGTCAAGCTAATCATTATTAGTAGTACTCACATCTTTTATTAGATTTTTAAAAAATAGCTATTATTTTTTTTTTTAAAAAATGAGTAATTAACAATAGTAGAATTGGAATTCTTGCTGACATTCAGAAGGAAGAGTTATGTATCTTTTGTTAGGAATTCACTTTGAAGCTCAATATCTTTTTGTTTGTGTGTGTGGAAAAATGCTGAAGCTGGCATGAGCGCCACTAAATCAAATAAGCTATTTAAAGGTCAATATCTATGCATCCAATTTGTATTGCTCTATTGTTGTCTAGCTTCCTAGTATCAATTGGCAATTCTGTTATCTAGCCTCAGGCACAATTTAAAGTAGGAAAAGATCCAAATACATTCACGGCCTTTGGTTTAATGGCTTCCTTTTGTAGCAATTTGTACAAGATCTACAAATGGGAAAGCTGAACTCATAAATCTAGCTTTTCATTCACTATTTCAGTGAGAAAATATCATCATCAAATAGTGCAAAAGGGGAGATGTGGAAAGGCATGATCAAGTTTCACAATTGCTGAAGGTTTAAAACTCATTTCAAACTTTTTTCAAGGCATGATCTAAGAGGTTGATACCATAATAGATGTAAGCACTCTGAAACTGAATATGTGAAATAGTGTCTTGGCTGACCAAGATGGTCTAACTATTGGGGATAATGCAGAAGAAAATGAGAGAATGGATATTAGTTTTGACTGAATACAGAGCTTAAACTGACCTGCCTACATTGATAAAATTTGAATTTCCTACAACTGCTACCCAGAAATATTTGGAGCACTAGAATTTAGATTTGGATTTATTGAAACTTTGATATCACCAAATACAAGAATTAATCATTACATATTTAATTGGATAGCATGTTTTTCTAGTAAACAAACTGCTGACAGTTTTGGAGTATTAAACCAGTTTTTCAGTTTGTGATAATTTATTCTTAGACTATGATATTGATTGATGGTAGTGGTGGTGATAAAAATAAAATCTGGTGAATACTTGTTTACTAGAATATAATGGAAAGAGTCTAGGATCAAAGTATAGAAACAGGAATTTTATAAAGAACTAGTTTCAAAGCCTGAAGCTTAGAAATTCTGGTGAAATCCTGATGTAAACAAATGTTACACATTATGGTCCCATAAGCCCATTCAATATTAGGGCTTTATATAATTCAATTCAGAGGTTTATTTGAACGTGACTTGACTGGATCTTAAAACCAGATTGACTTTTGGAATCAAACTGACATTTTGTATCATATACTCATAACTATCATTGAGATCTGCTTAATGACATTCAAGTGCACATTTTTGAATTAATTCAGAAAAAGCAAATGGACTTGTTTCAGGTCTTCAACTTAAAATATTAAATCAAATTGATTTTCTGGATCTGTTTGAATTACCTGATCTGATATATGTACCATTGTAAAATAAAGGATGGACTTTCCCCAAACCTTTGGAAATAATGGAAAACAGCCTTTGCAGAGTTAGAAATGGATGTGTTAATAAAGTAGAGGTTGCAGGGTTTTTTTTCCCCCAGGGGCATTTGCCATTGACCTGGCTACATTCCCATTTGGCATCTCTTTAAATGTGGTAGAATCTTTTAATGACATGCCTGCCCTATAGTCTCTGGCGGTGGGGGGGGGGAGTGAAATTGTACATTTTACTCATCATCATGTCATCTGTACAGGTACAGCAACATATTTTAGAACAGATACACTTGTTTTGATCATCTGTGTTTTATCGGTGAAAAGCAGTATTTGGATGAACAATCCAGGTGCATTCCATCAGCTGCCTTTTAACCATCTGACAGGCACATTAAGCCCTGACTGCCAGTTGTCTATGGATCTTGCCAAGGAACCAGATGCTAGGACAGCTTAACATTGTGTTCTAATTGATACTCTAAGTTGAATGAGAGAGAGAGAGAGAGAGAGAGAGAGAGAGAGAGTGAGTGAGAGAGAGAGAGAGAGAGAGAGAGAGAGAGAGAGAGAGAGTTCAAATAATGTTCTATTCAGCTAATGCTAGCTGAGAAAGCTTATAATATTCTTGCTCACTTAACAACAGAAAGAGTCTTAAGCATTTTTGAAGAGATTTGATTTCATTATTTTAGAAGCTATTTGCATGCTGTTTTAGGAATAGTCCTTTTCAGCTATGTGGACATGATTTTTTTTAAAGCTATGGAGACAAATAAAAGAAAATGTCCATAATTTGGAACAAAACTCAGCCTGTGAGCAATGAAGGAAAGTACATTTTGCATCATTGTTTTGTTGCAGTTCTATCTAATCCCTGACCTGACTACTCTAACACACATGACTCTAGCACGGTGTCATGTGGTGCTTTGTAATGAAAGGTGTTTCCACTCCTGAATAGTGGATGTTGAAAGTAGTAGTCAGGACAATGGAAAAGGGGGCACATGATTTATCAAAAGATTATAAGCTGCCATAGATGGAATAGTTGGTCATACATTTGACTTTAGAGTGGAAAAGATAAGGTAATGGAGGCTACATCTATCCAAAATTATTGTCCATGGTGGATATCAAGAAAAACACACATATCTACTGTATGCTAATATAAATGGACTTCTACTTATGGACTTCCTAAATCATCTGCTTAATCTTTCTGACAACAAAATAACAAAGTAGATGAGCCTAGCAGGAATCTTCATATATTTTTCATCTGTTGTTTCAGATTATATAACCTCCCCAAAAAAGGGAGGAGGAGCAGAGGTAACTAAACATATATCAAAGCATTTTCCTAATGCTAGACTTCTGATAGAAAGGTAGAAATTCAAATACATTGGCGTGTATATGCATGAGCATGTATGTGCATATTTGTATGTCTGAAGAGTTGAATGAAAAGTAATGCATCCACACCTAACTTTAATTTAAATAGGATTTTTAAATAAATGAAACAGGAAAATATTCCCTGAAAGGATTTCTCTTGTTTATGTGTTTAATTCTCATTTAATCATCCACATTTGTTAAATGTCCACCATGATGGAAAAGCTTCTTAAAACTGTCACAAAATAAGTCCACACTTTGTCTCCTCAACCAGGTCCTGTTAGTCTCTTCCACCAAATCAAATAGATACCCACATAAAATTACCGCAGTTTTGGGAAGGAAAGTTGAAAATTACATGACAAATGGACTGAATGGTGAACAGGGTAACAATTTCCAATTGCTTTTTATGAGACCTAGTGTTGTCATATTCCATTAAAATGCCATTGAATTCTGTTTAATTGTTGTTTCAACTTTTTTCATATTACTGAATAACTCTCTAAACTGATAGTGGTGTCAGATTAATGAAATCTATGCAAATAACATCATCTTCATCCCAAACACAATAATTATGAGTTTTCTTGCTGAAACCTGATTTTTATTTTTATTTTTCAATGGGGTGGTGTGGTAGAGATTTGTAATGATTAACTGACACTTCATTTCTGGAACAAAATGATGAATCCCTAAGACTTCTATAATGATGAAGAAACCTTTTCACCTTCATTTTTATAGATGACAACAATTATTGGCAAATTTCTTGAAGTATCCATATCTGCAGTCAGCATGAAAGGAATCCATATTGCACAAACCTTTCTATATTGAAGATCAATAATGTACCCCAAATGCTGCTTAAAATGCCAAGGTGGACTGCAATTTCCTTTTGAATGATCTGATTATCCTTAATCAGTGTATCAATTTTTGTCATTTGAACTTTATTAATTCCTATGACAGGCCTTCCACTTCATTTTTATTCCAGAAATTAGCTCTTCCTTAATGTACCATTTTTACATTTTTTTTTTAGTTCAGTGATACCCCGCATTCATATCAGCATAATCATCACCATGAATAATTGGTAAATTTCATTTGGCAGGATTTGTTTGGCAGTCACAAATTCAGTGATTGCACATTTCTTAAAGTGTACTGACAAATATTCATTGCAGGCTTCTGTTTCATGAACAATAAGCCATACAGCCTTTCCTCATTGCAACTTCCCATCAACTGACATTAAATAATAGATACTAAAGAAAACACCAGAGTTTAGTCAGTGCTGTCCTTATTGGTGATTTATAACAGATTATCATTCTTCATTCTTCGTGTGTGAGTGTGTGTGTGTGTGTGTGTGTGTGTGTGAGAGAGAGAGAGAGAGAGAGGGAGAGGGAGAGGGAGAGGGAGGGAGGGAGGGAGAGGGAGAGAGAGATGAATACACATGCATGTATTTACATATTCTGGATAGATTCATTTGCAGCTAAGAGAAATAAGTTGTCTTGAATGTATTTCTTGAATATCAGTTATTTTTTATTTTATAAATTTCTTTTAAATTATCTTTTGAAAACAAAACAACCTTCCTAAAGCAAGAAACATTAATCTTGACGGTATCTGCAGCATGCTGTCCGGAAAGGAGGAGTCTTGTTTTCTCACCATCATTATTCAGCTTATATCGGACCTATCCTGGCAGCACAGATAATAGCTACGAGATCAGTTCCATTCTAACTTAATCCGATTCTAACTCAGTCCCATTTTCGTAACTGCGATGGCCTTGGCCTATGCTCTTTGCATATTAAGAAGAAATATGATCAAACCATTGCAAAGCAGATTTCCTAAAGCAAAGCATTCTGTACAATCCCACCTTTTGACCATACTGATAATAGTTAACAAAATTGCCAAAGACAGCAACAGAATACCTGAGACTGTGTCTTATTTTTCCAATATAATAAGAGGTTAATATCCTTAGTTAATTGTATCAATAAATTTATTTAGTAAACTTATTGTTTTTCAAGATAACTATTCAGGGATTGTACATTCATTAAGCTGAAGTTTTAGTAAAAACAATACAATACAATACAATAGCAGAGTTGGAAGGGACTTTGGAGGTCTTCTAGTCCATCCCCCTGCCAAGGGAGGAAACGCTACACCACTTCAGACAAATGGCTATCCAACATCTTTTTAAAAACCTCCAGTGTTGGAGCATTCACAGCTTCTGGAGGCAAGTTGTTCCACTGATTAATTGTTTTAACTGTCAGGAAATTTCTCCTCGGTTCTAAGTTGCTTCTCTCCTCGATTAGTTTCCACCCGTTGCTTCTTGTTCTACCCTCAGGTGCCTTGGAGAATAGTTTGACTCTTTCTTCTTTGTGGCAACCCCTGAGATATTGGAACACTGCTATCATGTCTCCCCTAGTCCTTCTTTTCATTAAACTAGACATACCCATTTCCTGCAACTGTTCTTCATATATTTTAGCTTCCAGTCTCCTAATAATCTTTGTTGCTCTTCTCTGCACTCTTTCTAGAGTCTCCACATCTTTTCTACATCATAGCGACCAAAACTGAATGCAGTATTCCAAGTGTGGCCTTAATAAGGCATTATAAAGTGGTATTAACACTTCACGTGATCTTGATTGTATTCTTCTGTTTATATAGCCTAGAACTGTGTTGGCTTTTTTGGCAGCTGCTGCACACTGCTGGCATATATTTAAATGGTTGTCCACTAGGACTCCAAGATCCCTCTCACAGTTACTACTATTGAGCAAGGTACCACCTATACTGTACCTGTGCATTTTGTTTTTCTTGCCTAAATGTAGAACCTTACTCTTTTCACCATTGAATTTCATTTTATTAGATAGTGCCCAATGTTCAAGTTTGTCAAAATCCTTTTGTATCTTAAGCCTGCCTTCTGGAGTGTTGGCAGTCTGCCATCTTGGTGGCATCTGAAAATTTGATGAGTTCCCCATTTATTCCCTCATCCAAATCATTTATGAAGATGTTGAAGAGTACTGGGCCTAAAAAAGGAGCCTTGGGGTATCCACTGCATACTTCCCTCCATGTAGATGCAGTTCCATTGAGGACTACACCTTAAGTGTGGTTGGTCAGCCAGTTATGAATCCATCTGGTGGTGATGCTGTCCAACCCACATTCTTCTACTTTATCTAGTAATAGTCTACCTTATCAATGCCTTACTGAAGTCCAAGTAAACTATATCAATGGCTTTCCTCTGGTCCACTCATTTTGTCGCTTTGTCAAAGAATGCAATAAGATTAGTCTAGCATGATCTGTTTTTGACAAACCCATTTTGGCTTTTGGCTATTACCTTGTTTACTTCTAGGTGTTTGCTAATTCGTTGCTTGATTATCTTTTCCAGAATCTTTCTTGGTATTGAGGTCAGGTTGATAGGTCTATAGCTTCCTGGATCTATTTTTCCCTTTTTTTGAAGATGGGAACCACATCAGCTATTTTCCAGGCCTCTGGCAGTTCCCCGGTGCTCCAGGATCTCTGAAAAGTATATTTCAGTGATTCTGAGTTCTCATCTGCCAGTTCCTTCAGAACCCTGGGGTGTAATCCATCCGGTTCTGGTGATTTGAACTTGTCTAGGGTAGATAGGTGCTCACTTACCATTTTCATCCCTATTTCAATTTGTGTTGACAGGCAGAACACACTCTGCCAATAGGCTACATTCCTCAGAAGAGTCTCAGTTGACTTTTCAGATCATCTATATTTTCTTAAATTATTACTTTGGCTAAAACATTTGTGGCTCAGTTGGAATCTAAACCAAATCATATTGAGTGCCCCACTGTCTAGTTTCACCTTTTGTTATTCTAATATAAATTACAGATGTGGGTACTACTTGGAGAGAACATTTGCTTGAAAATCACTTGAAATATCAATCCATTGCATAAACTCTTTCAGTATTTGACTATCCTGGATAAAACGATATGGCTCTCTTTTTCAGTTTAATTTTAAACAATTCCTTTGTGAAAGTTTCTTGAGAAAAATATAATACATTTTAGTGAAAACCACTATTATAAGTAAATGGAATTTTGTTTTTACTAGTTTTCTTATTTGGTAATAGGGACACATTGATTTTATATACACAATGGATGTTCATTTTAGTGTTTGGTTGAAACACTAAATGAAAGACCAAAAGTGAAACAAAGTCAAATTGAGTTTTGTGATACATAGGCTTATGGTTTTATATAGTGACCTGTTCTGACCACCACCCCTTCTCCGTTCAGGAACGAAAGCCAAACAGACGTACGAAAGAATGTTTTAATCAGTCCTGGCTCTTGCTGGCTGCGAGCCCTAAAGAAACAAAGATAATTGCTCTGGCAAAAGTCCTATAACTCACAAAACACTGCAAACAGGATTCTATATATCAAGCCACTTATCCAAGTTGGCTTTTCTCGATTTGTGAATGCAAACAAGGAACGAGAATGAGCACGTTGATTCCTGCAACCAGGGCATGGCACACACAGTTCCCTTTATACTCAAGAGAGGATCCCAATGAGCAATAGCTTCTTGCAATCATCTCCTGTTGTTTCTTCCATCGAGTAACTCTTCGACGGGGTGCATCCTGCAACAACTCACGAGTGTTTTCCTGAACACTCCCTCTGATCCAAGGCTCCGCCGCCACCTGGTGGCCAATCAGTCTCTCCTCACCCTGCTCGGAGTCGACACCCTGTCCAGGGTCCTTCACCTCCTCCAAAGTCAACTCATAAGCCCCCTCGATGTCGAAGTCTGGCAGCAGCCCCAATGGCTCCTGCCAGGCCACCACAGTGACCTATGAAAAAAGGACTCAGAATGTTTTCATGAAACCATCATATGTTTCCCCACAATTTGGATAGCAACCTTGCTGATTTTATTATGTTTCTTATTTATTTACATTTTAAAGATTCGAGATTAGACATTTGATAGATTCAGAGCTCCTATCTTCCTTTGTCTCCATTCATCTTCCTGGTGAAGGTATTCATGTGATAAGTGCAGTAACAAAGGCTACGGAATGAAAAAGAAAAGAAAAAAGAAAAGAAGAGTGAATGTTATTTTTTCCATCCTCTCAACTGATGCACACAATCTGTGGCCAATAATGATATGAAGGACATACAACATCTTTCTAAAAAGCATAGGGTACCTGCTGTGCATAATGACATTCAAAAGGTTTTATTTTTTTTACCATTTTAATCAGTTTTTGATACTTGATATCTTACCTGTGATATCAGGAAGAATGGTATCAATTTTCTACACTCTTATTTTGTGCTGCTTGAGCCTTTAAAGAAAGATCCACAAGGATATAATGCTAAAATGAAATTCTAGTTGTTTTTTTTTTCTGGACAGCACTAACAAAATACTACCGGCATGCTTGGTTTCTACAAGCATCCCTTTGGTTTGGAACCAAGAATATATTATGCAAATATACAATGGGCACGCATTTCATCTCACCTTTTAACACTGGCAATGTTTTTTCAGCATATGTAGCTGAATGATTTCATGATATTCTGAGCAAGTATTGTATGTGCTTCATCCAAATGTATCACAACAGTAGTTTTGTCTTTATTGGTCACTTTAGTATGCTATGGATTTGACAAAGCTCTTGTTGTGGCTTTTTCTCCATTTCTATAACTTGGAGATTTTGAACAGAACAGAATAGGGTTTGCTGGAGTGCTTTCTAAGTAGAATTGCCCATTCGTTCTTTCTGGTGCCAGTATTATCCTCCTGCTGACTCCTATAAGGGGGTCTGTTGTTGTGATATGCCAACTTGGCTGTTCCCTTTAAGCATCACGATTTGTTTTTCAAGAGTTTTCACTACCTAACATCAGGCCCAACAGAACTACCTCCCAATACCAATATTGAAACTCATGACCCATCTGTAATATGATGAGCACATCATCTGTCTCAGTTATTGTCAGTAGTGTGAAAACCTAAACCAATTTAGTGGCAGGTTTCTTGCCAGTCCCTGACTGAACGCAGCCTCTTGAAGGTTTGCTTTGTTCCACTGGCACTGCCAAAATAAAAGCTTGACCTTTCTCTCACATTTGTAGGAGTGACAAATGAGTTTCCCCTCTACTGAACTGTTTTCATTGTGTGTCAATCTGTCTGAGCTTCTTCTACTATTTTCCAATATTTCTTAACATTGCTTTTGTGTTTTCCTTTGATTGGAACTCTCATTTCTATTTCATGTCCTCCTAACTAATCCATGATGGATTTATGTTAGCTTGCATTGGGGTAGAGCAAGGAGAAATATATCTTCCTCTGCAGTTAGCAAGAAGACTTTTCGGATGTGAATATCTTTGAGAGAAACTAAGTGTAACCCATTTTATTCCAGTCTTATAATTAGCATTTAATGCTTTGCAGCTCATAATAATACTGTTTCTGCTTTTGAGTTTGATACTAACATTAATTGTGTTAATGCATCATTGGTGGTTCTGATTTGTGCCCAGTCTTTTTAGTTAATGTATTTGAATTGATTTCTTTCTAGTTCATGACCATCAAAACTTTAAAAAAGGCAGCTAATAATGGTACCATTATGCTTTCTAACACATCCATTTGGCAATACATATTGAGCCAAAGCAGTTGTCATAAAAGATAATTTGTGGAACTCAAATAATTTACTTGAAACATTTTAACAACTTGTTTGGAGATTAAATATATGTTTTTCAGAGGTAGGTTCCTATGGGTTTGCATTGATTCAGATGAACCGATAGTGAAATTGGGACTGGGTCACCAAACTGTTAGGGATGGCAGGCTGGCCACGCCCCTGAACCTGTTCCCCAGTCACCCATGCTATTGCCCGCATGTTTTTTAGTCATTTAATAATGTTCTGCTCATGCACAGAATAATTTACAGGCAAGTGATGCATGCATAAGCAATGCAATGCATGGCAGGCATATGGGTGAGCACAAAGCGGACCAGCAGTAATGCCAGCAGCAACCCACCTCTGATGTTTTTGCTTTTATCCTATTTTGAGTTGTTTGCCCGATACTCAAAGATAAATGTTGGTGAAACCTACTTAGTTACCACAGAGATGGTTAACAGTTTTTTCAATGTGGAGAGCTGTATATTCTTTGGGACCAAGAATCAGTGATGGTGATGTTCAAGAATTATAGAGTTATAAAACTAATGCAAGAATTGCTCTGCTTTTTGGATTTTCATGTAGGCTAAACAAAATAAGTTGTTTAACAGACCTACTTGTCTAGTAACCAGGAACCCTTCATAACTTTTTTTTCTGAAAAATGGGGGTGGGAAAGTAGATTCATGATTCATGGGCTTGATTAGAAAGGGTGTAACATGTAAAGAAGGGTGCCACAATATAACTCTACAGGGAAGATAAAATATAAATGTATTTAGGTATAACTGCTGTAAAGAAGATTGGAGGTTTCTTATTTATATATCATATTTCTTTACTTCCCTCTTCCTTTTTAAAATTTGTATCATTTCCGTTCTGTGAAGATTTTCTTGATTGAAATTTAATTTAAAAAAACAGGCTTACTTTACTCATTGCCATTATAAATGTTGTTTGCTTAATTTCATTTTAAATTTTTCAACATTCAATTTTGAATGTGTGTGTGTGTGTGAAACATTATTACAATTACTATATTACAAACCTACATATGCACATACATATGCACAACAAAAATCGTACTACTAAATGTATTTTCCTTGTCTGTTGCTCTAATTCAATTTTAATCATTTCTGATAAATTACAGAAAAAGGGGGTTAATATGAACTGTTATCTGGGCTATGAACTACTTAACAACAAATAACAAGAATACTCCATTCAGTTTTGTGCCAAATATTCATAGTTTTGGAAAGTGCTGAGGAAATCATTCAAATAATCAAGATGCTACTAGTGATACTACTCAAAATATACAGTATAATAAAGGAAATAAAAGGCTATTTAAAAAACAACTCAAATTAAAATTATAGTCTTTGAAAGGTACAAAATTCTACTATTTGATTTAAATTAGAGGCGGACAAACAACTTGCTTAACTTGTTAAATTTTCCTTTCTCTTCAATAGTATGGCATGTTTTTAAAAATGGTACATATAGATTTATAAATACTTTGATGGTATTTTCATGACCATCAAAATAAAAAAGACACTTTGATGCCATTTTCATCAACTGCATATACTTTTTTTAAATGTCTCCAATAACAAAATAAAGCATTTTTTTAAAGCGGTGTACAAATGTATGCCTGACAATATGCATTTTCACTTGAAATATACATTGCAATGCCCATTTTGTTTGGACATCTACATTGCAATATACTGATATTTCTGCAGCAGAAATATCAGTGACTAATTACATTCCAGTTTGTGTTTCTGGAAAAAAGAACATATAGCACCGATTGCCACTTAGTGGATCTTTCCATTTGATAAAAAATATGGAAGCAAATTTCTTCTAAAATGTCTGTTGGGTGACATAAGCTTTTATTACCAGTAACAACCATGTCAGTTTACCTCTGAATCTTGATTCTAAATTGAATGAGAAAATAAATAGCATTCAAAGAGAGGTCTCCTAAGTCAACTGTATTTTATTGAACTGCTTGCAAGTAACTAGAATTTTTAGTTCTCACCTGTGAAATTGCTCTGTGTCATTTGAAGTCTATTCATTAGCATTGATCTCAATGACATCAGCATGGCCTTTTCAATGTAGTTATTCATCAATAGACAGATGCATATAAATTCTAAGTTATCCCAAACTTACAAAACCCTCATTTTTCTAGGATAATCTCATATGATACACTTCTTTTAAAGGGAACAATGGGTATGTTTGAATTATTCCAAGCTCTACCATGACTACAAAGAAGTTATCAGTTCAAGCTTTAAAAAACACACACTCTTCAGAATTTAAATGTATGTTGAGTTTATGTTGTTTATTTTATTAATCATTTTTGTTCTTTTACATATATAAACACACACAGAGAGACAGAGAGAGAGAAAGAGAGAGAGAGAGAGAGAGAGAGAGAGAGAGAGAGAGAGAGAGAGAGAGAAGTGAGTACACCACCTCACATTTTGTAAATATTTAAGTATATATTTTCATGTGACAACACTGAAGAAATGGCACATGGCTACAGTATAAAGTAGTGAGTATGCAGCTTGTATAACAATGTTAATGTGTGTCCTCTCAAAATAACACAGAGACATTTAATGTCTAAACTGCTGGCAACAAAAGTCAGTACAGCCCTAAGTGATAATGTCCAAATGGGGCCTAAGTAGCTGTTTTCCCTCCCTGGTGTCATGTGACTCATTAGTGTTACAAGGTCTCAGGTGTAAAGGGGGAACAGGTGTGTTAAATTTGGTGTTATAGCTCTCACTCTCTCATACTGGTCACTGGAAGTTCAACATGGCACCTTATAACGATGATACTAACCTCATGGCAATGAGACTAACTACCGGTAAGAGACTTTGGTGTAGTGATTAAAGAATATGGCTAGAATTCAAGTGACTGAATTCTAATCCCACTTTAGTCACAAATCCAGTTGGGTGACCTTGGGCCAGTTACACACTTTCAGCCTTAGGAAACAGGCATTGGCATGGCATGGCATAACATGGTTAATAAACCATTGCAAGAAAATTTAAAGGACATGTTCAGGCTGTTGCCAGCAGTCAACACTGATCTGAAGGCACAAGAAAACAAAGAAACCATCAAAACCCTTGTCAATTCTCCGTGTTGACATTCCATGAGTACCTTCTGCAGAGCCGGATCTCAGATTACAGTAATGCAAGAAATGCACAAATACATAGACAAAAACCTAGCACAAGGGTTCATTGAGTCAGCCAAGCCACGGGTTGCGGCGCCAGTCCTCTTCAAAGAAAAAAAAAGACAGAACTATGAGACTGTGTGTTGACTTTAGAGGAATCAGTGAAGTGTGTACACAACCTATACCAACTCCCCCTCATGAAGGACATGCTATACCACTTGGCCAAGGGAAAAGTCTTCACCAAACTAGAGTTCAGAGAGGCATACTACTGAATACAGTTCAGGGAAGGAGATGAGTGGAAAACAGCATTCAACTGCCCCCTAGGGAGCTTCCAATTCAAAGTGATGCCTTTTGGACTGCAGGGAGCTCTAGCAGTGTTCATGCAGTTAATAAACGTGGTGCTCCATGAGCAGCTCTACAAAGGGGTCCTCATCTACCTGGATGAGATCCTCATCTATACAGAGACTATGAATGATCACAAAGCCCTGGTCTGACAGTTACTGGAAAAACGTCTGGCAGGCAACCTGCATGTCAAGCTATCAAAATGAATTCCACCATGCACGATTAGACTACCTGGTCTACCGAGTGTCAAATGAGGGAATAGAGATGGACCCATCCAAAGTACAAGTTCTCCTAGGCTGGAACCCCCTCATACCCGCAGACAGTTACAAAGCTTCCTAGGGTTTGTGAACTTCTATAGGCAATTCATCCCCTCCTTTGTGAAGATTGCCAAACCCATGACAGACCTCTTAAAGACAGGGACCCCAAGAACAAAACCTCACCCGGGACAACTTGTATAGTGGGATCTAACCTGCTATAAGGCATTTGAGACACTAAAAGAAATGTTTGCAAAGGAACTGACTTCAAGCAACCCTTCATGAGCCAAGCAGATGCCAGTGACATGGCAGTGGGAACGGTGCTACTCCAAAGAAACAACAAAGGAAACTTACAACCGTGCACCTACACCTCCCACAAGCTCACAGACCTCAAGAGATGATGGGCTGCATGAGAAAAGGAGGCTTTCACAGTGAGATGGGCACTGCTAACCTGAAGACACCTGTTGGAAGGGGTCCAGAAACCATTCGAAGTCTGAACTGACCATAAAAATCTGGAGACTCTCAGGACCCCACAGAAACTATGACCCAAACAAGTCAGATCAGCTCAATATTTAGTATGACTTTATACTAAAGCACATTCCAGGACAGAGGAACTTTCTAGCTGTTGCTCTCTCCCACATATTCCAGTACAAATGTGAATGGGAGCAGGTGGTGGACTCTATCATTCCCTCTACCCAAATAGCTGCCCAAGTGACCACCAGATAACACCATGACAGGCATGACCAACCAGCAGGTGACCCTGAACTGCTAGCAGACCCCTGGTTCTGAAACAACCAACGCATCTTGACAAAAATAGATGACCTCACATGGAAGGGGACAAAACTCTTTCCTGGAATCCCTATGAACCCTAATTTTCCAGAGGAGCCATGATGTCAAACCAGCAGGCCACTTTGGATTCCTAAAGATGTTACACTTAGCCAGGAGGCAGTTCTGGTGGCCCAAAATAAAGAAAGATGTGGACAGTTATGTGAAAAGTTGCACCATCTGCGCCATAATGAAGATGCGACCAGGAAAAACCCCTGGACTGCTGCAAACAGTAGCAGAGACAATGAGGCCATGGGAAGAGATCGCAATTGACTTTATAGTAGAGTTGCCAAAAAGTGTGGGAAACACGATGATTTGGACTGTAATTGACCTCTTCTCCAAACAGGCACACTTCATACCCTGCAGCAGACTACTCTCAGTTCACAAGCTCAGCTCAGCTAAACTGTTCCTGAAGCACATCTACTGCCTGAATGGAGTTCCCCAAAGAATCATCTCATACAGAGGAATCCACTTCACAGCTAAGTTCTGGAAGTAGTTGTAGTTGTAGTTGAGTTTATTTATAGGCCGCCCTTTTCCCTGAGGGGACTCAGGGCGGCTAACAACTTGTATGGGAGGGGAAGACATACAATAACATAAAAACACAATGTATAATTAAAATCAAGCAACATTCATACAACATTCGGGTGGGGGCGGATTATGGTCTTTACCCCCAGGCCTGGTGGGATAGCCAGATCTTAAGGGCTGTGCGGAAGGTCTGAAGGGTGGTGAGGGTACGAATCTCCACGGGGAGATCGTTCCAGAGGGTCGGAGCTGCTACTGAAAAGGCTCTCCTCCACGTAGTTGCCAGCCGGCACTGGCTGGCAGATGGCACTCGGAGGAGGCCTAATCTGTGAGATCTTATGGGTCGAGAGGAGGTGATTGGCAGGAGGCGGTCTCCCAAGTACGCAGATCCACTACCATGAAGGGCTTTGTAGGTAGTAAGAAGCACCTTGAAGCGCACATGGAGATCAACAGGAGTTCCTGTGGTCCATTGGGTCATCCCAGGGCCTTAGCTCAGCATTTCACCCAAGCACCAACAGGGGGGAGGGGGCAGAGAAACTGAACACTATGGTAGAGCAGTATCTGAGGTGCTACATGAAGTATCAGCAGTCCAATTGGGCAGACATTCTGTCTTTCGCTGAGGTTGCATACAATAATGCTTTCACAGCAGCACAGGGCTAACACCATTCAAAGTAGCGAACGGCATGGACTTCATCCCAATGCCTGAGTATCCAAGAGATCCCCCTTCCTCAGTCAGCTTGACTGACTGGATGTTAATGCTAAAAGCAACCTGGGAGAATGTAAAAAAAGTGCTAGCTAAAGCAGCACAAACCTATAAGAAACAGGTAGATAAACCCTTAGCTCCGCAATGACCATTCTTGGTGGGAAAGAAGGTTTATCTCTTCACAAAACAGTTGAGGTTAAGACTTTCTAGCAAGAACTTGGCACCAAAGTTTGTGGGACCATTCCCCATAGTAAAGATCATAAACCCAGTCTCAGTGCAACTGAAACTGTCCCAACTGCTAGGGATGATACACCCAGTATTCCATAATAGCCTTTTAAAGCCTGTGGTTGTATACACTGTGAGACCACTGCCCTGGGAGCCACCAGGCCCTGTGGTCATAGGGGGATAAACCCATTATGAGGTGCAACACATCATTGATTTGAGATGGCATAGGAGACAACTCCAGTACTTAATCAAGTAGAAGGGTTACCCCTTGTTGGAGACATCTTGGATAAAGACTAGAAATATCCAAGCTCATCGCCTTGTAGAAAGATTCCATGAAAAAAGTCCCAACAAGCCTGGTGGGGAGGACGTAGCCTTAAATCCCATACTTGTACTCAAATTGTTTTTACTCACAGAGATTGCTGTTGAAAAGTGAGGGGAGCCGGATGTCAACACTCCATGTTGACATTCCATGCATACTGTCGGTGGAGCCGGATCTCATATTACAGTAGCTGGTCGAGATGGGTGTATATATTATGATATAGGCTGAGGGGAGGAAAGGAACAGAGGCAAAGTTCAGAACAGATAAAGAGAGCAAAGAAATGGCTGTGAATAAATATTGCCTAAAGAAGCTGTTAATAAATCACTGGTTTTTGTATCAAGACATTGGCTTGCTTATTATGAATCAGGAATGGCATCATTAGGAAACTTTACAACCCCACTGTAAGGGATTTCTTTGTCAGTTGAAACTTTTCATGTGACCAAAAGATAAATGTCTGTGTCTGGGGAAATAAACAAGGTATCTATCTTGTTTTCTTGGCAACAGTAAAGAAATGGCCTTCTCATTCTTTTCCTTTCTCTTCTTTCTCTTCACCTTCAGCTGCCCGCCATAGGGTTACTCCACTCCACAGAGTATTCTATAGCCCTAAGATTTATTCAAATAATAACACTCAATACTTTTTTTTATCTTGTTGAACTTTATTGTGTTTATCATTTATCATCCTCATTTTGAGTTTAAAATAAATGTCTTCTAATGAAGATAGTTATGGAAGACAAGTAGTACAGTAGTAGAAACTCTGATGTTAATGTACTCATATTTGCTCCAGTTACTCACTTGTAGACATTATAGCATTTATATGTCCAAGGAACAAGAATTATTTATTTTATTTATTTATTTATCACATGTCTACACCATTTATCTAAATGAGTCTGAGCAGCTTACAATATAATTCTGAATACTTACAGAAAATAATTCCCCTTTTCCCGCACAGGTTAGAATTCATTCTATATCTTGGCTATTATGAATTCTAACCTCTGAATTGTAATTATGAGTTCACATTGGTGTGTGTGTGTGATTATTTCCTTTAAAAAAAATCCAGATTAAAGCATTTGTAATAGTAAAAGAATGACTACTAAACTAATCATTATCCAGTTACAATTGCTAATATTACTTGTACTTTTATTGTATTAATTTATATTCCATTTTTATTATTTTTACAAATAACTTGTGCATTTTATCACAAGCGTCCTATATTTCCACCTTTACTTTTCAAATTAATTTCCTATCTTTCAACTCTCTTTATGTCTCTTCAGTTTCCCACTTCTGATGGTCACTGATACTTTCACATTCTTCATTGTTGAGAGTTGTTTGCAAAGAAACTAGAGATGTTTACCTTAAGCTGTTCTGAACCAGTATTACTTTTGAAAGTGGTATTTGAAGCTCAATCAGTTCAATTCCCTCCCTCCCAACTCAAAAGTCCCTAATCTTAAAGGTCCTCATGTAATATTATTCCAGAAGAAATATTCTTTCTTCTGGACTACATCAATTCTTTATTTTAATATGTATAGTAAAAGTATTAATGTTAAATGCAAAAGAAAAATGAATCCTTTGAAAGTTATTCTTTAAAAAAGAATATTCTCTGTAACAGCATGATCTTCATAAAAGCAATTTAACATAAAGAGTCCTCTTTCTTTTCTTCTCTTGCTCTTCCCTCTTTTTTAATGAATCAAAAGAGGCAATTGTTCAAATATAGAACTAGTGTTTTCTAGCAACTGAGCTTAACTTGTTTGGGTTTTTATTAATGATTTAGAAGGAGTCAATCTTTAAAAGTTATCAGAACATAGGCCTCAAGTAGCATTACAGAGTTTTCCTACCTTACATGCAAATCCTGAAAGGAGAAAGTGAAAATATTTGTCCATTTTCAAAATCCCAGGTTCATCATGGAGACATTCTATTAATGCCAAACTATGAAATATCGAAGTTACTAATTCCAAGAGTCCATTAAAGTTGAACATTTACAATAAATGCATTTGATTAAATAAAGCAAGTAAACTGTCAGTAGGTAGAAGTATTAGAGTTCATAATAATGTAATAAGGACCCAAACTGAGACCCATACAAAACCTGTATGGTACTATCATTGGAGTGCAATCCTAACAACTAAAATAATTGAATGGTTTATACGTTCCAGATGGCACAGGATACTAATTTTTCATATTAAGAATGATAGTGTAATAAAATTACAACATACTTTGTTTTTCAGTGTTTTGAAAATAGAATCAATGTGTCATGTTTCAATATTAACCATAGGAGTAACTCCACTTGTTTTATTTTCTTAATTCCTAAAATGATTACTATTGTTTGGTCTTATTATAAATTATCTATTTTATCTTTGAATAAAGAAATAGCCACTTCCAGCAGAAGAAATGCATTTATACTATGTACACTGATACACGCTTTATAGATGCAAATGAAAGAGGCCTATATAGATCTTGTCAATCACAATTTATTTGCAACCAATAGTATCTGCAGTAAACCACAATGATCCAAAAATGATGATATGTTCTCACTGATGTCTTCATGGAAATGCTGTCTTTGGAAATTTGTATCCCAATGTCCGATATAAGAACAAAATTCCAAATTCTGAAACAAGTATATTTTCATAATTGCATATTGTATATTGGCATGCATGTTTGCCATCTGCACCTCATTAACGTCCCCATAGATGCTCATGTTTACAACTTCAGTCTCAGGGAGCATAATAGCAAGTACATTTTCTATTAATTTGGAGAGCTATTGTCTTCAAAGGTTCAGTTTATTAATTTTAGACTAAATAGCTTTTAGGGAGCTCTCCTCCAATAAAATTTTGATGTAATAGACATTAGCTCCCTTACCTCAAAATTTGATGAGTCAATCTACTACATTTGAGAATCTTGACCATCTTTCTTCATCATTCTATGGTTTTCTGCTTAAAATTTTAATCATGACACCACAGGTGGATTCCTCTACTTTAAAAAGAAGTGTTTGTTTTCTTTACAATGTAATCTCAGACGTATGTATGTATGTATGTATGTATGTATGTATTAAGTAAACAAACAATAATATTAGTGGTAACCTAAGTGTGCAAACAAAAAGCAGAATATCATAGTAATCTTTCAGTGTTTTACAAACATTAGTTGAGTTGAGTTTACAATAAAAAGGGGAAAGGGAATAAATAAGACAAACAACAATTTAAAATACAACAACATTCATAGTTACCGTGGGGCTGGATACTTCAACAGCCCCTGGCCTGCCAGAGCAGCAAGACTTAGTGGCTTTACGGAAGGTTGGGAGTGTCGTAAGGGTCCGGATCTCCACGGGGAGCTCGTTCCAGAGGGGCGGAGCTGCAACAGAGAAGGCTCTCTCCCGGGGGGGGGTCGCCAGCCGACATTGGCTGGCAGATGGAATCCAGAGAAGGCCTAGTCTGTGCGATCGAATCGGTCTTTGGGAGGTAATTGGCAGGAGGCGGTCTCTTAATAACCCATATCATCAAAAATTAAGAATTAGGGTATAAATTACAACAAAAATTACCTTAAAGCCTTTAAACCATTCATTAGAGGAGTAACATAATTTTTTTTTCAGAACATGTGATCAGATTGCTCAAGAAGACCTTTCTTGAGATCTATTGAAAAAAAGAAAGATACAATAATGTTCAAATACGGATACATATATTTCTAAATATATCTATGCATCTTGAGGAAACTGAGTTCATAGCCCATGGAAGTTTTTAATATGTTTTATTCATCAGTGAAAGTTTAGGTCTAGAAAAGCTAAATTAGAATGTACACTCAATGAATCCATCTATCATCTCAAATTAGATTTCCTCTTATTTTGAGTTATATATAAGATAGACCTTAGGTTACCTTAACTATTTTTAAAATATATGCAAAACTACCCATAGTGTCATGCTCCTAAACTCTCTTTTTATATAATTTTTGGCACAACTGATCCAGGTTTTTCTCTTCAGGATTCTTCATTATTTGTGCCTTCATTTTGATTTATCTTCTTATTGATTGCTTTAATTCCCATATCTAATGAAAAGAATCTTCTTGGTAATGGAGCACTTATGATCTTAAGACAATGGAGAAAGATTTTTGCAGTTCTAAATGAAGTGTATATAGTGTCCCAAAGACACAAAATGTGGATTTCAATGAAAGGATACTAATTAACCTTTAGCAAATATAGTTCAGAATAGGGACAGAGGTTCAGAATTAAAATTCAGACACTTGTTCAGAGTTTATTGATGGCAGATTGGTATTTTAATTCTGATGCTGTTTTGAAGTCTTACAAAGAAAAAGTATAAGATAGCATTTTTATGATGTATACATGGAATATATTTGTTTGCTTGTTTCTAAGCAGCTTACAATATTTACTAAATGGTTATAAAATTGACAAGAACCAATTATAAGAAAACTGTTTTCAATAAACAGTACCCAAATCAGGAAAAAAACCAATGGATTAAAATGGCAAACAGGTTTGAACTAAATGTCACAAAAAGCTTCTTCAGTCTGGTATTGAAATAGATTGCCTGCAGTAATAGTTTTGTGTAGACCCTGCCATGCCAATGCCTTTATGAAGTGTTACCGCAGAAGGCTAAGCAACTTAAGAGTTATGTTAATTATGACTTATAGGATTTGAATGGCCTAGACATAAAAAATAATAAATCAGATTAATGTTTCTCTGATTACCTAAAATATATTGTCATATTCATCAGTTTGTTTGGATGGAGTACTGTATACAAGAAAAGGCTTGTTTTCTTTTCAAATGTTATACAAAGTTTTGCAACTAATATAAACTATCCAGATTATGCATTCTGTTTTAATCTCTTTTTCAAAATAAGGCAGATATGATATAGAAGAGTTGTTGAGATTGGCTTTTGTTGATGATAGTGTGTGTTTGTGTGTTTGTGTGTGGTGTGTGTGTGTGTGTGTGTGTGTATGAGTTAAATTGAAATCTGTTTTTCTTTAACAAATATCTACAACGGATAACAAGCTTTGGCTCTGAATTTATGATTTATGGATTCCTGCTATTCATCCCAAGTCAAAAACCAGTGACAGGAAGGGCAACATATCAAAGTTAATTTCAAATTGAAAATGACTGTTAATAAAGAAGTCTTCACTTTAAAGAATTTTGACATGTTTTAAGATAAATTACTTTGAACAATCTTTTTAAAATTGTTGAAGTGTTACAATGAGAAAGCTACATTTTTGAAAGCTGATCTTCAACATGAATTACCCTACAATCTTTTATTGTTGAAGAGAGAGAAAAAGAAAAAAAATGCAAATCAAAGTACACTTAAAAATATTTGACTTGCTCATAATAAACTCCAAGATATATTTAAAGAACCCATTAAATGTTGCAATTAAAATATCTGTCTTAAATTTGATACTTTTAAAATTCTGTATCTTATCCATTAAACCAATTGTTATTGTTATTATTTCATTTAATGGGTTCTTTAAATATATCTTGGAGCCAAGGTGGCGCAGTGGTTAAATGCAGCACTGCAGGCTACTGCTAGATCAGCAGTTCAGCGGTTCAAATCTCACCGGCTCAGGGTTGACTCAGCCTTCCATCCTTCCGAGGTGGGTAAAATGAGGACCCAGATTGTTGGGGGCAATATGCTGACTCTCTGTAAACCGCTTAGAGAGGCCTGAAAGGCCTATGAAGCGGTATATAAGTCTACTGCTAAGTCTACTGCTATTTCTTGGCTAATGATATTCAGAATTATAGTTTGTATTTAAAAAAATCTGAAATTGAACAAAAATACATGGATTGAACTTTTATTTTCTTTTGTTTTCCTTCTCACTTATCGTGAATTGATAAAAAATATTGATAGCTACTGTGAATATATCATATTTATAACTATTTTTATAATAAAAAAGAATATTTTATTTGATGTCTTAGGAATCTTGTTTGTTATGAGCTGTTTGTTTGAACAGCAGATGTAAAATTGCATTCACCAGGCTATTTTAAAGGAATAAGATATTTAAAAGCATTGGACTTCTAAAAATCAGTTGCTTTGTTCAATTGTCTGAAAATATATTACTCTTAAATTAGATCAGATGAGGAAAAGTTCAGATATGAGCTTATAAACACTGAGCCAGAAACAGAAGATATGAAAGTAAGAAATGAACAAATTTTCATGCTAGAAATTATAGTAAAATTTATACAAATTGCAAAAAAGGGGTTAAAATTCATTAGTATTATGTGAACACTTTCATAAATGCATAATTAAACTATAAGAATGTGGAGGAAAGTATATATATATTTATATAAAAGAAAGTTTAATCTAGAAACCAGTAAGACCAGTACTTGTACAACTGATGTTCTTACCACCCCATACCAGGTGGCAGTTGTGGGATTTTCTGCTTCATAGAATTATTTTAGAACCTGGAACATAGCAGAGGTAGCAAGAAAGGCACATGTGTGTATGTAAGTGATATGTGTATGTAGGTGTGCATGTAATAAAAACAGTACATATGCTCCTTGAACCTTTTTTATGCTATCCAGTTGCAGTACCAGTGATATCAGACAATAGGGTAGTTTTGCTAGGGGTTGCTTTCCCTAATTTGTTTATAAGATTTTGAACTGGCTATTCAGCCATGCTGCTGAAAATCATTTCTGGGAAAAGGGACAAACAGAAAAGTATATATTCTATTGGTTGAGAGCATTTGAAGTCTTTAAAGAGCCCAGCACCTTTCAGCCTCCCATCGTGTTTTATATCTGATAATAACTTGTTCCAAGTTGAATTACCATGGTTGGCTGCACCCTATCACACCTTTGCATTAGGAAAGTGGGGCTTAGAAGTATTTGTGAAGTACTTCTTGATTATTCACAAGTTAGCTCCTGATTGAAGTAGGCTGCAGCAAAACGCCAAGTTCACCCCTGCGTGTAGCAAAAGCTCTGAACCATGCATCAGGAAATTGACCTTCAGAGATTATTATGACCTTCAAACTGTTGCCACATCACTGAAATGAGTTTTGTGTGGAATTTGATGATAAGCCTCGGGATTACTGGGTGATACTGTGTCAACGCCTTTGATAGGCACTCACAGAAAGACAGATACCTGAAGAAATGATTTCAAACACCAATAGTTGAAGATTATTACAGAGAAAAAAAGCAGAAGTTTAGTATGAGCAGGTTCTTTTTCAGAAGATGCTTTTCCTACTTGCTGAACGGCATTTCAAATATAATTAGGGAGCCAAATTATATTGTGAAATGCAGGATCTCTTATATAAATGCATGCACTCTGATGCTTTTACTGTTCAAGGATTTCTTGAAAATGAGCAGGCTGCATATGCTTTCCGAAACACATTTTCAAAATAGTCTTATAATGCACATCTGATAATAGTTTTGCTGTTTTTATAACTTATGTTTTTGATTAGAAGAGGAATTTTCTCCTGATACAGCTGCCTCTGGTTTTCTGTTAGAGAGACAGAAAGAGAAAAGTCAAAAAAGCAGGTTTTCTTTTTTCACAGCCACATAATATATATCGTATAAAATATGTATTTCACTGTATATCTCATACACACATACATACACACACACACATACATATATATATACACATACATACACACACATACACACACACACACACACACACAAACACAAGATTAGTAGTATGTTTTTAATTGTATTGTTAGATGTATCTGTTGCCTTTTCTTCCACAGTTGTAATTAATCAGCAATTAGACAAAAACTTTAGAAATCAATTCCACTAATTTTTCAAAGATCTTTTTTCAAGTAGTTGTGCTTATTCTACTTCTAGAATGGTCATTCTAACATATTAACACAGTGGCATGCCAGAATTCCTTTAGATAAGAATGCTTTCTTTCAATAAATGTAGACAATGATAGTACTTTTCTGCAGAGACCAAGACAGAAACTAGTTCCAACTTCCTAGTTTTTCCTTTCTTTTTTCTCTTTTAATCCCAACATTATTTGTTGAGCTCCATTGCTGGCATGTTCTCCTTCATAGAGAATTGAGCAATTACTTTGAAAAGGATTAGCTCAGAGGAATGAAAATAGACAAAACGTTGACAGAGAGCTCATAGCAAAATAACCACATGAGTATGAGATTATATTGCTTGTCATTCATACTGTGTTTAGTTGTCTGACACGGTGTTTAGTCTGTTGGATATCTGAACAGATTCTGGTTGTTCTGACACTAAGGTGGCATCCAGATGGTGGCTCCCACACCACTTATGCTAGCAGTAAATCAAAACTGGCAGCACAGGTATCTCAGAAGAGGTATCAACAATGCCGTACCTTTTCTGCCAGTTTTGATTTAGCACTTGAGTTGTTGATTTAGACTGTGCTACTTGCTCAGAAGCAGACAGTTTAGATGTTGAGTTACCCCTCCAAGCACCAGGTTCTGTGGATAACAGATTGAATTCAAAGGAGTCCTTCTATTAGGAGATATCCTCTCTTGCTCAGGAGGCTTCATTTTTGTTATTATTGGATGTTTTATGAGAAAATCTTGCAGAGTGTATCTGCATCATTTGAGGTCTTATATAAGATCTCAAGCACTCATTTATAATATCTCATTTATTTTTCACACGTTACAGTCTTATTCAGTTTTATTTCATGCCTAGGATATAATCACTCAATGTTTATCACATTTCAATATATTGCCTCTCTTTTCTTTTAGCATGCTATTGCTATTCAACAAATACATTTGCATTTTTATGCTCCTTCAAATCATTGGTTCAGAAGAACTTTACAGTTTTATAAAAAAAATCAGTTTTACAAAATGCTCTCATATTTTTCAGAGGAAAGGCATTTTTTTTCTTTTTTTAGCAATATTCCCACTACTCTGATTAAAAAGTAGTAGCAACAAATATCTCTGCATGCAACAGCTGTTGCACCACATCAAAGTGTTCTGGTTGGGTAGAGCAGATCAGGTGGTGACCAAAATGTAGTTGTATAAAACAAAAACAATGTTGTATATGTAAAAAAATAATAAAGAAAAGTAACAATCAAAATAATCCAAGAATTTAACAATGAAATGATAAAAAATTCTAAGGTATTTGATGTGGGCTCTGAGTGCCCAAATAATTTAGCTGCCCCTACACTGACTCATCAGAGTTGGTTACAATGTTTGCTAATCTGCTTAAGATACCAAAGTAATACCTGTACACACTCTGGAATTAGGGGTCATCAATGAGGCGGCCATGTTTGTTAATGATGCAAACAATGAGTACAGTTAATAAGGCTTTAAAAGGCTCTTAAGGAACTCTCTATGTGAATGGATTTCAAAATTGTGAAAGTACTTGGGCATAAAAATATAAAAATGATACATTGACGCAAAACATTCAAATTTCACTGATAAATTAATAGATTTTGAACTTTAGCATAAAGGTGGGCAGTTCAATTTAAATATCAACAGCAGCCATAAAAATAAAATCAGTGCCATGAATAATTAAAAAGGAACTTGACAATAAAACTGTCAGTATAATAATACTAGGCAGTGTTCAGATTTCACATCTAAATAAGAATACAAATACAGATGAAAGATTTGCAAGAATCAAGAACTAAGAACCATGTTTAGAGAGCTGAAATAGATCCCCTTCAAGGCAAGGCCCAATAGTTAGAACTCTTGAATTTGCAATGACAAGAGGATAAAGGGGAGACATGAACCTCCTTTATAATGTTACAGTGCAAATTCATTCTTTGAAATTAAATGCCAAGAGATTTAGGACGAGTAGAAGATTTTTTTTCATCATGCAGCAAATAGTTAAACTCTGGAATTTGCTGCCAGCAGTGTTATAAATGATCTCACAGGTTCTCAATAGGGCAGATTGTCAAAGGCTGTTATTATTAATGGCAGTTTACTTATCTCTAAAATCATAGTCAACATGCCTTAAATAATGTTTGCTGGAAAGTAAAACTGCAGAAGTGCTCTCAGCCTGCAGACCAGGTTTGTGAATTTCCCTCACTGCCACTTTCTGACAAACTATGTGATGTTTAATAGGCCTGTAGACTTATCCAATAAAGGTCATTTTGATGTTGTAGTTTATGTGTTAGGCCTAATGTTCAACATATTATAACATAATTTTCTTTTGGTTCTTTGGAAATGTGTCAAACTTCAGAGTAAAACTGAGTACAAATGTCTGCTTAGAGTTTTCCACCCAATTTTGGGCAGAGAGATTGGTTAGCAATTTCCTCAGGATTTTCCACAGGGAGGAGACATTTTTCAAAGCCAGGGTCCTCACATGATGGTGACACTGGTACTGAAAAAGCACCGCAACATAATTCTTCTTTAGGAATGCAGGAAATCTGTAGATCATTGAGGAAATTATTATACAATTGCTTCTCTACTTTATGACTAAATAAGTGCAAATTCTCTTTCATTGCATTGAGTAAGAACAGATGGTAAAAATAATGCAGAAAAATTTATCTGCTTGGCATTGAAATGTCATGCAAGGCATTTTTCCATCACTATAAATATAGTATATGAAAGTGTACACTTTTTATACAGTAAGATGAAAAAAATTCCCTTGCATTATAATTATTTATTATGTCCTTATGGTTACCATTTATTTAGTTCACATTGATACTTGAAATAAACCTGGGCTTATTTTTGTTATAATAAAAATGCATGGAGTAAAGCAAAAAAAAAGTCTCTACACATCCACATCCTCCTCCCTCCCTCTATGAAAGAGAGAGAGAGAGAGAGAGAGAGAGAGAGAGAGAGAGAGAGAGAGAAAGAGAAAGAGAAAGAGAAAAGAAATTATCCTATTAGGGATAAGGTGTAAACTTTTAAGTTTAATTTTGTCTAGTGGTTAAGGCACCAAGCTAGAAAGTTGGAGACCATGAGTTGACGTTGCGTCTTAGCCATGAAAGCCAACTGGGTGACTTTGGACCAGTACTTGATCTGTGCCCAACCACCTCATAGGATTGTTGTGGTAGGGAAGATAGGAGGAAGAAAGTGTATTGTATATGTTCTCTACCAATGTAAAACACAGTGTATTAGAGATTCTCAGTCATCCAGGTCATGGTTGTCCCAAAGGTGCTTTCTCAGGAGGCAACTGGACTTTCTTGTTTTTTCTTTGAAGACATTTCACTTCTCATCAATTCTTGGATGAGAAGCGTCTTCAAAGAAAAAACAAGAAAGTCCAGTTGACTCCTGAAAAAGCACCTTTGGGACAACACACTATATTGTTAAGTTATAGTTACTTCAACCTCTGTATTTCCAGACTGCTATAACAGATGATGAAGAAATTAAAAACAAGCAAACAAACTCTGTTCTCCACATAACTACTTGGAGAATTTCAGCTTGAGGTTTGACAGACGATTGTTGGAAAAAAATTAAAATGAAACAAGAAAAAATAATCTACCAACATGTTGTATAGAAAGATATTGATAAAACAGAATAAGTTAGTATAGGTCCTCATAGATGAGTAGGTATGAATACTATGAAGTTTTCATTCATAGTAATATAGCATGGTCCTCAAGAAACAGATTGAAGTGAGCAAAACATTGTAATTAAAACATTTTATCTCTTTTATTTATTCAAAATTTTGAACAAGTGATGATGATAAAATGATTTTCAGTGGATCACAATATAACAAACAATATTAAAAGCTTAACAATCAGTAACAATGAACCCAAAGTAAAACAAGATAAAAAGAAAGGAGAACAAGTAGAATCCTCAAAACATTCTGCTAACATCTACCATCCAGTAAATGAGATTACAGCATCCTAGTCCAAAACTTAGATGAATAGCCAGGACTTTATGGCACTCACAAACACCCCCATAGTGGAGGCCATCCAGATTTTAAGGAGATGCTTATTTTAGAAGGCAGGTGCTGTGTTAGAAAAGGTCCACTTCCTGATTCCTGAAACAGGATATTGCTTAATTGGAAAACAGAGACCACACCAACTCTGCTAGCTCAAATCAGTTTGCAGATCCATAAGATGTGGTAATTTAAATAAGCATGCAATGACAATCTGTATCAGGTTTTAGTGAAAGCTATCCAGTCATCTTTGTTCTCCCTTTCTTAGGAGGTTAGATGGTTAGAGATTTGGAAGCAAATCTTTTCTGTCCTGTATCTTTGGAATATTTTATTTTGTGAGATCCAAGAAATGGTCACACTGCTAGAGTGAAGAAATGACAATAATGTTTATTTGAGTAAGGCTTTTGGGGGACATTGGGGGATACTTATTGCTTTGGATTATTTTAATGTTTTAAGTGGCCTTAATGTACTTGTATAATCCTTGGCATTCTTTGA
Organism: Thamnophis elegans; assembly: GCF_009769535.1. Lineage (NCBI taxonomy): Eukaryota > Metazoa > Chordata > Lepidosauria > Squamata > Natricidae > Thamnophis > Thamnophis elegans. The sequence goes on along the minus strand of NC_045543.1, from coordinate 101,483,587 downwards.
GTTTAGTACTCTCTGAGCAAGGACTCCACAGATAACCCTGAGCTACAAATATTCTCTTATATTGGTACTTAATGTGTTTATATATTTTAAATGACATCTGCTGTTTTTAAGCTATTTTTTGGATATTCAAAATACTTATTTGAGCTGCCTAGTGGTCTGTGAAGTAGGATGAAATAAACACTGTGTAAATTAATATACATGAAGATCTGACTAAAATGTTTGTAAGTAACAATCCATAACATCTTTCGAAAGCTGTGTGACTCACAGGATAACTGTGTTATAATGGAGCATGCTAATCTGATTCATCTTTGAAAATAAGCCATATAACACTCTTCTCTCCCCAGCCTTCCAATATCCTCCTTCCTTTTTTATTTATCATTCACTGCATGAGCTCTAATCATGGAGTTTCAGCTTATAACAACCTTTTACTATCTCCTTCTCATGTACCTCCTGGAAATACCATATCAAGGTTTTTTTCAAAGTTGATATTGGAATACTGTCTTAAAGGGTTCCCCAAATTTGGTTTCCACAGCATTTTGTGATTTAAATTCTCTCATTTTCAGCCAATATATCTATTGACAGGAATTTCTGGGAATATATGAGGTACATCTGAAGGGAACCAGGTTGGGTAAGGCACTCTTCTATTCATTGTGGTTTACCTGGACTGCCTTTTTATTTTATGCTGCTTCTGTCTTGTGTTCCTCACTGTGTAGCACTAATTAGTGCACTTTTAATTTTTGAAGGGTTTAATTATTTTATATATAGTAATGAAGTGGTCTGTTCTGTTCACTGCAGTTCATATTGACTGCCATTCTTTTCTTTTTATTTTCCTGCTGCCACTATCTTGTGTTCCTCACTAAAACAATGCAAAGCACTAATTAGTATACTTTAAATTTTTGAAGGGTTTAATTATTTTATATATAGTAATGAAGTGGTCTGTTCTGTTCACTGCAGTTCATATTGACTGCCATTCTTTTCTTTTTCTTTTCCTGCTGCCTCTATCTTGTGTTCCTCACTAAAACAATGCAAAGCACTAATTAGTATACTTTAAATTTTTGAAGTGTTTAATTATTTTATATATGATGATGAAGTGGTGGATTCTTTTTTAAAGAAACAATGTTTTACAATTTAATAAATATAAAATAGAAGCAGCAAATGAATGTTGCTGATACAAGCCTGTTGTGTATGTCTAATGAGCCATGAAGGGATTGGGTAAGCAAACCTTTAAACAATTAGGCAGTGAATAATTAGCAAAGCTGTATGAAATCAAAATTTGTGACACACATAAAAAAGGCCACAAGAGAAATTATTTCAGAACTTACTTATCATTCTAAAGTAAAAAAAAAGCTCACTAAAATAACCTGCGACAAACAGAGCTATACATACATACATTATGTATAATAAGCAGTTATTTTCAATGACATGAAGTTACTGATACTACTATAACACAAATGATTTGATATTCCATAAAATGCATCATAGACGTGTTTAATATTAATCCTTGTTATACAAAGCATTTGCTGGATAACAGACAA